>NW_023270320.1:7468315-7886909 GCF_011800145.1 Mirounga leonina
TATATCCTTGCACCCCAGGCCCAGGTCCTCCAAACAAGTGTCCCCAATGTCACCTTTATATAATTTATCTTTCAAACCAGGACACTTTTGTAAGTAAAAGGGGATACTCTCAATAACTGCACGGGGAAAACAGGCATAAATGGGAACACATGATCACCCCAGTTACAGACATTTTTCATAATACTATGCCATAGATACCCTAGTATTTATTTGGGTTTTTAGAGTTATCTAGGTCCAGAATGAGTTAAAGTAGTACCTCTCAAAAATTTAATGTGCATATGAATCTCCTGGGCATCTTGTTACAGATGTTACAGATTGTTACAGATTCTGATTCATTGGGTCTAGGGGTGAGAATGGGATTCTAGGTGTCCAACAAGCTTCCAGATGCTGCTGATTCATGGACTACACTCTGAGTAGCCGGGATTAGAGAATCCTTCTAACTGGGGCTCATGTAGCAGTAGCCAAAGTAACCATTAGCATGTCTCTATTTGCCCCAGGCTGCAACTCAGATCCCTGGAGGAAGCATCTGAAGGGAATGCAACTGGTCATTGTTGGGAATACAAACGGAAGCACTGACTGCCTTTGTTCCAAGACTATTGTTTCAAAAATGTTTAAGTAGAAAATAGCATTGGAAGATAAAGATAATATCTCCCACCAGAGCAAAGGGAATCATGCTTACTGCCCATTATAAAAGATTCTGGTTCCTGAAGCCTGGGGTTCTTCTCCTATAAAGCAATTCATGGTGGGTACAGGTATCATTTGGCCCTTTTCATGTCACCCTGTGGGAACAAGGCCTTGGGCAAGCAGCACAAAACTGATGATACTTTGGCTATGGCCATTGCTTTGAGTGATAAACTGTTCTTTATCTTTGACCCAGTGGTCTTGTGTCTTCTGTCAGGGTCCATGAAACTGTGGCAGGTTACCTTGTTGGTTTGCAAGTAACATAAGGTCTTACTTACATCTTTCACAGTTCTTGACAGTCATATTACAGATCAAACCAAATCTACCTGGCATACGATGCAGAATACATTCCTAACTAAGATTGGATTGTTCTTTAATTCTTTAAATTATTCCTTGTCTATATAAAAGGTGAGCAATGCATGATAATATCAACCCACATTTTTTACACACATGTATTTTTTTCTCCTTGCATTGCCAACCCTCGACACACTCACATACCCCAGGAACCCTTGTCCAAATCTTCCTGTGTCATCTTAAACTATTGGCCTCTACTTTGCTAGACATTTTCCTGCATGCCATGGTACATTCTGTACCAAAGTGCTGGCAGTCAGACTTGCAGCTCTCATGTCATCGTGACCCTTTCCAGCCAGCCAAAGAACAAAAACTGAGTGAGCTGACAGGTGCTTTGTTAGACTAATTTAACAAGGGCTGCCTGGTGCCAGCAAGTCTTTAGTTGAAGCAAGCTCTGAGTCCCTGGAGAGTGACCAGATGTACTTTGGGATCAGTGAGAAGCTGGCTGGCCCCTCGTGACCACTCCAACTTACATCACAGTCTTCTAATCAATGTCCTCAGTGTATATACACCTTGGGTTAAACATGGTTCAAAAGGATAGAAAAATAAAAATAAAATACAAATAAAAACTGTGGCTGTGGGGGAGGAGCAAGATGGTGGAGGAGTAGGAGACCTAAATTTCATCTGGTCCCAGGAATTCAGCTAGATAGGGATCAACCTATTCTGAACACATATGAACTCAACAGGAGATCAAAGAAAAGAATAGTAACAACTCTCTGAACAGAAAAGCGACCACCTTCTGGAAGGTAGGACATGCGGAGAAGTGAATCTGAGGCAATATTCGGGAAGATAGATGGCGGGGGAAGGGCCTCCATCAGCCACTACTGGCAAGTGATAGAGCTGTGGAGCACAAAATCAGAACTTTTAGAAGTTGGCTACGCTGAGGGACGTCGCTCCAGTGGCTAAGCGGGGGGGTGGAACACTCACTGGGACAGTGTGGTCTCAGGACCCTCAGGGTCACAAAAAGACTGGGGGTGCCTGAGTGCGGCAGAGTTCCCAGGTATCAGAGCGGGGAAGCCGGCTGCAGAGACAGAGCCAAGGAGTGGGCTCTCAGCTTGGGGTTGCCATAAACCATGATCCGCGGCACAGTCGGGCCACTGCTCTTCCAGCAGGGACCCAACAAGTGGCCAACGCCAAAGAAATACAAACAATTATAAGAACATATTATGAGCAACTATATGCCAGCAAATTAGACAATCTGGAAGAAATGGATGCATTCCTAGAGATGTATCAACTACCAAAACTGAACCAGGAAGAAATAGAAAACCTGAACAGACCTATAACCACTAAGGAAATTGAAGCAGTAATCAAAAATCTCCCAACAAACAAAAGCACAGGGCCAGCCAGCTTCCCAGGGGAATTCTACCAAACATTTAAAGAAGAATTAATACCTATTCTTCTGAAACTGTTCCAAAAAATAGAAATGGAACGAATACTTCCAAACTCATTTTATGAGGCCAGCATTACCTTTATCCCAAAACCAGACAAAGACCCCATCAAAAAGGCGAATTACAGGCCAATATCCTTGATGAACCTGGATGCAAAAATTCTCACCAAAACACTAGCCATTAGGATCCAACAGTACATTAAAAGGATTATTCACCATGACCAAGTGGGATTTATCCCTGGGCTGCAAGGTTGGTTCAACATCCGCAAATCAATCAATGTGATACAATACATTAACAAAAGAAAGAACAAGAATCATATGATCCTCTCAATAGATGCAGAAAAAGCTTTTGACAAAGTACAGCATCCTTTCTTGATCAAAATTCTTCAGAGTATAGGGATAGAGGGTACATACCTCAAGATCATAAAAGCCATCTATGAAAACCCACAGAGAATATCATTCTCAATGGGGAAAAACTGAGAGCTTTCACCCTAAGGTCAGGAACACAGCAGGGATGTCCACTATCACCACTGCTATTCAACATAGTACTAGAAGTCCTAGCCATGGCAATCAGACAACAAAAAGAAATAAAAGGCATCCAAATCAGCAAAGAAGAAGTCAAACTCTCACTCTTTGCAGATGATATGATACTTTATGTGGAAAACCCAAAAGACTCCACCCCAGAACTCCTAGAACTCATACAAGAATTCAGTAAAGTGGCAGGATAGAAAATCAATGCACAGAAATCAGTGGCATTCCTAAACCCCAACAACAAGACAGAAGAAAGAGAAATTAAGAAGTCGATCCCATTTACAATTGCACCCAAAACCTTAAGATATCTATGAATAAATCTAACCAAAGAGGCAAAGAATCTGTACTCAGAAAACTATAAAATACTCATGAAAGAAATTGAGGAAGACACAAAGAAATGGAAAAACAGTCCATGCTCGTGGATTGGAAGAACAAATATTGTGAAGATGTCAATGCTACCTAGAGCAATCTACACATTTATTGCAGTCCCTATCAAAATACCATCAAGTTTTTTCAATGAAATGGAACAAATAATCCTAAAATTTGTATGGCTCCAGAAAAGACCCCAAATAGCCAGAGGAATGTTGAAAAAGAAAAGCAAATCTGGTGGCATCACAATTCCTGACTTCAAGCTCTATTACAAAGCTGTAATCATTAAGACAGAATGGTACTGGCACAAAAACAGACACATAGATCAATGGAACAGAATAGAGAGCCCAGAAATAGATGCTATGGTCTACTGACTCTATGGTCAACTAATCTTTGACAAAGCAGGAAAGAATGTCCAATGGAAAAAAGATAGTCTCTTCAACAAATGGTGTTGGGAAAATTGGCCAGCGACATGCAGAAGAATGAAACTGGACCATTTCCTTACACCATACACAAAAATAGACTCCAAATCGTTGAAAGACCTAAATGTGAGACAGGAGTCCATCAAAATCCTAAAGGAGAACACAGGCAGCAACCTTTTCGACCTCAGCTGCAGCAACTTATTCCTAGAAACATTGCCAAAGGCAAGGAAAGCAAGGGCAAAAATGAACTATCGGGACTTCATCAAGATAAATAGCTTTTGCACAGCAAAAGAAACAGTCAACAAAACCAAAAGACAACCGACAGAATGGGAGAAGATATTTGCCAATGACATATCAGATAAATGGCTAGTATCCAAAATCTATAAAGAACTTTTTAAACTCAACACCCAAAGAACAAATGATCCAATCAAGAAATGGGCAGAAGACATGAACAGACATTTTTCCAAAGAAGACATCCAAATGGCCAACAGACATATGAAAAAGTGCTCCACATAACTCAGCATCAGGGAAATCCAAATCAAAACCTTAATGAGATACCACCTCACACCAGTCAGAATGGCTAAAATTAACAAGTCAGGAAACGACAGATGTTGGCAGGGATGTGAAGGAAGGGGAACCCTCCTACACTGTTGGTGGGAATGCAAGCTGGTGCAGCCACTCTGGAAAACAGTATGGAGGTTCCTCAAAAAGTTGAAAATAGAGCTCCCATACAATCCAGCAATTGCACTACTGGGTATTTATCTCAAAGATACAAATGTAGTGATCCAAAAGGGTACGTGCACCCCGATGTTTATAGCAGCAATGTCCACCATAGCCAAACTATGGAAAGCCAAGATGTCCATCTACAGATGAATGGATAAAGAAGATGTGGTATATATATACAATGGAATATAGTATGCAGCCATAAAAGGAATGAAATCTTGACATTTGCAAAGACGTGGATGGAACTGGAGGCTATTATGCTGAGCGAAATATGTCAATCAGAGAAAGACATGTATCATATGATGTCACATATGAGGAATTCTTAATCTCAGGAAACAAACTGAGGGTTGCTGGAGTGGTGGGGGGTGGGAGGGAGGGGGTGGCTGGGCAATAGACATTGGGGAGGGTATGTGCTATGGTGAGCGCTGTGAACTGTGTAAGACTGTTGAATCACAGACCTGTACCTCTGAAACAATTAATACATTACATGTTATATGTTAAAAAAAAAAGAAGAAGAAGATAGCAGGAAGGGAAAATGAAGGAGGGGAAATCAGAGGGGTAGATGAACCATGAGAGCCTATGGACTCTGAGAAACAAACTGAGGGTTCCAGAGGGGAGGGGGGTGGACGGGATGGGTTAGCCTGGTGATGGGTATTAAAGAGGGCATGTACTGAATGGAGCACTGGCTGTTATATGCAGACAATGAATCATGGAACACTACATCAAAAAACTATGATATAATGTATGGTGATTAACATAACATAAAAAAAAAACAAAACTGTGGCTAACAACTTTAGGTTCTAATCTGTGTTAAAGACAACATTCCCCTCTTTCATGTCTTCCCCTTTTTTCATCAATTATTGTCAGTATTAAATCCCAGTGTGTTCCCTCTTATCTCCCAGACATATCCCCAAATGCACACAGGCACCTTCCCTGCCTTCCCCAAGCTTCTTTCTACTCCCAGAGCTCCTCACTAGGAAAGTCTCATATATGTGCATTTTCCATAAGGTGTTGGTGAGAGATAACAGCTTATTCTGGTATTTCTGCATGGAGTGTTTCCATTTTAGAAGAGCACCACTCAGGGGCAGGATTAAGATGACACAAGGGAGACAACTAGGACTCAAAATTTAAGGACCCCAGGAGTGGGTGCCTCCTTAACATCTGCATCCTGCATGCCTCATTTGCGTCACCCTAATCCCAGTCCTGGTATCACTACAGGAAAGGAAGCTGCCTGATATAATGTCCCACAATGGATAGGTAGGTGAGTATAGGGAGATCCTTCCTAGCCAACCTCAAACTCATGCCCCACCCCCCACCCCCCGCTGGAGACTTCCTCCAAACAAGAATGAGCCAGTTCCTGGTCTCACTTTCCTGATAACTGAACAAGAGGAGAAGGCAGGTGTTATTCCTGCACCATGACACTCAGATATAACAGGCTCTGCTTGATGATGTCACTAGTTAGATAAAAGCCCAAAGTAATGTCCAGTCAAACACTTAATGTTTCTCTGGGCCCCATTCTGATTCCTCAGTCCTTTGACTATGGATTCTAAAAAGAACCTTGGGACATCAATTATGGATGACAAAGATTTCTCCCTTGCATTCTGTCCTTGAAACACAACTTACTCAGTTCGGTGAGGATGGGGATTCTTCGGTATTTTGATTTCCCAGAATATCTGCCAAAGTGCTCTGAAGTCCCTTCTGTGAACACAGACAACAACAAAGAAGAAAAGAGATGGATACATGCAAACAAAGTGACTTACAAAACTTGGCAAGGATGGAGAAGCACACCATGTAACTTGGTGCTTCATCTTAACAAAGTTACTCTCATGTCCAAATCCTTGGTTTTTTTCTATATTTAGGGGAAACATTGGGTCCTCCTCAGATCTCCTTTTGAGAAGTGGTGTGTGTGTGTATTTTAAATGCACTTCAAATGAACTACAAAAAAGACAAAGCTCACCCTGGTTGCTTATTGACCACATTAGTAAAATATGATTATTCTCTGTGGAGTGGTAGTGCTGGATGATGGCCCAGGCAGGCTGTGCCTGAATCCACATTCATTTGCTTGCAAAACTTTCAGGAAACCACGAATAAATAGGTGGGGCTGCTCCACCAGTGCTTTTGGAGACACTACAACTAGTTTCTGACTCTTAGTGCTCTCAGCCTTTTGGAGATGCTCTCTGGGTATTCAGGTGCCCATGTGGCACTGCTCATGTCTTTCTTCTTCCACAGAATTGGCTGCCTCCCATCCCTGGTTGTCCTGCCTCAATCCTGAATGCCTTGGAAGTTCCTTAAAGATGGGCAGGGTGTCACTTAGAGCCTCTGAGCTTTGCTTTCAGTTTACAGACAGATTTCCCTCCTGTGTGAGGAGGTGAAGCCCTTCACTCTCCTCTGTGAGCCTTGACTCCACAAGACAGTGATGCACAGAACCAGCCTGAAACACAGTGCTACCATGCAGGGAACCATGGACAGGTTCAAAACCAGGCAGAACACCAGAGTTTTGGTCTCTAAGCCAAACTAAAAAAATGTAAAGAATGAAAAGGGAAGAGAGAAATGGAGAGCTAGGGTCCATTTAAAAAAGAAACACACACATAATGATCTCATCAGAAGTGATGCTTTAAAACTGTTGGTTACCTTTCTTGAGCCTTTCTGAGAATACTATGTAACAGGGACATGCTACTGTGAAAGGTAAAAATTCTACTTAAAATTCCCTGCTGCCTTAGAAGAGGGTCTGCTGTTTACTGAGCCAGGCACATGGGAGGGGACAGAGTGAAATGGGGAGTGAATGGAGATGAGCATGGTGGTAAGATAGGCTGACAGACAAAGGAGGGCTGCTGAGACAGGGACAGGGGAAAAGAAATGACCCAGAAGGTTATTTTTTTCAGAGGGAATGTTATATACTATAATATTTACCAGATTTTCCATCTCCGCAAGACATTCAGTAAAAGAGGCACTTCTTACTAATGCAGAGTAGAACTGAATATATTTCTGAGAGTCACTAAAATTTGGAGTCATGCTTCAAGGTGGATTTGGGGTAAAACCTGATGCACCACAGGAAGCTCCCAACCTATTTGGTTTATAGTTAGAAGTGGCAAGTGTCTTAGGAATTTAGTAAATGCTGCAACTTTAGGTAGGGAGATGGAAGACCAGAGGGCTAACCTTGTTCACACAGCTATTTAAGAGGAAGGCTCATAGTTTGGCTCGAGATCAGATATCCTAACTCATTGGTAAATCTTAGTTGTGATGGGACCTGAATACCTTCCAACTGTTTTTCCTAAAAAAATGTCTCTGGGATTTCCATAATGCAAGAAGATTGGGGGAACTAAGATTTACTTTATTCTCAGAACTGTGTAAGATGCTTTCTCTGTTCTATGCACATTTCCTTCCTTCTTCCTTCTGCCAAAATTTAAAGAAAGTCTTCTCCATGCCAGGACTGTGAAGAGTCCCTGTCCCAGTGGCATCCTATGTGATGCAAATATAAAATAATTTCAGTGATGAGTATTGTGGAAAAACCTAACTTTGAGGGACCAGTGATTGATGAGGGAAGGTGACTTTAGATAGGATCTGAAAAGAGTCCTCTCTGATGTTGGAATGGAGTCCTGAGTGGTGACAAGCTACCCAGGCAGAGGGAATAGGATGAGGGATCCAAGGAAGGAAAGAGCCAGTATAAACAGGATGAAGTAGGAGAAAATTCAAACTCTCTACTGGCCTGCAAGACCCTATGTTATTTTCCTATAATTGTCATGGGTCACATTATAGGGTTTAAAGTAGGGAACTGACATTATTTACTAATATTTATAGATGATCCCTCTGGCTGCTGTGAGCAGTAGAAACTATAGAGAGATCACAATTTTACTACAGTCATATCAAATCTGTGAATTCAGTGTATATAGTCAGATACTTCAATCTCAAATGTTCTTATTGGGTACAGACACATGTATAACAGTTGAAACAATTGCTTTGGATACCAGCTGAAGGACGGCAACTGAATTTCTGCCTTAATTCTATCTTGTCTTGTAGAGCAATGGTTAATTTGAATATGTGTCAGATCATAGCCTGAGTATATTTTACTAATGTCAATATTTTTGCTACCTGGTAGTACATAGTATTATACCTGAAATCTTCCAGTCTGGCAGGGTGTTATTACAAAAAATTGCTTAATTGTAGATTACTACTGTACATTTAAATTTCAGTAGCATATTAAGTTGTCAGACTTAATTACCATTATATGTTTAGATTATGCCACAGATTATTTAGTTCAGTACCTAGGTTTGCCAACCTGTTCTCCTTGTGACGAGACAGGGCAGCAATTAGAGTGTCACTGGAAAACCTAAAGTTTCCCATGGAAATGTCCAGGAGGGCTGGCATTCTTACAGATCTTTCAGAGAGTCCTCACTCTGCTGTTCCCAACCCCCAACATCCCTCGGTGAATCACTGTATGGAATAGCTTTGGTGGTCCAAGATGGCCTTCATATATGTTTGCCATGACTTCATCTTTCCCATGAAGATGTGGGAAAGCCCACTGATCCCACAAACGTCTCACCAGATATGCAAGGGCAAGGTTTCTGATCTTGATATGATTAACATTTGGGGCCCAAAAGTTTGTTTGTTTGAAACTATGTGGGGCTGTCCTGTGCATTGTAGGATGTTTACCAATATCTCTGACCTCTACTCACTAGCTGCCAATAGTATCCCCTCAAGTTGTGACAACCAAAACTGTCTCCAGACATTGTCAGATGACCTCTGGGGGCAAAACTGTTCCTGATTGATAACCATTATCCTAGAGGAAGGGAAAGTGAACTGTCCATTGGCTAATCTTATGTTGGTACTCAGCATGCAAGATGTTCTCTGCCTCCTAGAAGAATTTCACAATCCTTTATACTGTCAATTCTTGGAGGCATGTACTCCCATTTCCACCTCTTAAGGATGGTACAAGAGTAGTATTAATATGAAATGGGAAGAATGGTTAAGAGAACAAAACAGGCTTCTCTGAGGATTGGGAATTTCTGTATATAAACTCCAGGCAGATTCCTATAATGCCAGAGTCATTAATGAAATTTCTGAGTAATGATCCTTTGTTTTTCACAAGTTCATAATGTGACTTTACTGATGCTATGGTGCCAGACAAGCAGACTCCATGACCTTTGTTGGGTGGCACAGTAGAGCCTGACTGGATCTGCATTTCCTGGTTACACAAATGGGTATGATGACATCCATAAAAAAAATGGTGCAAGGCCTACACAATACATTTTTCTCTAAACTTTTGCTTTTATCTTTGGGGATAGCACCTACTCATTCTTCATAATGATTGAAATACTTTGATATTCCTTCATTTTTTCTGCCTCCTTTCCAAATCTTTTTCCCCCTCACCTTTACCTCCTTTTACCAATTCATCTTTCTCCTTTGAGGGCAACCTTTTAACCTGTAAGAGAGTACAGGGCACATCATACAAGAACAACATTGTTTTGTTGAATTAATAAATAAGTTAAAGGATGAAAATTACTAGATATAAAAGAAACCAGAATTAAATTCACAGGTTTCTATCTTTCTAGCCTATGTAAGATGTGAAACTTAAGTAAAACTAATCATAGGAAGGACAAGTCACCCAGATGATTAACTAGATGGCCGATGTCAGTTTATCCCAGGCTATGTTATGCGGGCATTTTCATTTGCATATTGATGATATTGCCTTTAAAGTGAATACTTCTTCTCTGTCCAATCATAGAAAGTTGTAAGCGTGGTGTACTCACATACACACCTACTCACGCATATACCACACACACATCTTGTGTAAATCTGAGTGAGCCTATTTGCTAAGCTAAGGATTTATGTGCAGAACACAACAGCATTTTTAGATTTGTTTAGTAGTGATATGGCTCATACCTCCTTAGTCTGGATTTTCATGGCACTCTGCTATTCATAAAGTGCTTTGTTATTAGTCTGCTTTGCAAAACACCCTGAAGCTCTGGGTGCCAACTGGGCTTTTGTTGCTTAGGAAGGGTGTCTCAAGTAGCTGGCTCAGTTCACCTACCAAAGATTAGGCTAGATTACTCACTTACTCCTTTGGTCCAAGAACCTTCTATTTTCCCACCTAGCAACAGTGACCTGGGAGTCAGAGAGAGCTCTTTTGGTTTCCTAATTTGATTCATGAACATTTTTATCCACAACCATAATCATGAAAGCCTCGCAATTTCTGTGATGTCTGACCACTCCAAGTTCCATGCACAGTGGAACAGCTGTGCTCAGCAGCTGCATGGCTAGAGGACTGAGTTCCTGATCCTGAGTATCAACATCCCCAAGGGAAATGGCTGGATGGAGGGGACCCCAACAATGATTTACTTTTATTTTTGAGTTGAAAATCTGTTTTAGATACAGAAAATTCTTCACTAATAGTTACTTTCATATTAGGTTGAATGTCTAGTAGTCAATTTTAGAAATAGATTAATAGATAAGCCTTTTCCTATTTGGAGGGGAGAAGGGAAACCACAATTTTTAGTGGGAATTTACTTCAAACACTTGGGTACAGTGAAATGTTGGGAACTCCTCAAGAGTCCAGCTTACTGGATCATTTGCTTCAATTCATTAGGTAGGTGGTAAGCATCTAAGTGACCATAATTGTACTAGGCACTAAGAGGAATACAAAGGAGGAAAAAACTTGATCCCCATCCTGAATAGATCCTGCTTCTTACCATCTCTTTCCAATCTGAAGCTACAGTATGACATCTTTAGTCTATGGAAGTCAGAAGAGACCTTAGCGATAGTCTTCTAAAGTTCATAAATTGAAAGCATCTTGAAAGAGTAAAAGAGGGGAGGAGCAAGATGGCAGAGGAGTAGGAGACCTACATTTCATCTGGTCCCAGGAATTCAGCTAGATAGGGATCAAACCATTCAGAACACCTACGAACTCAACAGGAGATCAAAGAAAAGAATAGTAGCAACTCTCTGAATAGAAAAGCGACATTTTCTGGAAGGTAGGACATGTGGAGAAGTGAATCTGAGGCAATATTCAGGAAGATAGATGGTGGTGGGGAGGGAGCCTCTGTCAGCCGCTACCGGCAGATGATAGAGCAGCGGAGCACAAAATCAGAACTTTTAGAAGTCTGCTCTGCTGAGGGATGTCGCTCCAGTGGCTAAGCAAGGGTGGAACCCTCACAGGGACAGTGTGGTCTCAGGACCCTCAGGGTCACAGAAAGACCAGGGGTGTCTGAGTGCGGCAGAGCTCCCAGGTATTGGAGCAGTGAAGCCAGCTGCAGAGACAGAGCCAAGGAGTGGGCCCTCAGCTCGGGTTGCCATAAACCGTGATCCGTCGCACAGTCGGGCCACTGCTCTTCCAGCAGGGACCGAACAAGTGGCAGATCCGGGGAGACTCTCCTTCTCCCCAGGAGAATTGGTGTTGGAGTGCACTGCAGGAATCTGCTGGGTTTGGAGACTCCAAACAGGGTCATGTGCCAGAGATAGAAACACTTGGTCACAGGTCAGGTGAGCACGGAATGCGGCCGGAGCCTGGGGACACAGGAGTGATTGACTGCTGTTCTCTGGGGGGCACTGAGGAGTGGGGCCCTGAGTTCTCGGCTCCTCCAGGGTGGTGACTGAGAGGCTGCCATTTTCACTCTCATCCTCCAAAGCTATATGGAAAGCTTGCAGGGAACAAAAGCTCCCAAGAGCAAACCTGAGCAGATTACTTAGCCCAGCCCCCAGCAAGGGTGGGGAAATTCCACCTCTGGCAAAGACATTTGAGAACCATGGCAACAGGCCCCTCCCCCAGAAGATCTGCAAGAACAGCCAACCAAGACCAAGTTTACCAATCAATGAGAATGGCAGAACTCCAGCATTAGGGGAATACAGCACATAGAATTCATGGCTTTTTTTCTGCTGATTCTTTAGTCTCTCAAAATTAATTTTTTTAATTTTCTTTTTTTTCTTCTTCTATTTTTCTTTTGAATTTTTCTTTTTCCCTTTTTCAACCAACATCTTACCAATCCCCTTTTTAAAAATCTTTTTTATTTTTCATTTTTAGAGTCATATTCTATCCCTTCATAGTAGTTAACCCTATTTTTGGTATATATATATATATATGTTGTTCTCTCTTCAAAATTTTGAAATACAGTTTCTTCTAACAGACCAAAATATACCCTAAATCTCTAGTGTATGGCTTTGTTCTAGTCTCCTGCCTGATCACATTCTCTCCCTTTTTTATTTTAATTTCTTTTCTTTTTTCAACCAACTTCTTATCAATTCCTTTTATAAAATCTTTTATAATTTTCATCTTTACAATCATTCCATCCCTTCACCATATTTACCCTTATTTTTGTACATATATAAGTTTTTCTTTCTTTAAAATTTTGGAAGGCAGTTTCCTCTAACAGACCAAAGTATGCCCAAAATCTAGTGTGTGGCACTGATCTATTCACCAGCCTGATCATGTTTGATCATATTCTTTTTTTTTTCTTTTTTCTTTCTTTCCCCTTCTTTTCCCCTGGTTTCAGGTCTCTTCTGACTTGTTTAGTGTATATTTTTCTGGGGTCATTGTTACCCTGTTAGCATTTTGTTTTCTCATTCATCTGTTCTCCTCTGGACAAAATGACAAAATGGAAAAACTCACCTCAGAAAAAAAGAACAAGAGGCAGTACCGACTGCCAGGGACGTAATCAATATGGACATTAGTAAGATGTCAGAACTAGAGTTCAGAATGACAATTATAAAGATACTAGCTGGGCTTGAAAAAAGCATGGACGATAATAGAGAAACCCTTTCTGGAGAAATAAAAGAACTAAAGTCTAACCAAGTCAAAATCAAAAAGGCTATTAATGAGGTGCAATCAAAAATGGAGGCTCTAACTGCTAGGACAAATGAGGCAGAAGAGAGAATTAGTGATATAGAAGACCAAATGATGGAGAAAAAGGAAGCTGAGAAAAAGAGAGATAAACAACTACTGGATCATGAGGGCAGAATTCGAGAGATAAGTGATACCATAAGAACAAACAGTATTAGAATAATTGGGATCCCAGAAGAAGACAGAGAGAGGGGGGCAGAAAGTATATTGGAACAAATTATAGCAGAGAACTTCCCTAATTTGGGGAAGGAAACAGGCATCAAAATCCAGGAAGCACAGAGAACCTCCCCCAAAATCAATAAAAATGGGTCAACATCCCGACATCTAATAGTAAAACTTTCGAGTCTCAGAGACAAAGAGAAAATCCTGAAAGTAGCTCGGGACAAGAGGTCTGTAACCTACAATGTTAGAAACATTAGATTGGCAACAGACCTATCCACAGAGACCTGGCAAGCCAGAAAGGACTGGCATGATATATTCAGAGCACTAAATGAGAAAAATATGCAGCCAAGAATACTCTATCCAGCTGGGCTGTCACTGAAAATAGAAGGACAAATAAAAAACTTCCAGGACAAACAAAAACTAAAGGAATTTGGATACACGAAACCAGCCCTACAAGAAATATTGAAAGGGGTCCTCTAAGTAAAGAGAGAGCCTAAAAGCAACATAGACCAGAAAGGAACACAGACAATATACAGTAACAGTAACCTTACCAGCAATACAATGGCACTAAATTCATATCTTTCAATAGTTACCCTGAATGTAAATGGGCTAAATGCTCCAATCAAAAGACACAGGCTATCAGACTGGATTAAAAAACAAGACCCATCGATATCTGTCTGCAAGAGACTCATTTTAGACCCAAAGACACCCCCAGATTGAAAGTGAGGGGGTGGAAAACCATTTACCATGCTAATGGACACCAAAAGAAAGCTGGGGTGGCAATCCTTATGTCAGACAAATTAGATTTTAAACCAAAGACTATAATAAGACATGAGGAAGGACACTATATCCTACTTAAAGGGTCTATCCAACAAGGAGATCTAACAATTGTAAATATCTATGCCCCTAACATGGGAGCAGCCGATTATATAAGGCAATTAATAACAAAAGCAAAGAAACACATTGACAACAATACAATAGTAGTGGGGGACTTTAACACTGAAATGGACAGATCATCCAAACAAAAGATCAACAAGGAAATAAAGACTTTAAATGACACACTGGACCAAGTGGACTTCATAGATATATTCAGAACATTCCATCCTAAAGCAACAGAATACACATTCTTCTCTAGTGTCCATGGAACATTCTCCAGAATAGATCACATCCTAGGTCACAAATCAGGTCTCAACCGGTACCAAAAGATTGGAATCATTCCCTGAATATTTTCAGACCACAGTGCTTTGAAACTAGAACTCAATCACAAGAGGAAAGTCAGAAAGAACTGAAATACATGGAGGCTAAAGAGCATCCTACTAAAGAATGAATGGGTCAACCAGGAAATTAAAGACGAATTAAAATAATTCATAGAAACAAATGAAAATGAAAACATAAGTGCAAAATCTCTGGGATGCAGCAAAGGGGGTCCTAGGAGGAAAGTATTTAGCAATACAAGCCTTTCTTAAGAAACAAGAAAGGTCTCAAATACACAACCTAACCCTACACCTAAAGGAGGTGGAGAAAGAACAGCAAATAAAGCCTAAACCCAGCAGGAGATGAGAAATAATAAAGATCAGAGCAGAAATCAATGAAATAGAAACCAAAAGAACAGTAGAACAGATCAACGAAACTAGGAGTTGGTTCTTTGAAAGAATAAGATTGATAAACCTCTGGCCAGACTTATCAAAAAGTAAAGAGAAATGACACAAATAAATAAAATCATGAATGAAAGAGAGATCACGACCAACACCAAAGAAATGCAAACAATTATAAGAACATATTATGAGCAACTATATGCCAGCAAATTAGATAATCTGGAAGAAATGGATGCATTCCTAGAGATGTACCAACGACCAAAACTGAACCAGGAAGAAATAGAAAACTACTAAGGAAATTGAAGCAGTAATCAAAAATCTCCGAACAAACAAAAGCACAGGGCCAGCCAGCTTCCCAGGGGAATTCTACCAAACATTTAAAGAAGAATTAATACCTATTCTTCTGAAACTGTTTCAAAAAATAGAAATGGAAGGAAAACTTCCAAACACATTTTATGAGGCCAGCATTAACTTGATCCCCAAATCAGACAAAGACCCCACCAAAAAGGAGAATTACAGACCAATATCCCTGATGAACATGGATGCAAAAATCTCACCAAAGTACTAGCCAATAGGATCCAACAGTACATTAAAAGGATTATTCACCACGACCAAATGGGATTTATCCCTGGGCTGCAAGGTTGGTTCAACAGCCGCAAATCAATCAATGTGATACAATACATTAATAAAAGAAAGAACAAGAACCACATGATCCTCTCAATAGATGTAGAAAAAGCATTTGACAAAGTACAGCATCCTTTCGTGATCAAAACTCTTCAGAGTATAGGGATAGAGGGTACATACCTCAAGATCATAAAAGCCATCTATGAAAACCCACAGAGAATATCATTCTCAATGGGGAAAACTGAAAGCTTTCCCCTAAGGTCAGGAACACAGCAGGGATGTCCACTATCACCACTGCTATTCAACATAGTACTAGAAGTCCTAGCCACGGCAATCAGACAACAAAAAGAAATAAAAGGCATCCAAATCAGCAAAGAAGAAGTCAAACTCTCACTCTTTGCAGATGATATGATACTTTATGTGGAAAACCAAAAGACTCCACCCCAAAACTGCTAGAACTCATACAGGAATTCAGTAAAGTGGCAGGATAGAAAATCAATGCACAGAAATCAGTGGCATTCCTATACACCAACAATAAGACAGAAGAAAGAGAAATTAAGGAGTCAATCCCATTTACATCTGCACGCAAACCCATAAGATACCTAGGAATAAATCTAACCAAGGAGGCAAAGAATCTGTACTCAGAAAACTATAAAATACTCATGGAAGAAATTGAGGAAGACACAAAGAAATGGAAAAACATTCCAGGCTCATGGATTGGAAGAACAAATATTGTGAAGATGTCAATGCTACCTAGAGCAATCTACACATTTATTGCAATCCCTATCAAAATACCCTCAGGTTTTTTCTATGAAATGGACCAAATAATCCTAAAATTTGTATGGAACCAGAAAAGACCCTGAATAGCCAGAAGAATGTTGAAAAAGAAAAGCAAAGCTGCTGGCATCACAATTCCTGACTTCAAGCCCTATTACAAAGCTGTAATCATCAAGACAGTATGGTACTGGCATAAAAACAGACACATAGATCAATGGAACAGAATAGAGTCCAGAAATGGACCCTCAACTCTATGGTCAACTAATCTTTGACAAAGCAGGAAAGAATGTCCAATGGAAAAAAGATAATCTCTTCAACATATGGTGTTGGGAAAATTGGACAGCCACATGCAGAAGGATATAACTGGACCATTTCCTTACACTACACACAAAAATAAACTCAAAATGGATGAAAGACCTAATGTGAGACAGGAGTCCATCAAAATCCTAAAGGAGAACATAGGCAGCAACCTCTTCGACCTCAGTCGCAGCAACTTCTTCCTGGAAACATAGCCAAAGGAAAGGGAAACAAGGGTAAAAATGAAATATCGGGACTTCATCAAGATAAAAAAAACTTTTGCACAGCAAAGGAAACAGTCAACAAAACCAAACGACAACTGACAGAATGGGAGAAGATATTTGCAAATGACATATCAGATAAAGGGCTAGTATCCAAAATCTATAAAGAACTTCTCCACTCAATACCCAAAGAACAAATGATCCAATCATGAAATGGGCAGAAGACATGAACAGATATTTTTCCAAAGAAGACATCCAAACGGCCAACAGACACATGAAAAAGTGCTCCACATACTCAGCATCAGGGAAATCCAAATCAAAACCTCAATGAGATACCCCCTCACACCAGTCAGAATGGCAAAAATTAACACGTCAGGAAATGACAGATGTTGGCGGGGATGCGGAGAAAGGGGAATCTTCCTACACCATTGGTGGGAATGCAAGCTTGCATAGCCACTCTGGAAAACAGTATGCAGGTTCCTCAAAATAGAGCTACCCTATGACCCAGTAATCGCTCTACTGGGTATTTAACCCAAAGACAGAAATGTAGTGATCCGAAGGGGTACGTGCACCCCAATGTTTATAGCAGCAATGTCCACAATAGCCAAACTATGGAAAGAGCCAAGATGTCCATCAACAGATGAATGGATAAAGAAGATGTGGCATATATATACAATGGAATATTATGCAGCCATCAGAAAAAACCAAAATCTTGCCATTTGCAACGACATGGATTGAACTAGAGTATATAATGAGTGAAACACGTCAATCAGAGAAAGACATGTATCATATGATGTCACTGATATGAGGAATTCTTAATCTCAGGAAACAAACTGAGGGTTGCTGGAGTGGATGGGGTGGCTGGGTGATAGACATTGGGGAGGGTATATACTATGGTTAGCACTGTGAATTGTGTAAGACTGATTAATCACCTGTACCTCTGAAACAAATAATACATTATATGTTAAAAAAAGAGAGAGAGAGAAGATAGTAGGAAGGGTAAAATAAGGAGGGAAGTCAGAGGGGGAGACGAACCATGAGAGACTACGGACTCTGAGAAAGAAACTGAGGGTCCTAGAGGGGAGGGGGTGGGGGAAAGTGTTAGTCTGGTGATGTGTATTGAAGAGGGCACGTATTGAATGGAGCACTGGGTGTTATATGCAAACAATGAATCATGGAACACTACATCAAAAACTAATGATGTAATGTATGGTGATTAACATAACATAAAAAAATAAAATAAAAAAAAGAGTAAGAGAGAATTATACTTCATTCTCTCAAACATTAAACTAGGAATAGTAGTGGAGCATCTCTAAGATATAATGAGAATTGATACTACTACTACTAAATATTATTAATTATAATAATATGCCAATTTCTATCTTATCTAATATTTAATTAATAACAAAAACAGCACTTAAAATTCAGTGGGAAAACTGTTACATGCATTCCATTTAGGAGATGGAAATTATTTTTCATTTGACTTAGGATTACCAAGGACTTAACTCTCTGCTACTTCTATTACAGAATTCTCAGAGTTGGAAGAGGTCTTCGACGATAACTGATCCAACCTCTCCTCCTCCCCATGATCAAAGTACTTCAGAGATGAGTTAATTCTCTTTTCTTATTCCATTCTCTCTAAACTCCTCCTATCAGGGAGTTGTTCTTACGTGATTCTTCAGGTGTCTGGGCAGAGCAGCTAATCCTCAGTGATCCAATGTTGAGGGTGGCCATGATGGTCTCTGTGTCTACCAGAGCTGGGTTGCTTGATGCCTTGGATGAGGAGGATAAGACAGCACACATGGAACATTCCTCTATGTTGGCTGCATGGAGGTCTTCAGGAAAGAGTGCAGATCCCTAATGAGAGAAAACCCAATAGAGGAGGGACTTCTCAGGTGGAGGGATTTTATATAATGGCTCATGGTGATGCCTTTTGTGGGATGCAATTTTTGAGCCAAAGCCTCTCCAGCCTTCACTGAATTGGTTTTAAGACTTAGTTACCTGATATCTGAACACATTTAGCCTCATTGATCATTAATATCTTTGTGAGACTGAATTTCACAGACCCTACCTGAGAGCAAGTCTGGATGAGCCAAAGGAGGGTAAAGAGGGAGGAGCCTACATCCATTCAGATGATTCAAGTGGGAGAAGTAAAGTAGGGATAACAGTAGGGGTAACAAGAAACATTCAGAGAAAGGGGAAGTAATGGATCTAAAGGCAAATTTTGCATCCCTACAGTTTTGCTTGCAGCTGACCTTTTCTGTACCCTCTGGATTAACTAGCATAGTGGTGGTTGCTTCTTTCCCAATTTGGTGGAGAAATAGGGATAGATCTGGTTCTGTCTTCAGGTAGCTTAGATATGAATACCAGTAATTCCTAACACTAGCTGGATCTAGAGATTTGTGGTCCTTTTCCTTTTTTCCTTTCTATGGCCTAAAGTAAGGGTACAGTGCAGAGAACTTTATGGTAGCTTTTTAAAGAAGCAAATGAAATTTGTTCCTTGAGAGAACCATTTTTGAAATTTGAACAATATTATATATTGTCAGCATTATTTCATGAAAAAATTACATGGTTTGGGTGCATTTCACACTGCACATACTTTTTTTTTTTTTAATCCAGGGAAATAGTGGCATACAATTGCATACCGGTGTATAAATGTTCAGAGCAAATACAATTACAACTACAATGCCACATATGCATAATGGATCCATTCCTCAGAAATGTAAACCTAATTCCTCTTTCTCATACATCTATCAAGGACTATGTGGCATTATATATTCCATAAAAGATGCGTCTTCAGAAAAGATGAGAAAGTCAGAGCACAAAGGCTAGCTAGTATCAGTTTAGCTGTGGACATTAAGTTAGAATCAGATTCAGAAATGTAGAGAAACTCTTATTTATATAAAGACCATAAAATATGATTATAAACATAAAACATAAAATGTAGTGGCTCCTGGGCATAAACTCTGGAGCCACAATGTCTAGATTTAAATCTTTGTTCTGCTACTTACCTGCTGTGTAAACTTGGACAGGTTACCTACTCTCTCCATGCCCAAAGTCCAACACCTTTAAAATCTACCCCATAGGATTATTTTGAGGGTTAAATGAGTTAATATATGTAAAATGCTTAGAATAGTTTTTATTACCTGTAAGCACTATACAACTACAAGCTACTATTTTATTATTCATTAATGCTAGTACCATTAGTGTTGCCATCATTATAAATATCACTATCTCTAATGTGACACTTACAGGTAGAATGTATATCCGGGGAAAATTCCGGAGAAATAGCCATTCTCTCTTCAGGTAATCCAGAGACCCAATGAACACAATGTCTTTCAGCTCCGGCCGTGTATAGCTGCTAGCTCTCAAGGGCATTACAAAATTCCGAAGCCCCATCAATGTTGAGGTAGCATCTCCAAAGACACATGCTACTACATGGTTCCGAAACTCATGTTTTGACTTGTCCATTCGTTTCTAAGCATAAGCATGCCAGAGTCTGGTCAGTTTTAGAAACAAGCTGAGAGTCTCTCAAAGAGGGCTCTGTCCCCTCATCCCAAATCTTCCAGGTACATCCATAGGAGGACTTTCATAAGGATAATGAAATTCTGCAAATTGCTCATAAAATGGAATTTACCTACCATGAGGCAACTATACTTTTTATCTTTTTGTGGAGTTCCTTCTTATTCCACTTTTTAAAGTCTTTTATTAGCATGGAGTGCCTCAATTAAAACTCAGATTAGTGTCATTCCTCAAGGTGTGAAACCATAGAACCAAACGGGGAGCACATCTTTTATTTTCATTATGTGGTTTTGGCCTTGTATGCACTATAGTAAGATTCAATGAAAAACTAAAACATTACAAATTCCATTGCTAAATGTATGTCTTCTACTGAGCCCTGAAAATCGCATAAAGTTGTACAACATGTTGCAGTTTTTGGTGGATTTTCATACATATGAAAATACCTATTAGTTTGGAACATACGAAATTGCCTTTTTATGGGTCAAAAATGGTTGAGTATTGGTAACTTCATATGGTTCAACCTAATATACCAAACTCACTCAACAGATGCTTTCCAGAGTTGAGGAAATTCATTATGCAAAGTGCAGAAAAGAAATGAAAAGGTCACAAAAATTCCATTTGAACCCAAATATTTAAACATGTCACATACTACCATCAGCATCACTGATTGTTAACATTTTCTCTGTATCTCCAAGTAGTACCTCCAAATAATCATATACATGAAAAATATTTAAATGAGCTTTTCCCCACATTCACAGAGACTTTTAAGAGTGATAATTGTAACTTAAAAAAAAGAGAGACATGATATTCCTGTAGGAAATTCATTTCAAGCTTTTGATTTCTTTCAGGGAATGAGTCAGTGTCTTCTCTTGTGGCTCTGGAATGGGCTAGAAAGAGCACTGGATCTGGAGGAAGACTTGATTCTGTATTCTGTTGTATGACAAGCTAGTTTACCCTCTGACACTCAATTTCTTTAAGTTTGAATGGTTTAAAAAATAAAAGCTAATTCTGCTGTGGAAATGAAATAATATAGTGGAAGTACAGTGCTCAACTCATTAGCTCTTGTTCAATACCTGTTAATCAACTCTGAATCTTTTGAGTTCCTAGAGTTTCAGAGGAGGACTCTTGGAAGCTGGTAGAGAACAGGTTAAATGCATATAGAAGCACTTCATACATGAGTGTGGTCTATATTCCTCAGCACATGAAGACTCAGAATACTTCAAATGGATATATCATCCTGCCCTATGCCCATATTTAGCTGGGTTAAATGACAAGCTTCTGTGAAACAGGGGGTGATAAAACCTAACAAGATAAATAAGTAACATCTGACATCTCCACAATTAGTTTGTCAAATTAGCATATACTAGAAAATACTCTCTTTTCAAAGGGAATTGCCCTGTGAGGGGAAATAAAGCTACTTGTCTGGAGAGCCTTCCTGGAGAGTGATGTGAATCTTAACCAAATCTATTAAATAATTGTCTCTAGCTAATCCGATTAGTTTTAACTTGAATAATGAAGCCTCTAACGGTATTTAATGTAACATGCCTGAAGTCCAATGATTGCTCTTCTGAGTAGAACTAAACAATTAGAAACAAGATACATGGCAGAGTGCATTAATGGGCACAGCCAGAGAGGCAATTTCTCCAAGAAACTGTGGCACAAAACTGTCTCCCAATTGAGAAAGATAGTGACTTTTGGAGGAAGGGGAGGATGCACTATTTGTTCAAAGTAACTTAAATCGACCACTTCCATTTGACCCTTTTGCAAATGAAACCAAATTCAAAGCCTCCCTGAATTCTGCAATATGGACATTTCTCCTCTATGGTCACACGTTTCAAAGCCTTTAGAATTTCTTAAACTAGAAGCCCTTCTAAACTTATCAAAAGACTCAGTTGGTGTTCTAAACTATATTCCATATCAAGTATCATAAAGGAGATATCTGTCATAGCAACCTGTCTGTGTGCTCAAAAAATATGGTATAATAAAACATCTGCTATTTCAATTTCTTCGTCTCTTGGATGCCTCCATCTGCAACCAACTTCTCAACCTTTCTAACAATTTCCCTCCCACTGAAAACATGTTTAGCTTCCTGCTCAATGGAGTTTATTTTGCTTAGTTTAGAAGAAGACATAATTGCTAAAGTGGTGAATTTCAGCAGCAACCCTAATAGTTTTCTAGTTGATATGACAGTTCTGACAATTTTATGCTTCTGATCAAATGATTGATCATGCTTTTACAAAAATTGGAACATATTCTGTCAGGACATTGGTACCAAGCCACAAGGATTGTGTGTGTGTGAGTGTGTGTGTGTAACAGGAAAAAAAGTGAACTGAACTACTTTGGGAAAGCAAGAAAAAGATATAATTATCAATTAGTCATAGTTGAAAAAATTATATAGGGTTCATACAACAAACAATCACTTTGATTATATTTACCAACTACTGCTTGCAAAGTAAACCACTGAGATCATGCTTGAGTTGCTAACTCTGGAAAATGAGAATAGATGTGGACCTGGAAAGCAGGTGTCAGAGCCTGGATTAGGATATAGACTTTTTACATCTTGGTTGCTGGCATTTCAGTAAATTGAGTTAGTTATTTTCCTTGAGAGAACAGAGACAGAGACAGGATTCTAATATCTATTAGGATTCACCCATGTTATGCATCTAGGAGATCCATTCTTGACTAATGCGTTAGGTATAAGTACAGCCAGCTCTAAGAGAAACCACTACAGAAAATCCAAACTTTAAACCAATAATTAGGAAAATATTTCTTTAAAAAAAGGAAAGGCTTTAGAGTTCTTGTAAATAGTTTCCCTGGTGCATTTAAATTAATTAGATTTACTAGCAAAACAGCAATGTGTCAGGAGAACATTATTCTAAATAACTGACTCAGCTAAACTGTGAAAGGTGGGGGGGAAGAAGGACTTGAACAATCTGATCTAATTGTTTCAAATCCCAGCATATTACCTACATGGTCTTTGTCAAATGTCATATCTGTTACCCTGCATACCATTCAGGCTGGTGATGAATGTGTTTTTCCTTTGAAATTCACAAAGAGAAATGGCAGGTGCTTATAACTAGTGTAAGGACGTTATTTACCCTAGGTGTAGGTTTATCTTATTTGAAATTTGGTGCAAGATCACCTACCAGAATCACACTGTCCAAAGGGATTGCTCTGCACCAGTGAAACATACCACTGCTATCAAGCTGGTCAGAATCTTGTACTGTTTCATACAGAAAAGTCCTAAGTAGGGAGAAAGGAGAGTTAGCTGAGAACATTTGTGACACTGGTGTGACAAAGCTAAGATGTCAAACTCAACAGAACCTTGAGCCCAAAGCACAGAATAACACAAAGATAATAACCTTGGGTCTGTGAGACTCCAGAATAAAGACTCCAGAAGGACACCAAGAGCTGAGCGTATCCAGCTGAAAACATACTAAGCACTTTGTGTGTGTGCGTGCGTGCATGCACACGTGTGCACATGCATGTGTGTGCATTTAGCAGATACATCAAGCTCTCCTTTTACCTTACATTATATGTGCCTTGAAGGTAGTTATTTTTGCTCTTGATTTTGCTACTGTGGTGAGGCTACTATTGTTTGGGAGAAATCATGGGAGGTGTTTTGGGCACCTGAAGATAGAATTTAAAAGGCTGTGAGATTGAGTCATGAATGGTATCTCTCTCCTTGGCCTGTTTTCCTCCCCTCTCCTTTCCATATTGTTTTGTATGAGTTCCTGTTGAAACATCCTTCCTTATTATACGTGTTTTGTATTCTTTACAGCTTCCATCACTGGCCTGCATTTAACTAAACTCTGCTCTAATCTTGGTTTAAGTCTTGGCAAAGCCCTCCATGTGATCACCCCACACAGCAGTTGGGCACAATGCTAGTCATGTAATATATTCAACCACCCAAAGGGTTAGATAATCTTTGGGAAAAATCCCATTGTATCTGAAGGAATGCAGATTTGCTCAATAGAGAAGAGAGGAAACCCTTCTAGAAGCACAGAAAGTTTAGAGTTTGGACCTATTTGAATCAGGAGAATCAAGGCTTAATCTGTAGAAACAACCTCAAAATTCCAGGGGCTGAACATAACACAGGTTCCCACCCTACATATATTCCTCAGGTGAACAGTTGTCTGTGTTCCACACAGCCACTCAGAGTGGTACAGAGGCTGTACCATCTTAGAGTCACACACCTAGAAAATGCATCCTCCTTAGTCATTAAGGCAAGGGAAGAGAAAGGGACTGGAGAAACAAGCCTGGGCTTTTAACTGCCATGGCCCAAAGTGACACACATTTTTGATCACATGCCATTGACCAGAACTAGTCACATGCCTCCTGCTAACTTTATGGGGGTTGAGGAACATGGGAAGTGACTGAAATACTTAGTGACCATTTCAGTCTCTACCAGACTTTAAAGACCACTCCTTGTTTTATGGATAAAAGTCAAAGAGCTAACAAATGGTAAAGCTGCCATTTGAATGGAATGCTGAGGTTGAGATTACTGATGCTCAGAAGATCCAAATTTCCTTTACTTCTTTAGCAGATGGGCAGCCAGATGGGGCCACATGACTAGTTCTGACCAACGAAATGGGAGAAGTGATGGCTGATGTAGGGACAAGCTCCCATGTGATTCTTCAGGCTCACTCCTGCCTGCTGTAGTGATGACCAGCCTGAGAACATGAGTGCCTACATACAGCAGAGTGCCTTGGCCTCAGTGACCTGTGCTGGATATGTAACGTGAAAAAGAAAGACACCTTTGTTGCGCTAAGTCACTGAGATTTCATGGTTGTTACCACAGCATACATCCATCCTATTCTGACAGAAATGCCTATTCTAAAAAACATGTTGCATGGAATATTAGTAACTGGAGAGTTGTGAGGAAATGCTTTCTGCAGTCAAATAAAGTTTGAGAAAAATGTCCCCTCTTTGAGATTCACACTGCATTTTAGTGTTATGAAAGGTTCAAAAAAGTCGTACAAAAAAAAAAAATCCTTTCAAGTTTATATAATCCAGTGTTTTACACTTATTTGACCACACACATTTACCATCTACTTATTCATTTATTTATTTAAAAATATCCTTGAAACACCTTTTGGGACATACTGCACAGTGTCACACTGTAGGTTCAGCTGTGGTAAACAGTACGTTATGACAGCACTCTCCTGCGAGATTTTACTATACATCCTGGGAGAAATACAACATATTGTGCTCTGTGCTGCAGGGTGAGGGTTTTTGTTTTTTTTCTGTGAATTAATACAGTTTGTTATTCAACACCTGGCCCAAAGACTCAGACTCTAAGATAATATCAAGCAATTTTGATCTCTTTAACCTAGTCAGTTTCTAAATTACTATCTTAAGTCATAATTTTCCAGACAAAGGAACTTAAGATGGTCAGCTTAGAAGTGTCAGACTTAAAGTAATGGGATAGAGAGAGGACCCAGAGAAGCTGACATGGGAGAAGAGTTTGGAAAATTAAGAGCTTATTGCTAATGAGATTGGCCAAGGCCAAGATGCAATCCTTCGTATTCTTCCCCATTGATGACCTCCCTGGAAACTTAGTGGATTCTAGTCATTTACCTGGCTAGAAGATGTTGCAATGTAAGCCTCAAGGTCAGTTTGACCAAAATGGGTTACCTTATTCTTTCAAATTAACATGCCTTTTGGTGGTTTAAATATCCTTAACTCTGCAGCTCCAACCCCAAATTCTAAGAGCCACACAGGCTCTTTTAATGATACTACTTAGGACGGTGGTGATGGCTTTAGGCCAAGCTGGTTAAAGAAACCCACCAGGGAACACACCTAAGACCAGAGTCTGTTTTTGATTTTTATCAGGATCTGAAGAACTGGCTATGTTACTCCTTCATAGAATCTATTTTTCTCTCCACTTGTAGCTTCCTAGACACTGTCCCTCAGATGTTGATATAATATAACCAAGTTACCTGCAGGGAGGTGGCTTCCTGCTCCCCACCCTTGGCACCCAAATCTACGACAACTGCTACTATTTTTCTTCTGGTCACTTTCTTCAGCCTTTTTACTTTTCCCCTCCTTCTCCCTCTTCCTGCCCCCTCCTCCATCCCCATAATAAATGAAGACTCCTGGTCTGATAATTAAATGCCCTTTTGGCAAATGGAAAATGATCTTCTCTCAAGCACATTTTAGTTTGACTTGGAATACCAAATCAATCACTATACACTCTTCTATCATAATAAAAGCATGATCTATGTACACAAGCTGTCACAGACAACATCTTTCTTCATTCTAATGTTATGGAAAACAGATATGCCTTAGAGGAAACACCTGTTGGAGACCTGCATAAAAGAAAAGGCTGGAGGAGCCCCACTTCATCATAAAGGCATCCATCTGGTGTCCTTGCCAAGCAAAACCTGATGCAACTTATTTCACCATCCCTTAACTATAGCTCCCTTCTGCCATATGCCTTGCAAATGACATGATCCTTGCAGAAATATACCTTCCTAAAGAGAATAATACATCATCTGTGGGAATGTGTGGCACTGGCAGTCTTATTAACTAGGAAATGAAGATTAGAACATAAAGGCTGATGCTATTGGGGGAAAAAAGAGCCACAGAACAGCATCCAGGTCATCCAAGGCAAAAAGGAAAAGCCACATCCTAACCATAGGCAAAAGCCTCTTGGGTGAGGGACCTTTCTGGGTAGGAGAGGCTAGCAAGCAATATGGGAGGAGTTACCTGAGAAGGCCCTCAGCAGGACATATTTGGGATGAGGGCAGGGGAGTTCACTGGTCACAAGATAGGCTTCTCCCTGCTCAAGCAAAGTAGGATACTTCTACCTTGGTGTATCCAGGAGGCATCAAATCCTGACATGTCCTCAGAGTTAGGTCTCTGACTGCCATATTTAGAGGCTGACAGGTCTAGTGTGCTGGGTGAGAACAGTTTTTATAGCCAGTCCACTTGTGGATGTGCAGAGCAGCATGAGAATGAGGGCTCCAGCTTTCTTTGCTGATGACAGCCCTTTTCTGGGCTGTTGTAGTATGCATGAAGCCAATTGCCTTGTGAGTACAAGCTTGAACCTGTCCCAGCTAAGGAAGGCAGGTTCTTTCCTCTCTGGTTTCTGGAACCATTCTGAAGAGTACTTTTATTCTTCCATGTCCATAGCAACTTATCCTGTATGAATCCTATCACTTAAAGGAAAATATAATTGAAGGACCATGTGCCTTTAGTTTTCAATGGTGGCATCTGATGAAAGAGATCAAACCATGTAGGAAGTCCTCTGTTAAGGCAGGGTAGGTTTCAGCGCCAGGTCAGGAAGCACAGTATCCAAGAGTGTAAAAGTCTGCTGTCATTATTTCCTCCAATTTACAGACTTGACTCAGATTATTCTTGAAGATGATCTGCCAATGGATGAGATCCTCCACTGTTCACAATATCTATTATAAAGTTTAAAAGGCACTGACAGTTTTTTTTTTTTTTCTCTTTTGCAGGCCTCAGTTTTGGATGTGTTAGGAAACCCTGGCACGTAACCATTCTATTTGAAGCCTTTTTAAAACTCCATAGGTGGCTTGTAAATTCTTAGGAGAGAATTTTCTGGCCTAGATGCAGAACAATATATATATATATATATATATATATATATATATATATATATATACAGACACACACACACACACACATATATATATATTTTTCTTTTTTTGCTCAAGACTTGAGTTAAATAAAAGTAACAAGTTTCAAACTCTTAGCATAGAAAAGACAAGTCCTTTGGCTGAGTGTTGGAAAGGAGTGGGGAGGAATGTGTCAGGGTGTCCAGGAGTTTAGTGCCTTTCTTGGTTCAATCTTCAGAAAAATCCACTGAAACTGTATCTTGAAGGTAGTGATCAAGTTCCCACCAAAAATGGAGGGAAAATCCTCTGTTCCATTGATGCCTTTGGTGCTGCTAAGGATTTTGTATCTTGCAGGCTACAGCTGCCCTCTCTTTAAAGACCTCGTATATAATGACAGAGGTTATTCAGTTTATACTTAATCTGAAAATACTAATTGATTGTCAATTCTGACTACCACCTTTTGTGTTCTGGGAAGAAGACAATCACCTAAAATTTGGGAATGTGAGAGCAAGTTGTATAATCAGTGCTTCCCACTCTATCCTGTGCCTGTCTCTTTCTCTCTCTGTCTTGCACACATTTACACACACCCCTACACACTACATGCATGCAATCGTCAAATTTCAGAATATGAGCCTTTATGGCCACATTATGATTTCATTTTTCTCGGTTTCACCTGGTTGCCACTTATTCATAACAAGGCATTATTTTTCACCTTGGAGAGAAACTTAAGGTTTAAAATCATGGATAATTTTTAACAGTCCATTTCCCTCGGAACCTGTGTATGAGCAAATGGAAAAAGGTTCCTGGGAGGTCTGAGAAATTTTCAGGACCAAGAAACCATGTAAGAATCTCAGGAAGGAGGACTGAACACAGTCGACCTTCCCTGTTAGAAAGGCCTCTGTGAAGACTTCCTTTTCCAGGAAAAGGGAAAAGTGTGCACCAGGCTCTGTGCCTTAACCTCCAGCTTGACCAGATATCATTGCTGAGACTCATTTACTACCAGGTAAAATGCAAGAAAACCGGCCCTGAAATCTCATGGGATATTCCATGTGTTGACAGCAGGTTGGTTATCTCTAAAGCATCATGCCTTTTGGTTGCCATGTGGGACGCCTTAGGAATGGAGGGGAATGGCTGCCACTGTGTGCTCAGACCTGGGGTTTTCCAGGACAGAAGACTTTCAGCCCTAAAACTGGGCACTATACTACCAGAATGGGGAAAAGCCCCTAAGGAGGGAGGAAAAGGGAAGGAAGAATAAAACACTTGAAACACTATGCCCAGAAAACCTTCCACACCTCTGTCTACAGGTGGGTCTGGTTGATGTTCAATGGAAGAAAAGATAGTTGGGTGGTCAGAGACCCGCATGTTTTAAAACATACAGAGAATTATATCTTCCAACCTTCCTCTGGTTCCTGTCTCTTGATTCTTTGCATAAGAAATCATTGTGGTATTATAAACTTTAATAGTGAAGTTTGTGGGTATGATTTTTTAAAAATCTGTAAATGATATTTTAAAAAGGAGACATATTAAAATTCAAGATATCATTGTGTTCAGTGTAATCTTATTTTAGTCTACATAGGAGAATATAAACTCTGTGCTAATGTAAACCAAATCAGCTGTGAATAGAGTGTTCTGTTTGCCTTTAAATGCTGCTTTACAGATGGAGTCTATCAAATCCATGGCCTCTGTTTTCAATGTTTACAATTTAAAATCTCCACTAAGACATTTTTTCCACCCTCTTGCTTAGAAGTGTAACACCAGGTCAGAGTGGTCCCAGACCAGGTGAAGGCAAGAATAGGATGGTGCTTCTATTAGATAAAACCACATCTGAACGCACATTTGAGCATCTCTCTGTTAAGCTTTGCTTTATTTCTGATGACTATAAACTGACAGCTTTCTGCAGAGCGTTTTCTATGAAAACATACATGTAGGCATCTCAGAATTTAAATGGTTACCAGACAGAAGATCAAGGAGAAAGATAAAAAAGACAGTTTCCCTCTTCCTTGCCCATTCCCCAGACAGACCCTCACTTAAATCCCTTTATACTTTATGGATATTGCATTTGGGATTTTCTACAATGTGAGGACAAATGAGGTGTGACCTGAAGCAGCAGGTACCTCTAATAAAGGCTGGAGTTTGTGCCCTGGGTAGAAGAGCCTGGGGCTTGGGGCAAGCCACACATCTCAGGAGAACAAGCTCCATAGCCAATCTTTTCAGCATGGGGCTGTATTTTTAGATGCTCTTTCCCACACCACCCAACACCTTTCTAAATACCAAATGACATGCTAAACACAGAGGTTGGCCTAAATGAAAAATATTTTCCACAGAGTTTGGGATACAGTCTTCTCTGTTCAGTGAACTAGGAACTGAACAATCAAGTCAGTTACTGATACTTTTGATCCTAACATTACTGAAGCAAATGTGAATTTCAGGCCAAAGACTTACTTTTTTGGTGGGATATGGAGTGGGAAGTAGGAATTTGAAATATCTGAAAACTAGCTAGTTTTTAATTTTTCATTGTATTGATACATTTTCTAAGGTTTTGAGGGATTGAGCTTGAGTCAGAGATTAGCATGACCAAAACGATTTCCTTAGGCACCAGGTAAGAATCTTGGTCTGGGCAATTAACAATAATCATAACCCTTCAGAAGAAACTAAGACAGGAAAAAATAGCATCCGCCACATGTTACTGGTTTGAGTGTGTGGTGTGCTTGTATACATATGCTTGTGTGCGTGTGTGTGTGAGAGACAGGGAAGGGGTATCAAATGGAAAGGTACAAATTGTGCAGAGGAAACACAACTAATTTCAGGGTACATGAATACTATTGGGTTTTCTTTCTAAATAAGGAGTTGTTTGTGAAGTCTCCTTATCTACATTCCTTAGTTTCTCTAACATTCCTGTTGCTGAATGTCAACATGGAGAGAGATTATCAGTGTGCTGGGGACTACAGATTTTTGGAAACACTGGAAGGACCTAATGATGTGTTGAGGGCTACAGACTTTTAAAATTTCCTCCCATCTGGAAGCCATCACTGGAGGGAAGGCCATTGAATAAAGGCATCCTGAGTGTTAGAACATTTTACTTAGCACCAGTGACCTGTCAAGAAGCAATGGGGATAATGGAAGGGGAGGCCACTTGGGATCACTCAGGACACGGGGCCCTCCTTCTGCTCAATGGGCTACATGACGGCTCCTTTTTAAAAGTGGCATGCCTTGATTAAAGGTGAAAAGTTAGAAGTAGGAGCTTCTGGTGGGAGGAAAAGGCTGTGGTTAGTGTTCCTTAAGAAGAAGAAGTGATTAAATCCGGGCTGTTATTAGGGATGAAAGGTAAGAGCCAGGGTTTTTTCATGTATGGGGGCCATAGAAGAGGATCTGCAGGATGAGGTAGGAAGGTCACAGGCACTCTCACTTAGAGGTTCCCTATGTTTTAGCTCTTTAAGTTAAGGATGAATGAGAACGAAGGAGGAAAGAAGTAGAACGTTCATCTTGTTCTGGTCACCTCTAACTTGAAATTAAGTTTCTGCGGCATGTCAAATCCTTCACTTCTCTTATGTGTCACTATGAAGGTGACATCGGGATTTTCTAAAGCCGAGCCTGTTGCATCAAGAAACTATCTGGATGCTCTACCTCTTACCTCTACTGCTTAAGCTCCAGAAGGAACTTTCCAATGTTGTTTACTTAGCTGCAGCCATTTAGAGGGAGGAAGAAAAGAAGGGAGGGAGGGAGGGAGGAAGGGGGAGGGGGAGAGAGAGATAGGGAGAGAGGAGAAAAGAGAAGGGCTCTACAAACTTTCTGGGAACTTTGCTATAATTTAAAAATCACCACCAAATAAAATTCCTTTGTATGTTTCCCCTAAATGTCTCCTGTGCTATGAAACCACTGTGCATGCTGATAAGTGAGTTTTGGCTTGGATCTTTCTCACCCAGTTTCAGAGAAGGGACAAGATCATCATATGGTCCAACACACTAGTCACCCAGCAGGCAGAAGTTCAGGCATGTCCCTCTTTATTGCCAATGTAGACCAAATGGAAGACCCAAAATAGTGCATTGTCAAAGGCTTCAGCTAAACACTCTGTCTTTTGTACATTAGAATAAATTGACATTTGTATAGAATTATACAGGCACTTAATACAAATAAAAATGGTATCTGCCTTCCTGATGAGTACTTTCTTGACTATTTTGCAAGAATGCAAATGATTTCCTATCATCTCTTTTTCCTCCATATCAAAATCTCCATGGAAATAGATTCCAAATTATGTCTGAGCTCTCAACACTCTGTGAAAGAATAAAGAAATTACATGCTCTGTGAAATCCTCCAACCTCTTCCATTAGAGCATCTGAAAGGAACCCATCCTCTCACACTCAGGATGCTAGGGCAAAAGTCCAACAATAACCATACCAGATTTCAGGTGTCTTTTTTTTCTAAATTATATTATGTTATGTTAGTCACCATACAATACATCATTGGTTTTTGATGTGGTGATCCACGATCCATTGTTTTTGTATAACAGCCAGTGCTCCATGCAGTATGTGCCCTCCTTAATACCCATCACCAGGCTAACCAACGCCCCCTCCCCTCTAAAACCCTGTTTGTTTCTCAGAGTCCATAGTTTCTCATGGTTCATCTCTCCCTCCAATTCCTGCCCCCCATTTTTCCCTTCCTTCTTCTAGTGTCCTCCATGTTATTCCTTATGTTCCACAAATAAGTGAAACCATATGATAATTGACTTTCTCTGCTTGACTTATTTCACTTAGCATAATCTCCTCCAGTCCCATCCATGTTGATGTGAAAGTTGGGTATTCATCCTTTCTGATGGCTGAGTAATATTCCATTGTATATATGGACCACATCTTCTTTATCCATTCATCTGTTGAAGGGTATCTCGGCTCTTTCCATAGTTTGGCTATTGCAGACATGGCTGCTATGAACATTGGGGTGCATATGGCCCTTCTTTTCACTACATCTGTGTCTTTGGGGTAAATACCCCCGTAGTGCAATTGCTGGGTCATAGGGTAACTCTATTTTTAAATTTTTGAGGAACCTCCACACTGTTTTCCAAAGTGGCTGTACCAACTTGCATTCCCATCAACAGTGTAAGAGGGTTCCCCTTTCTCCACAACCTCTCCAACATTTGTTGTTTCTTTCCCTGTCCATTTTGGCCATTCTAACTGGTGTAAGGTGGTATCTCAATGTGGTTTTGATTTGGATTTACCTGATGGCTAATAATGATGAACATTTTTTTTCATGTGTCTGTTAGTCATTTGTATGTCTTCTTCAGAGAAGTGTCTTTTCATCTCTTCTGCCCACTTTTTGACTTGATTATTTGTTTTTTGGGTGTTGAGTTTGAGAAGTTCTTTATAGATTTTGGATATCAGCCCTTTATCTGTAGTGTCATTTGCAAATATCTTCTCCCATTCTGTGGGTTGCCTCTTTGTTTTGTTGACTGTTTCCTTTGCTGTGCAGAAGCTTTTTATCTTGATGAAGTCCCAAAAGTTCATTTTTGCTTTTGTTTCACTAGCTTTTGGAGATGTATCTTGAAAGAAGTTGCTGTGGGCGATGTCAAAGAGGTTACTGCTTATGTTCTTCTCTAGGATTTTGATGGATTCCTATCTCACATTGAGGTCTTTCATCCATTTTGAGTTTATCTTTGTGTATGGTGTTAGAGACTGGTCAAGTTTCATTCTTCTGCATGTGGCTGTCCAATTTTCCCAGCACCATTTATTGAAGAGACTGTCTTTTTTCCATTGCATGTTTTTTCCTGCTTTGTCAAAGATTATTTGACTATAGAGTTGAGGGTCCATATTTGGGTTCTCTCTTCTGTTCCATTGGTCTATATGTCTGTTTTTGTGCCAGTATGTCTTGCTGTCTTGGTGTCTTGGTGATCACAGCTTTGTAATATAGCTTAAAATCGGGCAAAGTGATGCCCCCAGCTTTGTTTTTCTTTTTCAACATTCCTTGGCGATTTGGGGTCTTTTCTGATTCCATACAAATTTTAGGATTGTTTGTTCCAGCACTTTGAAAAATGTCATTGGAATTTTGATCGGGATGGCATTGAAGGTATAGATTGCTCTGGGTAGCATAGACATTTTAACAATGTTTATTCTTCCGATCCATGAGCATGGAATATTTTTTCATCTTTTTGTGTCTTCTTCAATTTCCCTCATGAGTGTTCTGTAGTTCCTAGAGTACAGATCCTTTACCTCTTTGGTTAGGTTTATTCTGAGGTATCTTAGGGTTTTGGGTGCTATTGTAAATGGAATCGTTTCTCTAATTTCTCTTTCTACAGCTGCATTGTTAGTATTTAAGAAAGCAACTGATTTCTGTGCATTGATTTTGTATCCTGCCACATTACTGAATTGCTGTATAAGTTCTAGTAATTTGGGAGTGAGGTCTTTTGGGTTTTCCACATAAAGTATCATGTCATCTGTGAAAAGAGAAAGTTTGACTTCTTCTTTGCCAATTTGAATACCTTTTATTTCTTTTTGTTGTCTGATTGCTGTTGCCAGGACTTCTAGTATTATGTTGAGCAACAGTGGCGAGAGTGGGCATCCTTGTTGTGTTCCTGATCTTAAGGGAAAGGCTCTCAGCTCTTCCCCATTGAGGATGATATTCACTGTGGGTTTTTCACAGATGGATTTTGTGAACTTGAGGAATGTTCCCTCTATCCCTATACTCTGGAGAGTTTTAATCAGGAAAGGATGTTGTATTTTGTCAAATGCTTTTTCTGCATCAATTGAGAGGACCATATGGTTCTTCTCCATCCTCTTATTAATGTGTTCTATCACACTGATTGATTTGCGAATGTTGAACCACCCTTGCATCCCGGGGATAAATCCCACTTGGTCGTGGTGGATGATCCTTTTAATGTATTGTTGGATCCTATTAGCTAGGATTTTGTTGAGGATTTTGGAATCCATATTCATCAGGGATATCGGTCTGAAATTCTCCTTTTTGATGGCGTGTTTGCCTGGTTTGGGGATTAAGGTAATGCTGGCCTCATAGAATGAGTTTGGAAGTTTTCCTTCTGTTTCTATTTTTTGAAACAGCTTCAGTAGAATAGGTATTATTTCTTCTTTGAATGTTTGGTAGAATTCCCGAGGGAATCCATCCCGCCCTGGACTCTTGTTTTTTGGGAGGTTTTTGATCACTGCTTCAATCTCGTTACTGGCTATTGGCCTATTCAGGTTGTCAATTTCTAAATGTTTCAGTCTTCGCAGCTTATAGGTTTGAGGAAGGCCTCCATTTCATCCAGATTGCTCAGTTTATTGGCATATAGTTGTTGATAATAATTTCTAATAATTGTTTCTATTTCCTTGGTGTTAGTCATGATCTCTCCCCTTTCATTCATAATTTTATTAATTTGGGTCCTTTCTCTTTTCTTTGGGATAAGTCTGGCCAGTGGTTTATCGATCTTATTAATTCTTTCGAAGAACCAACTTCTAGTTTTGTTGGGCTGATCTATTGTGTTTCTGGTTTCTAATTCATTGATTTCTGCTCTAATTTTAATTATTTCTCTTCTAATGCGTGGCTTAGGCATCGTTTGTTGCTTTTTCTCTAGTTCTTTAAGGTGTAGAGTTAGTTGGTGAACTCAGAATTTTTCTATTTTTTTGAGTGAGGCTTGGATGACTATGTATTTCCCCCTTAGGACCGCCTTTGCAGTATCCCATAGGTTTTGGACCGATGTGTTTTCGTTCTCATTGATTTCCATGAATTGTTTAAGTTCTTCTTTGATTTCCTGGTTGACCCAAACATTCTTGAGCAGAGTGGTCTTTAGCTTCCAAGTGTTTGAATTTCTGCCACATTTTTTCTTGTGATTGAGTTCCAGTTTTAGAGCATTGTGGTCTGAGAATATGTAGGGAATAATCTCAATCTTTTCGTATAGGTTGAGAGCTGATTTGTGACCCAGTATGTGGTCTATTCTGGAGAAAGTTCCATGTGGGCTCGAGAAGAATGAGTATTCTGTTGTTTTAGGGTAGAATGTTCTGTATATATCTATGAGGTCCATCTGGTCCAATGTATCATTCAAAGTTCTTGTTTCCTTGTTGATTTTCTGCTTAGATGATCTGTCCATTGCTGAGAGTGGAGTATTGAGGTCTCCTACAATTAACGTATTGTTATCAATATGACTCTTTATTTTGGTTAACAGTTGGCTTATGTAGATGGCTGCTCCCATGTTGGGGGCATAGATATTTACAATGGTTAGATCTTCTTGTTGGATAGACCCTTTAAGAATGATATAGTGTCCTTCTGTGTGTCTAATTACAGACTTTAGTTTAAAATCTAATTTGTCTGATATAAGAATTGCTACCCCAGCTTTCTTTTGAGGTCCGCTGGCATGGAAGATGGATCTCCATCCCTTCACTTTCAGTCTGGATGTATCTTTAGGTTCAAAATGAGTCTCTTGTAGACAGCATATGGATGGGTCCTGTCTTTTTATCCAATCTGCAACGCTGTGCCATTTTATGGGAGTGTTTAGGCCATTCACGTTGAGAGTGATTATTGAAAGATATGAATTAATTGTCATCATGTTGCCTGTGAAGATGTTGTTTTTATGGATTGTCCCTGTAAATTTCTGTTGTATACCTCTCTTGAGGTCTTTCTCCTTTTATAGACACCCCCTTAATATTTCTTGCAGGGCCGGCTTAGTGGTCACATATTCTTTCAGTTTCTGCCAGTCGTGGAAGCTCTGCATCTCTCCAACCATTCTAAATGACAGCCTTGCTGGATAAAGTATGCTTGGCTGCATCGTCTTCTCATTTAGTATCTGAATATGTCTTGCCAGGACTTTCTGGCTTGCCAGGTGTCTGTGGATAGGTCTGACGTTATTCTGATGTTCCTCCCTCTGTACATAAGGAATCTCTTCCCCCTAACTGCCCTTAAGATGGTTTCCTTGGTTCTAAGATTTGCAAGTTTTACTATTACATGCCGGGATGTTGGCCTGTTTTCCTTGATCTTAGGAGGGGTCCTCTCTGCCTCTAGGACGTGAATGTTTGTTTCATTCCCCAGATTAGGGAAGTTTTCAGCTACGATTTGCTCAGATACATCTTCTAGTCCTCTCTCTCTCTCCACTCCCTCCAGATTCCAATTATTCTGACATTGGAACGCTTCATGGTGTCACTTATTTCTCTGATTCTATTTTCATGGATTCTGAGTTGTTTTTCCCTAGCCTCCTCTTTTCCCTTTTTATCTATTATATTATCTTCCAGGTCACTTATTCGCTCTTCTGCCTCAGTTACCCTAGCTGTTAGATTATCTAGATTGGATTGGATTTCATTGATAGCATTTTTAAGTTCTGCCAATTCCCCTTTTATTTCTGCCCTTAGAGACTCTTTGTTGCCATTAATTGATTTCTCCATTCTAGCCATTGTCTTCACAATTGCTAGCCTGAATTCCATCTCCGACATCTTGGTTATATCTGCATCCATTTGTAAATCTGCAGCATAAGTCATAATCTCTGAGTCTTTTCTATTTTGGGGACCCCTCCTAGTCATTCTGTTGATGGGTGTTTGAGGGAATGTATAGAGTTCAAATTATTGACCAGAACCCAAGCAAGATGCACCTGTTTTCTTGGGACCTTAGGGTTGCTGGCCTTTTGTTTTCCCAGCCTGCCCTCTGGGGGACGGGCCTGACGCACTGTTACTCAGGTAACCCTGTTTGGGCGGAGGTGCCCTGCACCCCTGTGGCGGGGGATGGGCTCAGTGGGAATCAGTCTTTGGGGCTTTTGTTCTCTGGCAGCTTTCTGCGTCTCTTCTGCGATCCAGAGCAGAAGAGACCATTTCCAACCCTCTGCCTCAGAGCAGAGAGACTGCAGTCTGTTCTTCAGTGAGCTCTCCAGGCCACACCGTCTCCATTTCAATCGGTACTGCTATAAACTGCAGCGTCCTGGGTTGTGTGCCCCTCCACAGCGCCCCCAGTCCTGCCTCCAGGTCAGGGAACGTCTCTGCCCTTTGTGCTTCTAAAACCACCAGCTGCTCCCAGTTCGTGCGCGCGACCCTGCCGCTCGGGGTTTCTGCCCCGGGGGCTGCCCTAAAGTCCTTTCCCCACCGCTACTGGTCTGTGAGTCTGTGCCTGGTCCCCAGCGTGCGAGGCTGTCGCTCACTGGCAGTGTAGGATCCCCACAGCTAGGCACCCTGCCACTGCCATTTATCCTCTGATATCTGCCCACAGAATCATGGCTCCCCGCTTGATACCTCAAAACCAACCGCCTATGATATTCTGCTTGTAGAGATCCAGATCTTCTTACATCTCAGGCTGGTTTTGTGGGTGCTCAGAGTCATCTGGTAGATATCCAGCTCAATTCCAGTGACCAGTTGAAATAGGGTCCCCTACTCCTCCATCATCTTACCCCACAAGAAAAAGATTTCAGGTGTCCTAGTGGTTATTTTATTCTACCCATTGATTCTTTAAACTTCTATGTTATTATTATTATTATTATTAATTTTGGTTTCAGTGGAAAATGGAGATTGTATAATTGAAGAGTCACTTTTTATGTGGGCAGTCTTTATTAACCTCTACTTTTCCAAGCTCTTGAATACCCTTTTAATTTAAACTCAAAACTTTTGGTAATAGTTTGGGATGAAAATAAATGCCTTGGTGAAGTTATCCTAAAGTTAATCTTTACCTATTATTTCTAGACATCTGATGAGATACTATCAACTTTTCTATCTAGAACAGGATCAACAAGTTATTTTCTGTGAAGGCGTTGGGCAGATCGTAAGTATGTTAAATTTTACAAGCCAAGATGCAAAGGTGGTATTATGCAGGTAGTTGTATAAAAAAGAGAAATTAAATTTTCACAATTTCTCATTGATGATATTCAAAATATAATTAAATAATAGTGAAGAAGAACAAAAAGGAGGAGGAAGAGAAGGAGGAGGAGGAGGGGAAGAAGAGGAAGGGGGGGATTTTTTTTTTTTGTATTACAGATCTACTAATAAAAACAAAGACACTTTAAAAGAGAATTTCCTTAATTGGCATTTAGAGTTAGTGTTCTCTGTATTCAAAGTTAATTGCAAATGTTCATATGTTAATGCTGACCCTAATAAGTTTTAACATATATAATCTTTGAAAATGTCTGTTTACACAGATAGGTACTGCCAAAAACTGGCAGTACTCCATGAGCATATGATTCTAATTGAGCATAGGCATTTACAGAATTGTATTAGACTCTTCTCTCAGTATTTGTCTTATAGCAGGTCATTATATGGCAGGTTAATCACTTGCAATGGAAGGTTAGGTGGGAACGCCTCAATTGCAAAGTTAAATGAACTTAAAAATATACATTTCCTTTGCATTTCTGTTGAGGCCAAAACAAAAACAACAACAAAATGTACTCCTGGAACTGAGATCAGAAAATTTGTCAACTGCAAATTTGTGTGGAGATAGTGATCTCACTTCTTGTTTTAACTTTTGACATGACAGGAAGTGTATAAAGAAGTATGGCATTATTTGTGATTCAAAGAATAATTTTTATCGTAATGACTTTATCATAGAATAAGTTTCACATATAAGCTCTGTTTTGTCTTTTAATGTTATGCTGATTTCATTAAGAAACATTGTAAAACCTGCAATGAATGCTAAGTTTTGAAGCCACTTAGTGTTCTATAATAGTGATCTAGGGCAATTCTCCAGAAAAATTTCAGTCTTAACCTAGAGCCCAAAAAATCACTGTTAAGCTCTTGAACTGCTTTGTGGTAGGTTAAGTCAAAATCTTCAGTTTATATTTCTGAGAAAAATTCACAGAACTAATAAGAGTAAAGTCCATGAGAGCAAATGAAATTCACCATTGACAACATTGGCCAAATAAATATGATAAATTCAAATATTTTCCATAAAACATCTGCTGATGAATAATACAATGAATAATGATAGTATTTACATACCTTGCATTTCACAAGTTTTGTAAATCTGTTGAAGTAGGATTTTTTTTTTTGTTCTATGTGTATTTTTGACCATTATCAGTTTTTATACATCTTAGCAGGTTCCACTTCAGATTGAACTGGATTAGTGTTTTCTCAACTTTTTTGAAGACATTTTCAGAGGTAGTTGTGCCATGCAGACTATTCACAGAGGCTAATTTTTCAGTTCCTTCAAATTCAGCATTGGCTCCCTTAATGAACAACAACTAGACAGTATCAGTAACATTTGCTGACTCATAAGGAGCCAAGGGACACCACTCAAAATCATTCACCTTGTTTTTTAATTGACTATTAACATTGCTCCCAATGTCAACTCTTCAAGCAACTGTTTTTGCTGAAAGGTTAATAGTATTAAACAACTTTATTTTCTCTGGACACCCTTGTTGACTGTTGAAAAACAATTCAATTGACTTACCATCAATAAATGACTTTCCTTACTTGGTTATCATAAGCTTTTGTTGCAAATTCTGCTGTAATTAAATAGTCTTTTTAAATTTTCTAATTTTTTAAATCAGTGCTTTACTGTAATAAGGAATATTGCAATAATATATTATATATATATATATATATATATATATATATATATATATATACAATAAATGCCATTATTTCAGTTTTATGACAGCTCCTTGGAGATAACCACCCACAAATAAAGCCTTGTATTTTTTTTTAAGATTTTATTTATTTATTTGACAGAGAGAGAGAGACAGCGAGAGAGGGAACACAAGCAGGGAGAGTAGGAGAGAGAGAAGCAGGCTTCCCGCAGAGCAGGGAGCCCAATGCGGGGCTTGATCCCAGCATCCTGGGATCATGACCTGAGCCGAAGGCAGATGCTTAACAACTGAGTCACCCAGGCGCCCCAGCCTTGTCTTTATATGACCTGACTGGGAGCTTCCTCAGTGAGAATAGCTGGTTCCCTTGGAGAATTTTCCAAAACTGGTGAGCAGTAATGCTTAAAATTGCAGATAATTGAAGAAGAGATACAGTGTGGCAAACAAAAGGAGAGCCAAAAATCCTTTAACAGAAAAGATGGAGATTGGGAAGTCCATGGGAGCTTTGAAAGCTTTGATTTATTCATTCTGGTAATCTAAAAGGAACAACCTGCATGTACAGGACTGTGCACACGATGCCCAATAAGTAAGACATCCCTAATGTCTTACTCCTTGAGAATCTGCACAAACAAGAAGTGAAGGCTAAGGCAGAGATGTAAGCTGCTAAGGTGCTGAAGACATTCCCCAACATGCACACAGAGCCCCTTCGTAAAGGTGGAGAGATTTACTGGTTCAAGGCATTTAAGGAAATCTCAGTGCAATCATTAGCTAACCACAAAGCTGAGCGTGTAGAGACTTGGTGTCAACACACCACAAAGAATAGACTTTAAAGAATTATTTCAGAAAAGTTATGAAACAAACAATAGGAATACCACCAACAGCAAAATCTGGGGTGAGGGAGGGAAATGATTTCTAGAGTTGCCATTTTATATTATTAAAAACACGTGGCTTTCAACAAGAAAGTATAAGACACAAATACCAAGGAAGTATGGTTCATACATAGCAAAAAAGCAGTCAAGAGACATTGTCCCTGAGGAAACCCAGACCCTGGACTTACGAGGCAAAGATTTTTAAAGCAGCTATTATAAATACAGTAAAAAACATGAGGAAGTTATGGCTAAAGAACTAAAGAAAATTATGAGAACAATGTATCACCAAATATAGAATATCAATGAAGAGACAGAAAATAAGAACCAAAATGGAAAAATTGAAAAGTATAATAATTGAAAACATATTTTTTGAGTTTTGAAATTCCAGTTAGTTAACAGTGTTATATTGGTTTCAATCTTACAATATAGTGATTCAACATTTCTATACATCACCTGGTACTCATCACGACAAGGACACTTCTTAATCCCCATCACATATTTCACTTATCCCCTCACCTACCTCCCCTCTGGTAACCATCAGTTTGTTCTCTATAGTTGAGTCTGTTTCTTGGTTTGTCTCTCCCTCTTTTTTTCCTTTGTTCATTTGTTTTGTTTCTTAAATTCCACACATGAGTTAAATGATATGGTATTTTTCTTTCTCTGACTAACTTATTTCACTTAGCATTTACTCTCCACCTCCATCCATGTTATTGTAAATGGCAAGATTTCATTGTTTTTTTATGGCTGAATAATATTCTTCCATATATATATATATATATGGAAGATATATATATATATATGAAGGAGCATATATATATATATATATATATATATATATATATATATATGGAAGATATATAATCTTCTTCCTCCATTTATCTATTGATGGACACTTGGGCTGCTTCCATGGTTTGGCTACTGTAAGTAATACTGCAATAAACAGGGGTGTATAGTTTCTTTCAAATTAGTGTTTTCATGTTCTCTGGGTAAATACCCCGTAGTGTGATTACTGGATCATAGGGTAGTTCTATTTTTAATTTTTTGAGGAACACCCATACTGTTTTCCACAGTGGTTCACCAGTGTCCATTCCTACCAACGGTGCATGAGGATTCCTTTTTCTCCACATCCTCACCAACACTTGTTGTTCCTTGTGTTTTCAGTTTTCACCATTCTGACAGGTGTGAGGTGATATCTCATTATAGACTTGATTTGCATTTCCCTGATGAGTGATATAGAGCATCTTTTCATGTGTCTGTGGGCCATCTGCATGTCTTCATTAGAAAAATGTCTGTTCATGTCTTCTGCCCATTTTTAATTGGATTATTTGTTTTTTGGGTGGAAAATATTTTTACTGCAGGGGCTTAACAAGAGATTTGAACTGGCAGAAGGAAATCAATAAACTTGAATATAGGTCAATGGAAATTATCCAATATAAAGAATGGGGAGGGAATGAAGAAATATGAATAGAGCTTCAGAAAACTAGGATATCAAGTGTACCAACTTACACTTTCTGAGAATCTCAGAAAGAGAATAGAGGGAAAGGGGCAGGAAGAGTATTTGGTGGAATAATGACAAAATACTTCCCAAATTTGATGAAAACCCTAATCTACATGTATAAAAAGTTCAACATACTCCAAGTAGGATAATTGCCAAGAGATTCACTCCTAGGTATATTATAATAAAACTGTTGAGGCCAAAGACAAAGAGAGAATCTTGAATACCAGGAAAAAAATACTATGATTAGGCACAAGACAAAAGTTGTCAACTCTCACTGTTTCTATTCAACATTGTACTGGAAGTTCTAGTCAGGACACTCAGGGGAAGAAAGAGAGAGAGAAAAGAGAATGGAAGGAAGGAAGGAAGGAAGAAAGGAAGGAAGGAAGGAAAAGGCATCCAGATAAGACAAACAGAAGTAAGAGTGACGCTGTCTGCATATGACACTATCTTATACATACATGCAAAATCCTAAGGAATACACACACAAATCTATTAAAACTAATAAACAACTTTAGCGAGTTTGCAGGATACAGATTGATAAAAAAAATATTGTATGTCTATATACTAGCAATGAACAATCTGAAAATAAATCGAAAAAATGATCTCATTTACAACAGCATCAAAAAATTAAAATACTCAGGAATAAATTTAACAAAAGACATGCAGGATTTGTACAGTGAACACTGCAAAATTTTGTTGAAAGAAATTAAAGAAGTTCTAAAGAAATGGAAAGGCATCCCATGTTCATGGATTGAAAGACTAAGTACTGTTAAAATGACAATACTCTTCAAATTGATCTGAAATTTTAACTCAGTCTTTATCAAAATTCTAGCTATATTTTTTTAGGATAACCTGACAAACTGATCCTAAAATTTATATGGAAATTGAAGGAGCCTAGAATAACCAAAGCAATCTAGACAAAGAAGAAAGCTGGGGAATCGCATTTCCTGAATAACAAATTACATTAATAAAGGTATTATGTTACTGTCATAAGGATGGACATATAGACCAATGGAACAGAATTAATAATCCAGAAAAGAACCCTTTCATTAGGGCCAATTCACTTTCAATAAGGAAACCAGCATAATTCAATGCGGAAAAGAACAGCATTTTCAACAAGTACTGCTGAGACAAGTGGATATCCACAGGCAGAAGAATGAAGGTGAGCCCTTCCCTTACATCTTAGACAAAAATTAACTCAAACTGGATCAAAGACTTAAATGTTAAGAGCTAAAAGCATAAACTCTTAGAAGAACACAGGAGTAAATCTTCAAAGCCTTGGATTAGGCAATCGTTTCTTAGATGTAACACCAAATAGCACAAGCAATAAAAGAAAATATAGAAAATTTGGATGTCATTAAATTAGAAACCTTTGTGGTTCAAAGAACTCCATGAAGAAAGTGAAAAGACAACTCATGAAATGTGAGAAAATATATGCAAATAATATATCTGATGAAGGACTTTATCAGGAACATATAAATAACTTTACAATTCAACAACAAAAGATAACTCAGTTAAAAATGCTTTAAAAAGGCTTGAATAGCCATTTCTCCAAAGAAAACATGCAAATGAACATTAAGCAGATGAAAAGGTTCTCAAGATTATTAGCCATCAAAGATATTCAAATCAAAACAATGAGATTCTTCACACCCACTAGAATGGCTATAATCAAAAAGACACATAATAACAAGTGTTAAGATGGAAAGAAATTAGACCTTTCATACATTGCTATATCCCATACTTTTAAGTATATACCCAATTGAATTTAAGATGTGTTTATACAAAGAGAATTGAAAATGTGTTTATAAAAAACCCAGACACAAAAGTTCATTGCAGCACTACTCATAATAGTGAAGGAAAGAAACAACCCAAATATTTATCAACTGACAAATGGATAAACAAAATATAGTGTGCTGATACATTGGAATATTATTCAGTGCTAAAAAGAATGAAGGATTGACATGCTATAAACCTTGAAAACATTATATTAAGTAAAAGAAGTCAGGTAAAAAAGGCCATATATCATATCACTCAACTTTCATGAAATGTTTATGATAGAAAAATCCATAAAAGTAGAAAGTAGATTAGTGATTATCAGAGGGTATGAGGAGGGATGAAAGGGAAGTGGACTGTTAATGGCTATGAAGTTTCCTTTGGGAGTGATGAACCTATTCTGAACTTACTCATGATAGTTGACAACTCTGTGACTATACTAAAAATCACTAAAAACCACTCTGACTATACTAAAAACTACTTTAAAGGGTTAAGTTTAAAGTATATGAATTATATCTCAATAAAGCTTTCAATAAAAACACAAAGTAACCACAAGAACAAAGTATAGAATTCTATTTATTCTGTACTATTCATTATTTTTATATGTATTATAGCACTACAATAGTATTCTACTATTTATTTTCTTTTAGGGTCAAATTCTCCTCCAATTCAATGACTATAATTGTGCTGTGTACCATAATACATACGATCACTGACAGCCATAATGATAACTGAATAGCTTAGAAGAAGTTCGATTATAGTTCTTCCATAAAGAATCAGGAAAGTGCCTATGTTTCCAGGATTATTTCTATCTAAACTTGTTAAATAATAATGCTTAGATAAGTAAGTTCTAGGCAAAGCTATCCAGAATGATTCATTCCAAACCTCACTGAGGTTGAAAAATCTTGTAATGATTATCTCATATAACATTGAGATTTATAGAAGATGAGGTACTGTTTGAATTTCCTCTCTAAGGCTTACAGAGAACCTTTACATGTTCTATTAAGTTCCATGAGAACAGAGATCACATGTGTGATCTGGCATCTGGCACAGTGTCTTCCACATTGAAATTACTGGGGGCATCTATTAAATTCCCAATAAATATTTGCTGACTTAGTGTTTGGAGACTGAGTAACTGATGAGAGCCATTGACTATATCTCTAAACGTCACCAGTTGTGTTGCCACATTTTATTGGTTTAAAAGTTAAAAAGGTTTAAAGGTCCAGCAACTCTCCTACTACTAAGAAAGTCAACTCAAAAATAAAATTCAACTTCCTTATAGTTTTCCTCCCATCACCTTCCATGATGTTGGGGAAATTCATCTGTTTGTAGATATGTGGTGATTACATTGAGATGTGCCTCCCCCCAAACTATAAAATAACAGGTGAAATTTAAAGTAATAAAATCCACATGATGAATACTATTGGATATATTAGAGAACAAACCAAGAGATTATCTAATACCCCTAGATTCCAAGGAAAAATGTTCAGGATAGCAGGTTGAATATGATCATGATTTAATAAATGGATCTCATAAACACCATTTTTGAAGAAATATTCTCTGAATAAACTCCCTTCAACCTAGGAAATGAAGAACTGCTGGAGCCAACATCACCTATCTAAATTCTTCCCATATGAAACTTTCCCTCATTCCTGGGCTCAAACTTATTTAGCAACAGTTCGGAGAGGAAGCTCTGGTCCTGACATGTAGATGCAACAGGCTGTGATTAGCATAAGAATCGTTCAACTAATTCATTTTGCTCCAATTTCATGTTTTTCAAGCAAATTTCAGGTTATAATCTGTTTTATAATAGTATCATGATTGAATGAGCACTATTTGGAAGGCACTGTGCTAGGCACTTCACATTTATTATTGCTAATCCTACAATGACCTTATTTTCAAATGAGGAATTTTAGGAAGCTAGGTAACTTGATTAAGATCCCATTATTGTTCAGTGAATAAGGAGGGATAGACTGGTCATGCCAACTTGAGTATTTATGTAGTTTTATTGTAAAGTAACATATGACCATTTGGTTGGCATATATCCTTTCCTGGAAGGCCAAATCAAAGCTGATCAAAATGAAAACCAGACTGCAATGATTGGCAAATAACCAATATGATAGGAATACCAATCCCTGAGAGGGCTTGAAAGCAAGCAAATATTGCCAGCTCCTTCCATTTAAACAACATTCACAAAGGCAAAAGTATTGGAAATTCTTTGAAAAAATGCACTTCTGCAGTGTAATGAATTCATGGGAGAACAAATGGTACATAATGCTATGTTTCAAAACATACACAGGGTGGGAGGATGGGTTAGCCTGGTGGTGGGTATTGAGGAGGGCACATTCTGCATGGAGCACTGGGTGTTGTGCACAAACAATGAATCATGGAACACTTCATCTAAGACTAATGATGTAATGTATGGGGATTAACATAAGAATAATAAAAAAAAAATACACAAATTTTATCTTGTTTATGGGCAAACATTTAGCCTGAGTTTACCCAGGTAGGTAATGACTTTTTTTTTTTTAACTATCATTATAGTTTTGCTTTTCCCAGATATCATATAATTTGAATCATAAGATATGTAGCCTTTTCAGATTGACTCCTTTCTCTTAGCAATAAGCATTTGAGATTTATCCATGTCTTTTTGTGGCTTGATATTTTATTTTTTTAATTACAGAATAAATTCTATTCTTTGAACAGCACAGTTTGTTATCCATTCACTTATTAAAAGATAGCTTCATTGCTTGCACTTTCTGGTGTTTATGAATAAGATGCTATAACATTCACATGCATAGGTTTTTGTGTGGGTATAAGTTTTCAAAGAAGTTGGGTAAATACCTAAGAGCACAGTTAGTGGATTTGATAGTAAGACTGTAGTCAGTTTTGTAAGAAACGGCCAAACTGTGTTCCAAAGTGACTGCCATTTTTCATCCCCACAATCAATGAATGAGAATTTCTGTTGCTATTCACTGTTGGGAGCAATTGGTATTATTAGTTTTGTTGAATTTTATCCAAATGAAAAGTTATGTAATGGTATCTTGTTGATGTTCTTTCTGTAATGACAAATGAGTTGAGGATCTTTTTTTTTTTTTTTTAAGATTTTTATTTATTTATTTGACAGAGAGAGACACAGCGAGAGAGGGAACACAAGCAGGGGGAGTGGGAGAGGGGGAAGCAGGCTCCCCGCAGAGCAGGGAGTCTGATGTGGGACTCGATCCCAGGACCCTGGGATCATGACCTGAGCTGAAGGCAGTCGCTTAACCAACTGAGCCACCCAGGCGCCCGAGTTGAGGATCTTTTTATATGTTTATTTTCCATCTGTATATCTTCTTTGTTGAGGTGTCCTTTTAGCTATTTGCTCATTTTTAATTAGATTGTTTTTCTTACTGAATTTTAGGTGTTCTTTGTTTATTTTGGATACAAGTTTTTTATGGGATATGTGTTTTGCAAATATTTGCTGTGGCTTATCTTTTCATTTTTCTTAACAGTGTCTTTCACAGAACAGAAGCTTTTGAGTTTAATCAATTCAAATTTACTGATGTTATAATATTTCCTTTCCTAGATTGTACTTTTGATGTTTTATCTAAAAACTCATCCATAAACCCAACTTCACCTATACATTCTCCTATGTTTTCTTCTATAAGTTTTATAGCTTTGCATTTTACATTTAGATGTGTAATCTATTTTGATCCAATTTTTGTTAAAAGTATAATAGTATACATCTACATTTTGGTTGGTTGGTTTTGGTTTTGGTTTTTGCATATGGACATTGAATGGTTCCATTACCACTTGTTGAGAATACTATCCTTTTTCCATTGAATTGCCTTTGCTCCTTTGTCAAACATCAATTTATCACATTTGTGTGGCCCTAGGTTTTAGTTTGTTATGTTTTATATTGATTAATATATATTTTTACCAATATTATGATGTCTTGATTAATCTAGCTGTCTAAGAGAGTAAGCCTTGCAATTGGGAAGCATAAGTCCTCCAACTTTGTTGTTCTTCAATACTGTGTTGGCTATTCCAGACGTTTTCCTTTTCAAATAAATTTTACAATCATTTTGTAAATATCTACAAAATAGCTCACTGGAGTTTTGATTGGGATTGTGTGGAAGCTGTAGATCAAGTTGGGATCCTAAAATCAAGTTGGGATCTTAAAAATACTCAGTCTTCAAATTTATGAATATGGAATCATTCTGCATTATTTGGATCTTCTTTCTTTCATCAGCTTTGTTTTTTGTATATAGATTCAGTACATATTTTGTGAGGCATATGTAATTTTCTTTTGATGCCATTGTAAACAGTATTTTTAAAATTTCAAATTCCAATTGCTTGTGGCTGGGATATAAGAAAATAATTGATTTTTGTATGTTAACCTTATAAGACTTTGCTATTCTTACATAATAGTTGCAAATATATTTTTGTAGAATCTCTGCAATATTTACAGAGACAGTCATGTCATCTGTAAAGAAAGATACTTTTACCTCTTCCTTTTCAATTTGTGTAACTTTTATTTTCCCTTTCTTGCCTTATTTCACTTAGTAGAACATCCAATATATTGTTAAGTAGGAGTGATGAGAGGGTATATCCTTGCCTTGTATCTGATTTTAAGTGGAAAGCATCCAGTTTCTGATCATTAAGTATGATGTTATCTGTATGTTTTTCATAAATATTCATTATCAAGTTGAGGAAGATAGCCTCTCTTTACCTAGTTTGCTGAGGGTTTTTTTTTTTTTTTTTAAATCATGAGTGAATGTTGTATTTTGTCAAATGCTTTTAATGCATTGATTGAAATGGTCATATGATTTTTCTTCTTTAGTCTGCCATGTAGATGATTACATTGATTGATTTTTCAATGTTCAACCAGCCTCACATAGCTGGAATAAATCTTACATGGGCATAATAAAAATTCATTTTCTATATCATTGCATTTGAATTGCTTTCATTTTGATGAGAATTTTTGCATTATGTTCCTGTGAGATACTGGCCTATAGTTTTCCTTTCTCATAATATCTATATCTGGTTTTGGTATTAAGATAATGCTGGTCTTGAGTTAGGAAGTATGCACTTTACTTCTATTTTGTGAAAGAGGTTGTGGAGAATTGATATCATTTCTTACTGGCTTGGTAGAATTCACCAGTAAAACCTCCTGAGGGTGGGGAGATGGGTGGGTATTAATCATTGGATATATTTATTTAATACATATAGACCTATTCAAAGAGTTTGTGTGAGTTTTGGTACTTTGTGTCTTTCAAGGAATTGTTCTGTATCATCTAAATTATCAAATTCTTTGCATAGAATTAATAGAGTTCCTGAATTAACCTTTTAATGTCCACAGAATCAGTAGTTGTGACCCCTCTTTCATTTAGTCTGGCTAGAAGTTTAAAATTGTATTGTTATTTTCAAAGAACTACCTTTGGGTTTTGATTTTCTCTTTTGTTTTTCTGTTTTCATTTTAATTGATTTATCCTCTAATTTCATTATTACTTTTCTGCTTAGTTTAGGCTTAAATTTTTTTTTTTTTAAGGTAGAACCTTAGATTGTTGATTTTAGTTCTCTCTTTTCTAAATATATTCATTTAGTGTCATAAATTTCCCTTTAGACACTGCTTTTTTAAATCCCACTAATTTTGATAATTTGTATTTTCATTTTTATTTAGCTCAAAACATTTTAAAATTTCCTTTAGACTTCTTCTTTGACCTATGTGCTATTTAGAATTTATTTATTTCCACATAGTTGGGGGATTTTCCAGCTCTTTCTGTAGTTGATTTCTATTTTAATTCCCATTGAGTTCTGAAAACAGATTTTGTATGATTTTGATTCTCTTAGAATTTGTTAATATATTGGCCAAGAATGCAGTATGGCCCTACAGAATGTCATCTATTTTGTGTACTTAAGAATGTACATTTTGCTATTGTTGAAGTATTCTACAAATGTCAATTAGATCAAGTTGATTGATAATCCTGTTTAGAGCAGCTATATCCTTACTGATTTTCTGCTAACTTGATCAATTACTGAAAAAGGGGTCATTACATCTCCAACTTTAAGAGTGGATTTGTTTATTTCCTCTTTCAGTTCTATCAATTTTTTATTCCATTGATGCTCTGATTTTAGGTACATATGCATTTAGGATTATTATATCTTCTTGAAGGATTGACCTCTTTATCATTATGTAATGCCCCTCTTTATCCATTTTCCTTGTTTTGAACCTTCTTTGACTAAAATACAGGCTTTTTTCATTAGTGTTAGCACAGTTTATCTTTCTCCATCTTTTCATTTTTAACCTCTTGGAATATTTATATTTAAAATGGGTTTCTTATATTTATTTTTATATTTTATATAAATATTTATATTTAAACTGGGTTTCATTTAGTTAGGTTCTGTTTCCTTATTCACTCTGACAATATGTCTTTTAGCTGTTTTATTTATACCACTTTTATTAAAAGCAATTATTGATACAGTTGGGTTATCTACCATGTTTGTAATTGTTGCTATTTGTTGCATTTGTTCTTCTCCCACACCTTTCTTCCTGCCTTCTCTGGTTTTAATTGAGCATTTTATATTATTCCATTTTATCTCCTCTCTTAGCATATTGTTTGTACTAAAAAAGTTAGGAGTTGCCTTTAAATTTGCAATATACATTTTTGACTAATCTAAGTCCACCTTCAAATAACACTATAATGCTTCATGTGTAGTGTTGGTAGCTTATGACAGAGTATTCCCAATATCTCCATCTACTCTCTTATGACACTGCTATTATTCATTTCATGTATATATATGTTATCATCACCAATACAATTTTACTATCATTACTTTAAACAAGTATGTTTTAGATCAATTAAGAGTAAGAAAAATATTTTACTTTATCTTAATTTATTCCTTCTGTAATGCTCTTTTAATGTAGATCTGAGTCTCTGACCTATATTACTTTCCTTCTTCCTGAAAATACCTTCTTACTTTCTTGCTTTCTTTTGACTCTTCTTGCAGGGCAGGTCTTCTGGAGGTGAATTCCCTAAGCTTTTGTTCATCTGAAAAAGTATTTTTCCTTCGCTTCTTCTTTTTTTTTCAAAGATTTTATTTATTTCAGAGAGAGACAAAGAGAGCACAAGCAGGAGGAAGGGCAGAAAGAGAGGGTGAGGGACAAACAAATTCCCCTCTGAGTGAGAGCCCAAGGTGGGGCTCAATCCCAGGACTCGGAGATCATGACCTGAGCTGAAGTCAGACCTTTAATTGACTGAGCCACTGAGGTGCCCCTTTCCTTTACTTCTGAAGGAAAATTTCACTGCATATAAAATTTTAGGTTGATGGGTTTTTTTTCTACCAATACTTTAAATATTTCACTTCATTCTCTTATTTTTTTTAAATTTTATTTTATGTAAACCCAATTAATTAACACATAGTGTATCATTAGTTTCAGAAGTAGAGTTCAGTTATTCATCAGTTGCATAAAACACCCAGTGCTCATTATAGCATGTGCCCTCTTTAATGCCCATCACCCAGTTAGGCCATTCCCCCACTCCCCTCCCCTCCAGCAACCCTCAGTTTGCTTCTTAGAGTTAAGAGTCTTTTATGGCTTATCTCCCTCTCTGATTTCTTCTTATTTTACTTTCCCCTCCATTCCCCTATGATCTTCTGTTTTCTTTCTTAAATTCCACATATGAGTGAAATCATATGATAATTGTCTTTCTCTGATTGACTTATTTCACTTAGCATAATACCCTCTAGTTCCCTCTACATCATTGCAAATGGTAAAATTTCTTTCTTTCTTCTTTCTTTCTTTCTTTCTTTCTTTCTTTCTTTCTTTCTTTCTTTCTTTCTTTCTTCTTTCTTTCTTTCTTTCTTTCTTTCTTTCTTTCTTTCTTTCTTTCTTTCTTTCTTTCTTTCTTTCTTTCTTTTTTCTTTCTTTTCTTTCTTTCTTTCTTTTTGATGGCTGGGACCCTCAACTCTATGGTCAACTAATCTTTGACAAAGTGGGAAAGAATATCCAATGGAAAAAAGACAGTTTCTTCAGTAAATGGCATTGGGAAAATTGGACAGCCACATGTAGAAGAATGAAAGTGGACCATTTTCTTATACCATAGACAAAAACACTTCACTCTCTTCTATACTACAGTTTCTGAAAATAAGACTCCTATATTTCTTATCCTTGTTCCTCCAAGGTAGGCTAGCTTTTCCCTTCGGATTTCCTTCTCAAGTTTCTCTTTGTTTTGTTTTTAGTAGTTTGATATGATATGCATAGATGTAGATATTTTCATATTTATCATACTTTGTATTCTCTGAACTTTCTGGATTTGTGTTTTGGTGTCATTAGTTTTGGAAAGTTCTCAGCCAGTATTACTTCAAATATTTCTTCTGCTCTATTCTCTCTTTTCTTCATATTCCAATAATGCATGTGCTATACAATTTGAAGTTGTCCCATATTTCTTCAATATTGTTCTAATTTTTCATTATTTTTTTCTTTCATATCAGTTTGGGAAATTTCTGATGACATATCTTCAAGCTCACTCATTTTCTCTTCTGCTTTGTTCAGTCTATTGCTGAGCCTATGAAGGCAATTTTTAAAAATTTAATTATTTAAAAATTTCTGTTATGGTATTTTTTATTTCTAGCATTTCCTTTTGATTCTTAGAGTTTTGATTCCTTTTAACACAGCTTAACATGTCAGTCATACTCATTTTAAATCCCCTGCCTGATAATTCCAAATTGGTGAGATATCTGAGTCTTATTTTAATACTTGCTTTGTCTTTTCAAATAGTGTTCTTTCTTGCCTTTTAGCATGTTTTATTTTGTTTTGTTTTTACAATGGGATATGATGTATTAAATAATAGGGATTAAAGTAAATAGATGTATGAAGTTTTATGTTAATCTGGCTAGTGGTTGCACTTTTAACGTTCACTGTTGAAGTTCCCAGAGGCTTCAAATTCCTCTAGTGTCCTTGCTTTTGTCTCATTTGTCTTTGCATCTCTCTAAGAACTGTTTCTTGCATATTCTGCACCTTGCAACATTTTCAACTATAATCTGCTGTCATTATATTTGAGCCCTGTTGGTATGGCGGTGAAGTATGGGAGAAGGGAGAGGAGAGATTTAACTGTGATTAAATCTCAGTTTTCAGTAGCCCTGTATGTTGAAACTATGATCTTCACAAGTGTATCTTAGCTCCACCGTGCTCCCTTCAGGTGAGAAAGAAGGCTCAAGAGGGACAAATGCCATTCCCTCACCTGAAAGGCACTGGTAAAATCTTTTCCTTTAGGGAGTAGGCCTGTGTTATAGTGAACCCCTGGGTGTATTTCACCACAATTACTGTTCCCCTTCTGCTGTCAGAGTTACTGAGGGTATTTTTCTGGCTCTTTACTATGAGACTTTGGTAGAGTTCCTGGAGATAAAATCCCCAAAAGTGTGGAGGTCCCTGGAAGCCCACAGCCCCAAGGAGTTTCTCACTCTTCACCTAATCCACATTAGACCCCCAGGAATTCATCAAAATTACCATTTAAGTGTTCATATCAGTTTATGGCTCCAGTGGCTCTCTCCCCAGATCTCCCCAGATCTCTGCTGTAACTCTCCAGATTTCAGGATGATGGTTTGCCCTGCAAACCTCAGTTCTCTAATGGGCAAAGAAAAGTCTTTAATTTTCAGTTTGTTCAGGTTTTTTTGTTTTTTGTTTTGTTTTGTTTTTTCCCTGTTATAAGAACAGAAGTGATGACTTCAAAACTCTTTACATGTTGGAGCTAAAACTGGAAATTTGGCAATGGCTTTCCTTATTCTCTATAATGCAAGTTTCAGAGGCAGGTTCTTCCATGTCACAAAATCAGGCAGCTCAGTTTTCAAATATGGTTCATATCTTAGCACATCCCATCTACCTGTTTAATCTGAGAACTCCCCTTTTAGTAATTAAATATACTTTCTTTATGGGTTATTATGATGTGATTTATGACATGTGTGTAATTGTCAGAATTACTGTGGTAATTAAAATATGAAGTGAATGCTGCCAGAGGCTTCAGTCACTCTCAGTGCCCTCATTAAAAATCAGGAGCTGACCAAATTATAAATAGACTGGTTTATACAAGTTCCTGGCAAAACCTAATTATGAAACTTATCCTTATTCTATCAGAACTCACTCCATTAGTCATGCAAATTCTGAAAATTATTAAGTTATTTTATGTGCTGGAATTGTGGAATTAATAATAAAGAGGTGAGTAGCAGTAATTAGACATTACTATGAAATTTTATTATGTCAGGTCACTCTGGGTCATACTGCCTCTCTTCCTGACCCCACTTCCAACACAACACACACACACACACAGACACACACACACACACATCCCTTTAAGATAGTTTAGTAAATGGCTTAATGGTTTTAGTGGATTTATAAGAACTTTTTAAAATGAGAGCTAAAACAAAAGAAGGATTTGTAGACTCTGCATGAGGTATTATTGTGAAATTGGTCAGAGAAAGAGATTTGGTCATTATCATCAGGGGAATCCTTTCTCTCTACAAAAGGCAAAGCATCACAAGGAGAAATTAGTTACTATGAGGATGTTTCCAGATATGGAAGCTGAACCAGGAGCAAGAGATAACTTAAAGCTTAAAGGAGCTTTAGATGATCATGTCTACCTCCTTCCTAATTTATAGATAGGGGATTTAGCCTAGAGAAATTATGTGGCTACCAGTGAATAAGAGAGTCAGGCTTCAAGCTTAGTGCCATGCTTCTCTTCCCTAATGTGTGAGAGGACACAGACTGATGGGGAAATTGATGCACATCAAATGTTTTCATAAGGGGACTGGGTGAGAGAACACTAAAGGCAGGTCCACACTAAGTTTCCAGAGTACAGAAAAGGTAATCCACTAGTGGTTTAGTTTGGTGAATCATAGTCTCATCTGAGACAAGAAAGTTACTCTATGGACACAGAGACATCAAGATTCTTATTCAGAAGAGCCTGAGAACTTTGATGACTCAATCAGCACATGTCTGGGGAAGCAAAAGTAAATAAAATTTAAAAGGTAAAAGAAAAAGAAAGGGAAGGAGGAATAGGAAAAGGAAAGAAGAGGAGGAAGAAGAAAGAAGAGAGAAAAAAAAGAAAAGCACACTTTATAGATAGATGTAAGATTTAAGATTTCTACCTTTATGGGGTGCCTGGTGGCTCAGTCAATTAAGCGTCTGCCTTCAGCTCAGGTCATGATCCCAGGGTCCTGGGATCCAGCCCGCATTGGGCTCTCTGCTCAGTGGAGAGCCTGCTTCTCCCTCTCCCTCTGCTGCTCCCCCTGCTTGTACTCTCTGTCAAATAAATACATAAACTTTTTTTTTTAAGAGTTCTACATTTATGTATCAGTTAGATTGTAGGGGCTTCAGCATTGCCAATTCAGCTGGGCTGGGGTGGGGCTTATGCAAATGTTCCTTTGTGGGGGACAAGGAGGAAAACAGAGTGCGAGTAAGGAAGCGAGAGGGGCAGGGGGAGGGAGGAAGAGGGGTGCATTTCTAACAGGGGTACAGAAATTCAACCTACCTAACTGACTGACTTTACAAACTTAGTAGCTATTTGAAATTTATCCTTTGGTACTCTCTTCTTAGGTTAGGAGCAGAAAACTTTCTGAGATCTCAAATGAAAGGCAGCAAAGCTGTGAACTTTGCCCAGAATGAAGCAGTTCTCCCCTCAGCCCTGCTGGTTTCAGGTGTGCAAGCTGAATGTCAACAATTACATAGATGTATCCAGATGTCATCCTCATGCAAATGTGACAAATAAGTAAACATGGAAGGCCCCTGGGAATATGACACAGAGGAAGAGATGGGGGACAAGAGAGCCAGAGGTACCGCATGAGGGAATGGGTCTGGTCTTGGGGAGGGGGCTGCTGAAGTTCATATTATGTGTCTACAAGTCACTCCTAGTAAGGTAACAATTTTAAGAGATAGTGGAAGAAGGGTCTGACATTAGGGGATCTGGGGATGAGGAGATGAGTGAGAGAGACTGATAAACTGGAGAAAATGCAGAGCTTTATTGGAGAGAAGGCAGGGATCTGTTGACAGATGCAGGAGCCAATCACTTTTTTTTATTATGTTCAGTTAGCCAACATATAGTATATCATTAGTTTTTGATATAGTGTTCAGTGATTCATTAATTGCGTATAACACCCAATGCTCATCACAACACATGCCCTCCTTAATAACCATCACCTGGCTGAGCCAATCATTTAAGGTTGTGTGTGTGTGTGTGTGTGCACGCGTGCATTGTATGATTTGACTTTTCATAGCAACACCATAAGGTAAATAGGAAAAATACTCATCCACTTTTTATGATGATGAGAAATTAGGCAACTCCAAGTCCTAATGGTAAGCAACGACTTTGGACTCCCATCACTTAGACTCTGTGTCCACTGTGTGCTCCTCCACAATATGCTGGCACTTTATAGTGCTCTGAATGGATGTAGTGGTAAGTAGAGAAGGTAAATGAGAAAAGTTGACATGTGTTTCCCCCCACCTCTTAAAAAGTTGGTTGGCTTTTTAGTGGGTTTGTTTTCTCTCCTCTCCAATGGTGGCAGGGCCTCAGGACTCTGCAGAGGGGCTCATGTGACAATTAAGCAGCTGCCTGGTCCCATCAGAGGACAGCTGCAGCCTCCCAAGGACACACCTTGCCTCAATGTGCACAAGGCCTGGCAGACCTTTATTCCTGCATCCTCCATAAAGGGCTGAAAACCTCCATGGGGTGACTTTTGTTTCTTTTATATTGATTTTAAGGGCCCTGCTGAACAATTCAGAATGCACAGACTCCTTTGTGCACCCCCGCAGGATGCTCCCATATTTGTCACTCACTCAAAGAGTAGTAAATCCTTCCAATGTGTCTTTCTTCTTGTTCTGTGTGTTTGTGTGTTTCAAATTTCTCAGCTTTTTAGGATAAGACTATGACACATTCACCTCCAAACGTGAAAGTGTCTCAGCAAGAGGCACTCTGAGAAAATGCATTTGAAAATGGCATTTGTTGGCTCACTGGAGCCAAATCGAGCCACCTCATCTCTTGCTTGAAACCCAAACAGGGTGACTGCCAGTCAGGGATTCCAACCGGCTGGTGGAATTGGCCTGCACAATCTGACAAAAGGGATCCCTTTTCCTTAACAGCAGCTTCTCCACCTCTTTCTCTTTCTTTTTTGCTCGAGAACACACAGTTTTGCACTTGTCCTTCATACAAATAACTGGAGGGTGGGAATTATTCAGAAAGCTCATGTTCGACACCCCATCTGTTCATTTCTGACGGCAATATATAATGTAAGGCTATAAAAACTTGAAAAATAATGCAACATAAAAAGGGATTGACTCAGCTCCAAGAGGCCATAAATGGTAACAAATACCACTGGATGATTTATTTCATGCTGTAATCTTTACAGTAAGTCATCTTTCAGACATTTCCTTGTGACAGGTTTTAATAATATTAATGCCCAGAGCAATCCAAATCATCTCCAATAGACGTATTTATCAAGCTGCCAATCCGAGTAAATGAAATTCTATAAGCAATAATGTAACATGTTTAAAGGAAGCTAATAAAACAAGTCAGCAGAGAAATATTACTTCAAAGTATTCTCTCCCTCTAATCCAGTCCTGTATGTTATACAGCCAAAATGCAAATCTTTCCATACTTGATTTATTGCTCCAAAAATACCAATGACCTTTTCCCCAAGCTTCTGTATATTCACTCTCACACATTCATAAAGCCTGCAGTGCATCCTGCCAGAGTCGCTGAACACTGGAGTGCTTAGCATTTATTGTTATGTTTATCTTGCTTTTTACGCAGGTACTTGATTGGCAGCTGCAGTGAATAACATCTAAGTTTCCAAGCCTTATTAAAATGTAACAAATATCTGAGCCATAAACCAATCTTTGCAGTACCCATTCTAGGCAGGCCTTCCAGAATACCCCAGAAAGCGACTTGAGCAAAGTCCTAATGGTTCACTAGTTGCCAGGTAAATTTCACAGGAGGGAAAGCCAACCTGCATTTTCCTTCAATCAGGTTTGCTTCACTTTGCATTATTTGTTATTCATGTGGCTCACAGTATGCCAGTTGTTAAAGCATTTGGCATTTCAAACGCAGTTCAAGATCTGCCTCCTGCAGGAAGTCTTCCTTATTAATTTCACTAATTTTCTGATCTCTAGCACAATAACTTCTAATTAATGAATCCATAAAAGCACAATGTACCTCAAAGGCACTCACCAAATAATATTTATTTGATCCATTCTATAATGAATGGATGCCTCTTCTTTTCTTGCATATCACACATGCTCCTTGAAGACAGATTTACTGTGATGGAGACCACAAGTGTTCACCATCCATATATATATATATATAAAATACTGTTTGAGCTCAGGGGAGTTTTTTTGTTTTGTTTTTTTTTAGATTTTATTTATTCATTTGAGACACAGAGATACAGAGAGAGAGAGAGAAAGCATGAGCAGGAAGAGAGGCAGAGGGAGAGGGAGAAGCAGGCTCCTCGCTGAGCCAGGAGCCAGATGTGAGGCTTGATCCCAGGACCCTGGGATCATGACCTGAGCTGAAGGCAGACGCTTAACCATCTGAGCCACCCAGGCACCCCTCAGGGGAGTTTTCTGAGAGGCAGGGACCACATGATGAAGGGCATTGTTAAGGATATATATATATATATATATATATATATATATATATACATATACATATATATATCTCATAGCAATATATAATATCATAGCAATTAGAGGATATATCCATAGATATATCACAGAACTAGATATATCTTCTAATTGCTATGATATTATACAAATGTGTTTACTTATGATTATGGTTCCTCAGTTTATTTGGAGTAGATCCCTTTGGAGTGTCTACCAAGCCCATTATCTGCACTTCTTTACTTCTTCTTTTTTTTTTTTTTAAAGATTTTATTTATTTAACAGAGAGAGAGACAGTGACAGAGGGAACACAAGCAGGCGGAGTGGGAGAGGGAGAAGCAGGCTTCCCACCGAGCAGGGAGCCCAATGAGGGGCTTGATCCCAGGACCCTGGATCATGACCTGAGCTGAAGGCAGACGCTTAATGACTGAGCCACCCAGGCGTCCCATGCACTTCTTTACTTCTTTAAGAACGGCCTGATCTCCCACTCATGGCCAAGTTTGTTCCTGATGACTCCACTTCCCGGACAAGTGGTGTTGGACATGTCAGGAAACCTAATTTGAGTTGAGCCAATCAGATACTCTCTTCTGATAATGAGAAATTGGGATACTGAGAATCTCATCACCTGGTTTATTGTACTGGAGCTGAGATGTGGCTTGAGGACAGGTGGAGCTGGATTCCTCAGAACAGAGTTACAGAGAGCTTCTGTGCAGAGGATAAAGCCCATGACCCAGTGGGGGTGCAGCTGGAGAGCACTGCCTCAGGGCACAGAGATTCCCACTTCTTGGTTCCCATTTCACCAGAAGACATGTAGCACTTTCTCCCTTGTAGTTTTGCTGTTCTGTGATTCCTTATTAGGAATTTTCTTGTTTTTCTTCAGTTTAAAAGAGTTTCCGTCACTTGCAAGTGACTGGACATTCATTACAATGTTTATATTTCATTGATAAATCAGCTTTATAAAAGACCACATGAGAGACACATTTTTGTTTGAAGAGTTCATTCCTTGCACTAAGCAAAATAAGTCAATCAGAGAAAGACAAGTATCATGTGATCTCACTGATATGAGGAATTTGAGAAACAAGACGAGGATCACAGGGGAAGGGAGAGAAGAATGAAACAGGGTGAAACCAGAGAGGGAGACAAATCATAAGAGATTCTTAATCTCAGGAAACAAACTGAGGGTTGCTGGAGTGGAGGGGGGTGGGGGGGGAAGGGGTGGCTGGGTGATGGACATTGGGGAGGGTATGTGCTATGGTGAGCACTGTGAATTGTGTAAGACTGATGAATCACAGACCTGTACCCCTGAAACAAATAATACATTATATGTTAATAAAAATAAATAAATAAATTAATTAATTAATTAATTTAAAAAAGGGAAAAGAGTTCATTCCTTATAAGGAGAAGCCAGATTTTTATTGGGTGTGAATCAAATACAAAACCCTTTGTGTCTTCGTAATCCAGGATATTTTGAGTTGAGGTTTGGAGTACTCTTGGAGGACAGTGAGATTTTATTAGACAAGTATGGGAAGGGAAGCACATTCTAGGAATACACACAGGCCCACACAAGGAAAAGGAATATGGTGCCTATTTGGAGAAGTGAGAAAATATAATACTGTTTGAGCCCAGAGGAGTTTTCTGAGAGGCAGGGACCACATGATGAAGGGCATTGTTAAGGATTCTGATCTCATTCTTAAAGGTACCAACAAACCACTGAAGGGAAACAATACTGTCAAATTTTCATTTTTGATACCTCATCGTAAGTGTAATAGAAGGGTAGATAATGAGGGATAAGAGGAGATGTGAGGAGACTGGGTCAACCCCCATGTCACCGGTGGTCCAAAGAAGATGGTGGCTTGGATTGGGATTAGAATTGGAGATGGAAAGGGTAGAGAGATTCGAGATATTTTTAGGATTAAAACAGAGAAAATGGGACAACTGATTGAATCCAGGAGAGAAAGCTATCTCACAACTTCCTCACTTGCTTCTCTTACCTCTCACCAGGATCGCTAGCCCAGCCGATAGACCTGGCTAGGTTCACCGTTGGTTTTATTGTTCATTTTGCCTTTGTTTTTGCCTACCTTAGAGTTTGTTTCTGAGTACAGTGAATGGAGGCAGGTTAGAAATCAGGCACTTGGGGAAAGTATTAATTTTAGAATTTTTTGCCCGTTTGGTATAGTGGAATTGGTTCTAGAATTGTTACTTTTCCTACTTCTCCATTTCTTCTCACTTTTCAACTCTAGCTCTCCCGTCAATGATGTCTCACCTTGTACACTGTGATTCTTAGTGTGAAAACAAGCCAGCCAAGGGTGGTATTAGGATCAGGGGTTGGGATACAGTTTGAAGAGGCCTCTCATGCCCTGAAAATTTTATTCCGTGCCCACATACACACAGGCATACTCCTGGGAATTACTGTGTTATCCCTTCTCTACTCTTCTGTTAGTTCCTGGCTTGGAAAAAAAAACTACGAGGAGATTTGGTGGCTGAAACAGTAAGATGAGGGAGAGTAAATAAGAAGTAAGGGAAGGAGAAAGAACTGGAGGCAGCTGCACAGATCTGGAGGTGGAGCTGAGAGTATCTGGCTAAAGAATGAGAGAGTTATGGGTTAGGAATGGTGTTCCTTTACTCTCACTGCCCTGAAGAAAGAAAAAGGTTCCAAGTGGGCAGGTAGATCAAGAAAGTCCCTCTGGATGGAGTAACATAAGCAGGGTTGGCAGAGATAATCTGCTTATGCAGATTGTAAAAACATGTTTCTCCTGTGCTCTTCTTCCTGGTGCCAAATAACCTTTAAGATTTACAGTCACCTGACATAGGCCCATGCCTTTGAAAAACAGATGAGTGTAAACTCACCCAGGATGGTTTCTGCCTGTTTTATTCTTTAATATGTTCACCTTTCCCCCTGCAAATTAGCTATTAAAAAAAAACAGATAGAATCCTTATAAAGAGGTTAGAGCCTTATGCCACTGAGTTCATTGATTTTTTTTTTCCCTACCTCAGACCTTGTTCCTGGGTGAGCTTAAGGGATGCAGATAGAAATCAATTAATTGGGGTGGGGTGTGGGTGCCAGGAACTGTTCCTGGAAGACTGAGCTCATAGGCCAAGCAGATACTTGACCTGGCCCTACAAATCCTTCCCAGTTATCTTCTCCCTCTGAGCCATCTCTAAGTCTCTTAAAACTGGTTTCTGGTGTTGATTCCACAAAAAGGATTTCTCAAGGATTAAACCAGAAGTAAAGCAAGAAAAAAAGGAAACGTATTACCCATGGTCCTGGCTGTTGAATACCTACATGGTGAGCAAAAACCAAAACCAGGGACCTTTAGAAAGGCTCAAGAATATTCAGATCTACCTCCAAAGAGTGTAAAGACAGACACAAGGTTTGACTGACTGTAAAATCTAACAGAATATTTCAGTGGAAGCAAATCTAGCTAATCAATATGAAAATGCTTTCCATAAAATATTATTTTAAGAACTAGAAATATTAATGTGTTCTTACTTGTGATAAAATGCAAATATAAAGGTCTTAATCCTAATAATCACATCAGTCAAGAAATAAAGATTGTGAACATTTTCATGTTGGAAGACCATTTACATTGTTCTCAGTTACCTTGGAATCAAACTCTGTTAAGTTTGCTACTCCCCATTTCAGGCTCCTCTAGCTCTTCCTGTAAACATATATATATATGTAATGTATGTATATATAGGTGTGTATGAAGTATAAATGTATAAAGTAAATCATATATATACATATATATGCATAGATATATGTGATTTACTTTATTGATTCTTATATAGCAACACCAGAATCTTCCCCCAAAGAGTAATTTATTCACAATGTATACACTAGTGATTCTAAAAAATATGTATTAATAATTTCTTCCATTATCTAAACTGAACATTTTACTGGAAGTTTGAGACTGAAAATGGCAGCTTCTCTCACACTTACAAATTGCTTTATGATTTTTTTTTTTAACTAGCTTTTCCCTACTGGTACCTTAAACACAGATGAGATATAATAATACCTACATTTCATTATGAGGAAACCAGAAAGCGGAGAGGCAGCAACTTGTCTGGGTTAAAACTGGAACTGGGATTAGAATCACAGCCTCCAGAAGAGTGGTCATGGTCAGCCTCACCTGACGGACAGAGGCTCCTGCAGCAGAGAAAGTCCAACCTAGCAAGGGCAAGTGGTGGCACTGATACCATCTTGTCTGGGAGTAGAGCTGTCGTCCCAATATGACCCTGGGAGTAGAGGAAACTCTGGGTTTCAAAACAAAAATAAGGGGTTGTTTCTTGTCTTTACACAAGGGTTCTCCACAGAAGTACGTAAAATGATCCACTCATTTAGAGCATAAAACAGAGTAACAATGAGGAAAAAAAAATACTTCATTTCTACATGTTTTAACAAATGTGATTATTGCTTAAAGACAGGTGGTCTTGCAAATAAAAAAAGAACAGTGACTACTCAGCTTGTCTTGGGGCTTTGGGGAGAACAGAGAAGGTTTTCAAGGAGCCAGGTTATTTAGTTTACTTTTTAGTACTATCTGCAGCAATATTTCAGAGTGAAATAAGTAAAATATCTGTTCCGTTTCATTTGGCAGCAGCAAAGATCTCAGGGAAAAAAAATAAATAAGAAATATGTAATCCCCACGGTGTAATCCCAGGGTATGGAAACTCACTTCTCTTAAATACCTCCCTCTGGCATAATTGACTTTTCATGTGCATTTTAATAATGGTATTTCAGCAGGTTGCAAGGGAATTTTTTTTCTTCTGTTTTTGTCATAAATTATGGTTTGGAAAAAAAAAGTGTTATAAATCTAATTACATTTTCACTTATATTAACAAGTCAGCACAATCTTCCAGCATGTTTACCAAGCAATTCCAATATTTACAGCTGACCTAATTGGTTGTGGGGTAGAAGCAATGAACAATATTTTATTGTCCTCATAGCTGCGCATGTGCTGAAGACAGTTGTGGAGGTGTGGAGCTACCCAGCAACCCTGAGGTTTTGCCTGCCCTGGTTTGCCTTCGTCCACCAGCTGAACAGAACAGGATGCAGGGAGACAAAGAGAAGTGAGTCCTGGAGTGGAGAGGAGAGGAGTTTGTTAAAGATGCCTTTTCTCAATCCTCTCTTGACAAGAAAGATTTCCCAATTATTTTGGGACTGTTAGAGACTCAGAATGAAGCTTTTCTTGGCAAGTTTAGATGAAAAGTTATAAATAATTGCATGAACATTATTGGGTGAACATCCTTGATATTTGATGCTGAGTTGAAGACGATTATGGTCCTGTCCTTGACTTTCACTATCAAACCCACCATGGTCTTTAGGAGCCCAGCATGGGACTAACATGGGCTGAATTCTGATATTCTCATGTCCTTGGGGAAAGAGCTAAAAAGGCCATTGTTCCTACCAGACAGAGACCATATTGCCTCATGGGGAGACAGGAACTGGGTCTCCCTTTCCTATTACTGAAGGTGAGTACTATGGCAGCTTTGCTACCCCTCAGATTTAAATTGAAATGACATTTCTCTCTAAGGCCTCTGTCTTTCCTACTCATACTATTGGTGGTAACACAGATGTAGACTGCTAATACAATGTTAGCAGAAAGCTGCTTTGAGGTGAATCTCCAGACCATGGGCTCAATTATTTTGTGTGACAGTCGTGCCTCCTGTGTCATGATAACTGCTAACGTTTATTGAGTGCTTGCTGTTTGCTAGGAACTTGGCCAAGAGTCTTATACTTAGTCTTCTCATCAGCCTCCTGAGATTGGCACCACTTGTTTTACAGAAGAGGGATCTGAGCCACAGTTCAGAAAGAGCCTTGCTCATGATCACATAGCATGGAAGTCACAGAGCTGAGATCTTATTTTTGACAGTCCACTTCTGGTGTGTCCACCTTACCAGTGGGACTGGGAGGCCTCCTACTTAATCACTCTTGCAACCTAAAAACTAAAATGCAATAGCACACAATAGGCTTTGATTTGTGATTTTATTTTATTTTATTTTTTTAAAGATTTTATTTATTTATTTGACAGAGAGACACAGTGAGAGCAGGAACACAAGTGGGGGGAGTGGGAGAGGGAGAAGCAGACTCCCCACTGAGCAGGGAGCCTGATGCGGGGCTTGATCCCAGGACCCTGGGACCATGACCTGAGCCGAAGGCAGACGCTTAACGACTGAGCCACCCAGGCGCCCCAGATTTATGATTTTAGATGTACCTGAAAGGCCCTCGTTGAATGTCTCCTAAAAACATACCTCCCATTGTGGTTGATGCCTGAAAGCCCATAGGTAGGGGGATTTCCTTAGCTGAAACATTTGATCCCTGATAAGAATAAAGCTACCTCTGGAAGGGCAAATATTTTAAACTTATGTTTTTGTAAATGATGTTCAGATGTCGATGGGGATAGTAAGTGGCTGGGAAGTATGAGTCCTGGAGAAGGGTGATGGTGAGTGTCAAACAGAGAGCAAAGAACACAGAATGTAAAGTGTGACAGTTTTTCCTAGAAACTATGTAAGTCACGTCCTAGTCCTTGAACAGAGTTTTACACAGAAACAGTGACTAAGCTTCCCATAATCTTCACCTTGTTTTATTGAGTTGGTCTTTTATATATGACCTTAAACAAACAAGGCCTCACCCCTGCCTTTTAAGAGATTATAAATGACAAAAATGAAAACATGCAAAAACTAACTACTAAATACAAATAAATACATGCACTCAGTAAACGATCAGTTGTCCCACTGTAATTTTTATTTCCATATTAGGAGAATTCCTTCCTCATCTTCCCATCCAGTTGAATCAATGGAAATTTCCATATCCGAAAGTCCTAGGAGAATCTGACCTCATTTTTCTTAAGACCTGTCCACAGACTAACAAAGAGGTTAAAAAAGGCCTTTGTCCCTCCTTTATTATAGCCTTCTAAGCTAGTCAAACAGACAGGGCAAAGAAGACAGGAGTGATGGAAGGACTATGTTGAATTTTCCATGGAATTCCAAATAATTAAATATTATTTGTTAATCTGAATAATTCATTTACTTAATAAATACCTGATGAATTATTCCTCTCTATATATAGTACTTTGCTAGTGTTGTGGTACTTTTCTTCTCAGAAATCCAATTTTTGCCTTTGGGTACAAGACAAGAACTAGTTCTTTCCAAATTCTTATTCTTCACTAGCACCCTAACTCTTTCATCTGTTTTTGGAACTCAGGCTCATTGTGCTTAAAAAATCATTTCTACCTGTGTACATATATGTCTATCTTTATCCCTACGCCCTTACCTATCTGTACATGATACATCCATATTACTGTTTTCCTTGGACTTTGTATTAAGACTCGATGAAGATGTTTATTACAGTTTATGACCAACCCATACCCCCGGTAGGGATTCCTACATATCCAAATACCGTAAGTTGCCATCAGGAAGACATCTTTAGAGGTTCTGGAACCTTTAAGGCTGCAAAAATGAGTGCTATCTGGACTCTTAGAGAAAGGTAACTCTGGAAAATCAAATGCTGGATGTACAGTATTAAGTACATGTGGGTTTCTAGAACATGACTTGAAATCCTACAGTAAGGGCAAACTCAATATGCATATATAAATAAAAGAATCAAATAACATTTTTGATTTACTAGTAATGAACTATATTTTATTCAAATAAAAAAGTCTATGCTTGTCCAGAGAGAAAGTCATTTTAAAAGCTTAAAGGAAAGAAAGGAAGAAAGGGAGAAAAGTACCTGCTCACACAATGTTATAAGCTCAGTTTCTGTAGAAAGCTCAGATAGGATGTAAGAGAAGAACCATGTGTGGTGATTTATACCCAATATTCTGACCTTGGAAAAGCCCTGAAAACTGGTCCTAAGCAGGAGTTCAGACATCACTGAGGCTAAAAGATGGTGTTTCTCTTGCCTGAATCATGTGGGGCACAAAATTCAATAAGGTGTGTAGAACTGAGAATAAAAAGAAAGGAAGGTCCAGCTTTCTTTCCCAGCTGTGTGTGCGTGTGTGTGTGTGTGTGTGTGTGTGTGTGTGTGTGTGTGTGTGTGAAGGTGCATGGTATCTGAAAGTGAGCAGTCATAGGGGCAGATGTCTCAGGAGTCATCCCTGAGAATAAATTATATAGGGCTGGGAGTGGCCAGAAGAGAAACGATTTCTCCCAGTTAGATGGATTTCCCCAGGTCCTTATGGATGGTGATACTAAGAAGCTAACAAGCTTCTGGCCTGGCAGAAGATATAATGGCAGTCCTTCTGGGTGGACCGTAATTTGCTCAGAAACTGAAGATTGCCATGAAATCAGTTGTGCTAGAAGACACTGAGAAACAACCAAAGAATGAGCTGGAATTGCCATGGAAAAGTGTTGCTGAGGGGGAACAGCAAATTATAGGCAGATGTGGGCATGGTGAAGTGACTGTACCAGTGGGAGGTTCTGTACCACAGATCTTCACTGAAAACCCTGATGATATGCTCCATTGAGCTGATGGTCTATGGATGGTGGGTGGTAGACAGTGAATGAAATTTTGGAAGGTCTGAAACTTCAGAACCTCTCCCTCTGAATATGAAAGCATGAAAATCTAAGAGCCAGGGAAATAGTGGCGGAGGAGGATGGGGGAGCAGAACAACAACAGCAGGGACCATTTTGCACTTGCTCGATTTTGACTGTGTGTTAGGCTCTACATAAGAAATTAACCTGTTTTATCTTGATTATTTAGGTTCTAATATTATCTCACAGTGTTTCAATTACTTCGGTTCTAATATTATCTCTATTTTGCAGAAGAGGAAACTGAAGCATAAAGGCTAAAGAGGATGGTGATCCAGGGTTCATGCCTGCTATAGGGACAATGCTTGTGACTGGTATCTGTGGTACACTTGAACTTTAAGGGGATAATGCTGGCTTGGGCATTAAGAAAGAGAGAAAAAATGGCATTCATGGTCTCTGGTGTCTCTAAAAGAACATGGCAAATATGAAGATGAAGTTGATATCGTATTTACATATGATCTTAGTCATAGGTTTTGTAAAGATATGGTGGGAAGGGAAATTATGAGGAAAGTACAGTATTTAGATTTCAATATAGTCTGTAACAGTTGAATTAAACAGATCCAGAGGGAAGATTTCTAGAGAAGAGCCGATATGCCCAAAGAAGACAAATCTTTCTGTTGGAAATGGTTTCCTCTCCTGACCCAGATCTATCATAAACTGCTTGGAAATTTCTGCTTCCTCTACTTTACTTGATTAGGTATCTGTCAATATATACTTGAGTTTATAAACACCTACTTTTTAAAAATACTGAATGGCTTAGTATGGTCATTGTGTTACCGGTCAGTCACAACATAATAGAAACTAGTTGTATCTAAATCTTTTCTTTTTGTAAATATCTAATTAAAATCTGTTTTACTGAAGAAGTAAATAACTGTAGAATAGTAAAATGGGTAGAACACTCTAAAGCTCACCCAAAGTAGGGTGGCCATAATAAAGAAATTGGAAATGAGGGCAGAGGGGCTCTAAGAGCAGTTGAAATGCATTTTTATTTATCATAAAATTTTGCATAAGTCTAACTGGATCACCAGGGAAAGGAAGAGGAACTATTCATCTTTGCTCTCTCATATTACATGATCTCTTGATTTAAGAACACAGAACTCAAGTGAATAGAACTAGTGTTTGTTTATTTATTCAACAAATACACATTAACTACCATCTATTAAGTAGACTTGTGTGTGTTAGTCTGAGAACCTAACTGCTATTTATAACATTGCTTATTCTATGTGAAGAGAAAGACCCCAGGGATGCAAAGAAATATTGGACTATAACTTTTGTATAAGTTAGGGCTGTCTGTATTGCTTCAAGTACTAAGAATAGAAGATAATAGTTTCGGAACTTACTGGAAAACCCACTGGTGGCCTGAAGATTACATCTTTAAAAGCACCAAGCCCTTGTCAGCAAAACTATAAATAATATTATGCTGTTTTGGGTATGTGAATGTAATACTATTAACCCACCAAAAATGGATCACAAATAGCACATACCACACATTTTACATTTTCCCCCCGATAGTGACTACTTGTCTCTATTAAGCCATCAAGTTTATTTTGCCACTTATTGTTGTTACTCAGGACATATGTTTGTCAATTTGCTAACTGGAGTTATCTTTGCCCTGCAAAAAACAAAAAGCAAAAACAAAACAAATAAACAAAAATAAAAATAAAACAAAACAAAAATACACCCTATCCTATAGCACTAAGTAGGAACAGGATGTCATTGATCCCATTAACACTGTACTTAAATCAACTGAGCTAACCAACTCCATTGATGAAATATCACAGAAATGCACCCACAAATAGCTTATATAAATATATGCAAATGTGCAACACTGTCTAACTGGTAGTATGACTCTAATTAGTTTTTAAAAAATCTGTAGCTCAAGTGAACATATCTTGCTTTTCAATTAAGAGGTACAGATGACTTCAGCATCATCTTTAAAGATGATCTGGATGGCTAACTTTCATGATCTCTGACCTTCTTTATGGGCTTTTAAAGCATATTCAGGAATACCCCCAGCCAGATAAAGGGCTGACAGGCCCAGTCTGTGGATGGACCATGCTGTCCAGATCAATCCTCCTTTTAGATGCCTGCTTTGGACCATTTCCTTATTTATCATAGACAATGGGGGGATTAAAGACAATGGGAAACATCCAATACATTATTTCATTGTTATAGCTGTGCTAAAGAATAGCAGGGAAAAGTCTGTGAAACTGAATGGCTACATTTACATTTAAATATTTTCTGTGGCTTTTGGTATTACTTGCTGTTCTTCTATTATCACAGAGAAGATATGGGAAAAGACTAAATCAAAGAATAAGCATGATTGGAGCACCTCATGTGTTATCCTATATGTTGTCTTTATATTCTCAAAAACAATTTTTAAATGTGAATTATGTTTTTTTTTGTGAATTATGTTTTTGTAAAAATTGTGCATTAACATAAACATAATGTATACACAAATACACACATGCACAGTAGCAATAGCCAAGAATGTATTCTTGAGAAATTTGATATGTTATGCTTCACAACATTCAAAACACACGTTCTCACCTCTTCAGAGTAGCTGGTACATGGAAGGCTCCAGGTTTCCCCCATGCCTTGCCTGTGTTGTAGCCTTCAAAGGAGCTGAGATGCCCAGTCTCTCCTACCTTTAATCCTACCTGTCACAGAAAACTTTCTGGAACAATCCATCCATCCCTCATTGACCGCTTCTTCCTCTGACCTCCTGCCAGAATCATCAATGTAGCACACGAAGGAGTGCTGCTTTATTTGGCTTCTGATTTATTTTATAGGAATTCATTTTGTTTACCCAACTAGATTGCATGGGGGTTGAAACACCATTTCTATATCTACAAATGCATCAAGCAGAGTGCCTACTTAGCACATGGAGATACTCAATAGATACCTACTTACCAACCATTTTAAAAGGAAAAAAAAATGCAAATCCCAATTATAGTGAGTAGTTGTTTTGTTGTCATTAAGAGTAAGACAAAATGTGAATTCCTGCAATACCATAGCACTTTCCTCCACACAGTTCTTAATCCTTTCCCACAGATTATCTCGCTTTGATAAAATGTTGGAATAGAAGGCAAGGAAGGGCAGAAGCTATAATTCCTAGGACTTTTATATTCCTTCTGGAAAGTGCACACACAAAGAGGTAGCACCCTTGGTGGCTCAGACATCGATACCAGCCTCACCTCTAGGAGTGGTACAATAGAGCCTCTGTTACCCAGGCTCATCTATATAGAACCCCAAATTACACAGAAGCATGATTCTTCATATATTAAAAGAAAGAGATGAGTTGTTAAAAAAAAAAGATCAAGGATTTATTTCAAAATTTACCTCCTTGAAGGCTCTGCACTTACTACTAATTATAATAAGGAACATCTAATGAGGACTTACTATTGACCAAGAATCAAAGTACTTTAAATACTTAATCTAATTCAGTCATTACAAAAAACCTACAAAGTATTCATGACTATTATACTCATTTAATGTAGCAAAACTGAGACACCTAGAAGTAAAGCAACTTGCCCAAGATCACACAGTTTAGAGTCAGCATTTGAACTTAACCCTAACCCTAGTCCACACCCACATTATACAATGTCAGTGCACAATGACTATTCTCTGCTGGTAATACAGTATTTACCTGTAGATAATCACAATCATTAACAATTTTCCTTGTACAGTATAGGCACTAAACTGAAATGTTGGCAACATATTACAAAGCTATGCACAATAAACTCTGAAGTGACAGAACTTTTAGATTGACCCTCCATTTAAAATCAACTGAACAGATCACCCTCCACCTCCAACTCTGCATTCTGGTTAATCAAGATTTTAATGTACTGCAGGAAAAAGAGAGTGAGGGAGGAGGCATTTGTTGATCCTGTTTTGCAGATTGAAAAACAAAAGCAATCTCATCATCAGTTCGTTGGAAATAGGGGATGGATTAATAATAGAAATTGGGGGAGGGGCAGAGCAAGATGGCGGAGGAGTAGGAGACCTGGATTTCGTCTCCTCTCAGGAATTCAGCTGGATAGGGATCAAACCATTCTGAACACCTACAAACTCAACAGGAGATCGAAGAAAAGAAGAGCAACAACTCTCTCATCAGAAAAGCGACCACTTTCTGGAAGGTAGGACATACGGAGAAGCGAATCCGAGGCGATATTCGGGAGGATAGACGGCGGGGGAGGGGCCTCCGGCCACTGCTTCTGGCAAGTGATAGAGCCGCGGAGCACAAAATCGGAACTTTTAAAAGTCTGCTCCGCTGAGGGACGTCACTCTGGTGGCTAAGCGGGGGGTGGATCCCTCCGGGACAGTGTGGTCTCAGGACCCTCGGGGTCGCAGAAAGACCGGGGGTGCCTGAGTGCGGCAGAGCTCCCAGGTATCAGAGCAGGGAAGCCGGCTGCAGAGGCGGAGCCCAGGCGCGGGCTCTCAGCTCGGGGTGGCCATAAACCGTGATCCGCGGCACAATCGGGCCCCTGCTCCTCCAGCAGGAACCCAACAAGCGGCAGATCCGGGGAGACTCACCTTCCTTCCCTGGGAGGAGCCGCACGGGAGCGCACTGCGGGGATCTGCTGGGTTTGGAGACTCCACCCGGGGTCGGGTGCCAGAGAGAGAAACGCGCGGTCACAGGCCGGGTGAGCACGGAGTGCGGCCGGAGACCGGGGAGACGGGAGTGACTGTCGGCTTTTCTCTGGGGGCTCACTGAGGAGCGGGGCCCCGAGTTCTCAGCTCCTCCGGGATGGAGATTGGGAGGCAGCCATTTTCACTCTCCGCCTCCAAAGCTGTACGGAGAGCTCGCAGGGAACAAAAGCCCCGGAGAGCAAACCCGAGCAGATTACTTAGCCGGGAGGGGGCAAGGGCGGGGCACTTCCGCCTCCGGCAGAGACATTTGGAAACCACGGCAACAGGCCCCTCCCCAGAAGATCAGCGAGAACAGCCAGCCAAGACCAAGTTTACCGATCAATGAGAACGGCAGAACTCCAGCGCTAGGGGAATACTGCACATAGAATTCACAGCTTTTTTACCATGATTCTTTTTAAAGTTAATTTTTTTTAACTGTCTTTTTGTCTTATTATTTCTTTTTGAATTTTTCTTTCTCCCTTTTTCAACCAACATCTTATCAATCCCTTTAAAAAAAAATTTTTTTTATTTTTCATTTTTAGAGTCATATTCTATCCCTTCATAGTAGTTACCCATATTTTTGGCTTATATATATAAGTTGTTCTCTCTTTAAAATTTTGAGATAGTTTCTTCTAACAGATTAAAATATACCCTAAATCTCTAGTATATGGTGCTTTCTATTCCCCTGACTGATCACATCCTCTCCCCTTTTTTTGTCTCTTCTTCTCTTTTCTTTTTTTAAATCCTCTTCTTTCTTTTTTCAAACAACTTCTTATCAATTCCTTTTATAACATTTTTTATAATTTCCATTTTTACAGTCATATTCCATCCCTTCATCATATCAACCCTTATTTTTGTACATATATAAGTTTTTCTTTCTTTAAAATTTTGGGAGGCACTTTCTCCTAAAAGACCAAAATACACCCCAAATCTAGTGTGTGGCACTGATCTATATACCATGTAGATCATATTTGATCACATTCTGGTTTTCCTTTTGTTGTTGTTGTTCTGTTTTGTTTGTTTTTGTTTTTATCTTTTTTTTTTCTTTTTCTTTTTTCTCTCTTTCCCTTTCTTATCCCACTGCTTCAGGTCTTTTCTGATTTGTTTAGAGTATATTTTCTGGGGACGTGGTTACTCTGCTAGCATTTTGTTCTCTCATTAATCTATTCTCCTCTGCACAAAATGACAAGACGGAAAAAATCACCTCAACAAAAAGAACAAGAGGTAGTACCGACTGCCAGGGACCTACTCAATACGGACATTAGTACGATGTCAGATCTAGAATTCAGAATCATCACTTTAAAGATACTAGCTGGGCTTGAAAAAAATATGGAAGTTATTAGAGAAACCCTCTCTGGAGAAGTAAAAGAGCTAAAATCCAACCAAGTAGAAATCAAAAAGGCTATTAATGAGGTGCAATCAAAAATGGGGGCGCTAACTGCTAGAATAAATGAGGCAGAAGAGAGAATCAGTAATATAGAAGATGAAATGATGGAAAATAAAGAAGCTGAGAAAAAGAGAGATAAACAACTACTGGATCACGAGGGCAGAATTCGAGAGATAAGCGATACCATAAGACGACACAACATTAGAATAATTGGGATCCCAGAAGAAGAAGAAAGAGAGAGAGGGCCAGAAGGTATAATGGAGCAAATTATAGCAGAGAACTTCCCTAATTTGGGGAAAGAAACAGGCATGAAAACCCAGGAAGCACAGAGAACCCCTCTCAAAATCAATAAAAATAGGTCAACTCCCCGACATCTAATAGTAAAACTTACGAGTCTCATAGACAAAGAGAAAATCCTGAAAGCAGCTCGGGAGAAGAGATATGTAACCTACAATGGTAGAAACATTAGATTGGCAACAGACCTATCCACAGAGACCTGGCAGGCCAGAAAGGACTGGCAGGATATATTCAGAGCACTAAATGAGAAAAATATGCAGCCAAGAATACTCTATCCAGCTAGGCTGTCATTGAAAATTGAAGGAGAGATAAAAAGCTTCCAGGACAAACAAAAACTAAAGGAATTTGCAAACACAAAACCAGCCCTACAGGAAATCTTGAAAGGGGTCCTCTAAGCAAAGAGAGAGCCTAAAAGCAACATAGACCAGAAAGGAACACAGACAATATACGGTAACAGTCACCTTACAGGCAATACAATGGCACTAAATTCCTATCTTTCTATAGTTACCCTGAATGTAAATGGGCTAAATGCCCCAATCAAAAGACACAGGCTAACAGACTGGATTAAAAAACAAGACCCATCAATATGCTGTCTACAAGAGACTCATTTTAGAACCAAAGACACCCCCAGATTGAAAGTGAGGGGGTGGAAAACCATTTACCATGCTAATGGACACCAAAAGAAAGCTGGGGTGGCAATCCTTATATCAGACAAAGTAGATTTTAAACCAAAGACTGTAATAAGAGATGAGGAAGGACACTATATCATACTTAAAAGATCTATCCAACAAGAAGATCTAACAATTGTAAATATCTATGCCCCTAACATGGGAGCAGCCAATTATATAAGGCAATTAATAACAAAAGCAAAGAAACACATCGACAACAATACAATAATAGTGGGGGACTTTAACATCCCCCTCACTGAAATGGACAGATCATCTAAGCAAAAGATCAACAAGGAAATAAAGACTTTAAATGACACACTGGACCAAATGGACTTCACAGACATATTCAGAACATTCCACCCCAAAGCAACGGAATACACATTCTTCTCTAGTGCCCATGGAACATTCTCCAGAATAGATCACATCCTAGGTCATAAATCAGGTGTCAACCGGTACCAAAAGATTGGGATCATTCCCTGCCTATTTTCAGACCACAATGCTTTGAAACTAGAACTCAATCACAAGAGGAAAGTCGGAAAGAACTCAAATACATGGAGGCTAAGGAGCATCCTACTGAAGAATGAATGGGTCAACCAGGAAATTAAAGAAGAATTAAAAAAATACATGGAAACCAATGAAAATGAAAACACAACTGTTCAAAATCTTTGGGATGCAGCAAAGGCAGTCCTGAGAGGAAAGTATATAGCAATACAAGCCTTTCTCAAGAAACAAGAAAGGTCTCAAGTACACAACCTAACCCTACACCTAAAGGAGCTAGAGAAAGAACAGCAAATAAAGCCTAAACCCAGCAGGAGAAGAGAAATCATAAAGATCAGAGCAGAAATCAATGAAATAGAAACTAAAAGAACAGTAGAACAGATCAACGAAACTAGGAGCTGGTTCTTTGAAAGAATTAACAAGATTGATAAACCCCTGGCCAGACTTATCAAAAAGAGAAGAGAAATGACCCAAATCAACAAAATCATGAATGAAAGAGGAGAGATCACAACCAACACCAAAGAAATACAAACAATTATAAGAACATATTATGAGCAACTCTATGCCAGCAAATTAGATAACCTGGAAGAGATGGATGCATTCCTAGAGATGTATCAACTACCAAAACTGAACCAGGATGAAATAGAAAACCTGAACAGACCTATAACCACTAAGGAAATTGAAGCAGTCATCAAAAATCTCCCAAAAAACAAAAGCCCAGGGCCAGATGGCTTCCCAGGGGAATTTTACCAAACCTTTCAAGAAGAATTAATACCTATTCTTCTGAAACTGTTCCAAAAAATAGAAACGGAAGGAAAACTTCCAAACTCATTTTATGAGGCCAGCATTACCTTGATCCCAAAACCAGACAAAGACCCCAACAAAAAGGAGAATTACAGACCAATATCCCTGATGAACATGGATGCAAAAATTCTCACCAAAATACTAGCCAATAGGATCCAACAGTATATTAAAAGGATTATTCACCATGACCAAGTGGGATTTGTCCCTGGGCTGCAAGGTTGGTTCAACATCCGCAAATCAATCAATGTGATACAATACATTAACAAAAGAAAGAACAAGAATCATATGATCCTCTCAATAGATGCAGAAAAAGCTTTTGACAAAGTACAGCATCCTTTCTTGATCAAAACTCTTCAGAGTATAGGGATAGAGGGTACATACCTCAATATCATAAAAGCCATTTATGAAAAACCTACAGCAAATATTATTCTCAATGGGGAAAAACTGAGAGCTTTCCCCCTAAGGTCAGGAACGCGGCAGGGATGTCCACTATCACCACTGCTATTCAACATAGTATTGGAAGTCCTAGCCACAGCAATCAGACAACAAAAAGAAATCAAAGGCATCCAAATTGGAAAAGAAGAAGTCAAACTCTCACTCTTTGCAGATGATATGATACTTTATGTGGAAAACCCAAAAGACTCCACCCCAAAACTGCTAGAACTCATACAGGAATTCAGTAAAGTGGCAGGATATAAAATCAATGCACAGAAGTCAGTGGCTTTCCTATACACCAACAGCAAGACAGAAGAAAGAGAAATTAAGGAGTCCATCCCATTTACAATTGCACCCAAAACCATAAGATACCTAGGAATAAATCTAACCAAAGAGGCAAAGGATCTATACTCAGAAAACTATAAAATACTCATGAAAGAAATTGAGGAAGACACAAAGAAATGGAAAAATGTTCCATGCTCATGGATTGGAAGAACAAATATTGTGAAGATGTCAATGCTACCTAGAGCAATCTACACATTCAATGCAATCCCCATCAAAATACCATCCACTTTTTTCAAAGAAATGGAACCAATAATCCTAAAATTTGTATGGAACCAGAAAAGACCCCGCATAGCCAGAGGAATATTGAAAAAGAAAAGCAAAGCTGGCGGCATCACAATTCCGGACTTCAAGCTCTATTACAAAGCTGTCATCATCAAGACGGCATGGTACTGGCACAAAAACAGACAAATAGATCAGTGGAACAGAATAGAGAGCCCAGAAATGGACCCTCAACTCTATGGTCAACTCATCTTTGACAAAGCAGGAAAGAATGTCCAATGGAAAAAAGACAGTCTCTTCAACAAATGGTGTTGGGAAAATTGGATAGCCACATGCAGAAGAATGAAACTGGACCATTTCCTTACACCACACACAAAAATAGACTCAAAATGGTTGAAAGACCACAATGTGAGACAGGAGTCCATCAAAATCCTAAAGGAGAACACAGGCAGCAACCTCTTTGACCTCAGCCGAAGCAACTTCTTCCTAGAAACATCGCCAAAGGCAAGGGAAGCAAGGGCAAAAATGAACTATTGGGACTTCATCAAGATAAAAAGCTTTTGCAAAGCAAAGGAAACAGTCAACAAAACCAAAAGACAACCGACAGAATGGGAGAAGATATTTGCAAATGACATATCAGATAAAGGGCTAGTATCCAAAATCTATAAAGAACTCATCAAACTCAACACCCAAAGAACAAAGAATCCAATCAAGAAATGGGCAGAAGACATGAACAGACATTTTTCCAAAAAAGACATCCAAATGGCCAACAGACACATGAAAAAGTGCTCAATATCGCTCAGCATCAGGGAAATCCAAATCAAAACCTCAATGAGATACCACCTCACACCAGTCAGAATGGCTAAAATTAAGAAGTCAGGAAATGACAGATGTTGGCGGGGATGCGGAGAAAGGGGAACCCTCTTACACTGGGAATGCAAGCTGGTGCAGCCACTCTGGAAAACTGTATGGAGGTTCCTCAAAAAGTTGAAAATAGAGCTACCCTATGATCCAGCAATTGCACTACTGGGTATTTACCCCAAAGATACAAAAGTAGGGATCCGAAGGGGTACGTGCACCCCGATGTTTATAGCAGCAATGTCCACAATAGCCAAACTGTGGAAAGAGCCAAGATGTCCATCGACAGATGACTGGATAAAGAAGAGGTGGTATATATATACAATGGAATATTATGCAGCCATCAAAAGGAATGAGATCTTGCCATTTGCAACAACGTGGATGGAACTGGAGGGTATTATGTTGAGTGAAATAAGTCAAAAAGAGATAAACATGTATCATATGATCTCACTGATATGAGGAATTCTTAATCGCAGGAATCAAACTGAGGGTTGTTGGAGTGGGGGGTGGGGTGGGAGGGATGGGGTGACTGGGTGATAGGCACTGGGGAGGGTATGTGCTCTGGTAAGCGCTGTGAATTGTGCAAGACTGTTGAATCTCAGATCTGTACCTCTGAAACAAATAATGTAATATATGTTGAGAAAAAAAAAAAAGAAGAAGAAGAAGAAGAAGAAGAAGAAGGTAGTGGGAGGGGAAGAATGAAGCGGGGGAAATCGGAGGGGGAGACGAACCATGAGAGACGATGGACTCTGAAAAACAAACAGGGTTCTAGAGGGGAGGGGGGTGGAGGATGGGTTAGCCTGGTGGTGGGTATTGAGGAGGGCACATTCTGCATGGAGCACTGGGTGTTTTGCACAAACAATGAATCATGGAACACTTCATCTAAAACTAATGATGTAATGTATGGGGATTAACATAAGAATAAAAAATTAAAAAAAAAATAATAGAAATTGGGAATAACTGAAATTTCATCCCAACCTATATGTGTAGAGTCCCTGAAAGGTGATCTGAGAGAAAACTGGGTACATGACCTTTGGTTATCACAGGTATAAAGTATTTTGAGCCATGTTGCAAGGAGGTCTGTTTGTTTAGCTTACTGACATTGGGAGAAGCTGAGATGAATTCATGTTGGTGAAGAATAATTCCACTGGTCACTATAAGGGCTGATAAAGCTAACATTCTCATTTACGTCACATTTTTCTTGCCCACTGATTCTCAGAAATCCACAGGGAACCACGGTTCTCTGAGGCTTTTACCTGGTGGTGAAGCTGACATTGCTCATCAGTCTTGGCTGTCCCCACATCATACAGTCATGTACTGTAGAATCAGAGAATTCCTTCATGCTGTTTTTCTTTACCATCACTGTTGTCCCTGCAAGAACACAGCAATCTTAATGAGTCAGCATATCTTTCTGGAAGGTATTTTTGAACCATCCCTACTGACTGACACATTTCTAGGCCCCTGGCTAGGGAGAGTCCTTAGCCACAGACTAATTCTAAGAGGATAGATTATAGAAATCTCTTTCATTTCCTTCTGCAGACTTAGTGGGGGGAAAATAATTGTGAGAATTTCAATACCATATGGATGCTTAAATAAGCACCTACTGAGTTGCTGCTGTACCTTCCTAAGACATCACCCCTTTGTCTCACGCAGGTGTAGCATCCGGGGAGCCTTCCTGCAATAGGCAGGGTCTGCAGCCATGTTTGGATTCCAAGAAAGGATCACTATACAAGTCCCCTTCTCCCCTTCTGCAGATACTACTCAGGCTGCAATTTAGTCCCAGTGGATACTGCCTTTTACTTTATGTTTTCCTTCAAAGGATTCCTTTATTATTAATTTTAACTTTTGAAGACTCTTGACCTTACATGGGCTAGGTCTCAAAACATATGTGAATTTCCAAACCTGGAAATAACACAAAGGGAAATAATTTTCTCATCTGCAAAACAGGGATAATACTGGGACTTCAAAGGATGACTATGAAGATAAATGCAAGAATGTTTGAAATTTAATAATTAAATGAGCAATATGAAGCTGCTTTGAGATGGAAAAAAACTGACACATGAGCCGTTACTTCTTCCTGCACTCATATGTTGATATTCCATCATGCCATTCTTATTCCAGAACCTAGATTCAACCTAGGAATCCTTTCAACACACTGGGCTAGGGCATCATTATTGGTCGATAAGAACTGGCACTTAGTATTGTGATAAGAAGTTATCATTCTAAAGGATGCTTGGAAGTTAAATGCTTCTCTTTCACTCTTCAAGGACCCTGAATCATTGGCCTGCCTGAATCAGATTCCTGGGTGTTCAGAGATGCAGAACTGTCTGAGAAGAAGTTATCAAGGAGATGGACAAAGTCAAAGAATAGCCATCACTGTTATTCTTCTTCCTTGCCCACCCAAGTGGAGAAAAGAAACATGGCCTTTTCTTCCTGTGTCAATTTAAGAATCATCTGTGTACTAAGACTAAGACTACTTTTTGTTCATGTGGAACAAACCTTTAAGCCCACACATCACCAGGTTTTAGACAATGGCCAGCAGAAAGAGCCAAACAAACATCTTGGTTTCCCTCTTCTTTTGATGTAATGCTTTCTGACCCATTCTAATCCATGGAAAATATCAATTGAGTGAAAACACACTTCTGGAAGTAGAGAGACCTCCTTTGGATGTGTGATTTGTCAATGTACATCAGCAGTAACTGCATCACATGGGTGTTCTAAGAGCCAGGTTTGGAGTAAGACTGTTCCCAACCTGTAATCCTCAGATACCTTCACTTATATATGGAGGCTTGATGGGGGTTTTTAGGTTGACTGGCATTTCCTTATTTCCTGGTTATCTTTTGCCCTGGGGGAAATGGCTCAGGGACAGAACATCTGAAGAAAATTCTGAGTGAGGACTGATGTGTCAACTGTCAGTCTTTAAAAGCTAGCCGCTGAGTACATGTGATAGAAGCTGAGCTATGGAATGCAAAAGGCAACATGCCCAAACTGGCTTAGGAACAATGCAACTTTCGGGAAATCTCTGTTTTCTCAAAGCCTAACTCGGCAGCCAACATTTGCCAGGTATTAAAAAACAGGTGGGAGGGGATAAGTGGGTGAGGCGAATGCTAGGTGTGAACCACTCAACATTTTTGCTAAAACTTTGAATCTTCCCTTGTGTCATTCTTAAGAAAATCTCTTCTAAAAACACATTAAAGATCTGTATGATCGGGCGCCTGGGTGGCTCAGTCGGTTGAGCAACTGCCTTCGGCTCAGGTCATGATCCCGGAGTCCCGGGATCGAGTCCCGCATCGGGCTCCCTGCTCGGCGGGGAGTCTACTTCTCCCTCTGACCCTCCCCCCTCTCATATGCTCTCTCTCTCTCATTCTCTCTGTCAAATAATAAATAAAATCTTAAAAAAAAAAAAGATCTGTATGATCTTGGAAGCTTTCATAGTCATGGAAGTATGTGCATGTGGGGGTCAGAAAGAGCAGCCTATATGAGGGCTGACAGCACCTCTGGCATGGGCGGACTGCCTGAAGGCGAAAGGTGAATTGGCTCCGTGACCTCTCTTGGTCCCTTCCAACTCTAAGTCTATAATCCTAAGGACCTTTGCAAACTGTCTAAACGTGTTCTCTTCAGCAGGTTGCAGACAGGGCAGTTAAGAACGTGCAACATCTTTTGTTGCCCTTGCCCCCAGTTTCTATGCTGCTTCAAACAATTGAGGAAAAAGCAAAGAATACCATCAAAATAGAAGCCAAAGTTCTCTCTCTCAAGGTTAATAAGCAACTGAAGTTTCTCTGATTATGTTTTAAGGTGGTTTGATTATTTTATTTAGTTATATTTTTATCTATCTACAGCTGACAGTGTGCAAGTATTTTTTCATATTTTAGGCAGGAAAAGAACAGAATGGATTTTTGCCTTATGCTCTAGCTACACTGTTAATGTCTTGTCATGGCTTCCTATGACCTCCCTATAGATATTTTAAAGGTTTCTAGATAAAACATTAGACATCAAAAAGGACATGGCATCTAACATCTGTGGATGACTGAGAGAAAAAAGTCCCTATAAAAAGGCCAATATTTTGATTACGTTTCTCTCTTCTTCAAGAAGTGGTACCCTTGGAAGCTACAGGCAAGCATTTTCCTCTTTGGCGTATGTGATAGGACTACATATGAAGACATGCCTCATATATGATTTCCATATGGATAGTAGTAATTCTAACCCTTTCTATCTTCTTCAAGAAATCTTGTGACACCCCTAAAAAGTGATATCATATATTCTGGATAAGAACCACTACTCTAGGAGATGAAGAAGAAGCAGGACAACAGATCAAGCCAGTGCCTTAGTCTTGCAAAAGGAAGGATAACATTCAACCATCTGCTTATTTTTTTATTTATATATCCATTCATAATCAGAAGTTTTTTCCAAGAAAATTATTATAGCCATGAAGGATGGCACGGATTGGCATAAAAAGAGGCTAGATCAAAGGAAACTAGCTCAGAAGCTATTATAATCACTGGGATGAGACATACAGAGGGCCATAGCTGAGGTGGAGATGGACACCAAGGACTGGAGAAAATGGAGCCCTGCCATCAGTTATAGGATTAGAATAACAACTATCATGAATATAGGAATTCAAGGTGTTTGTGTGTGGTCTTTGTAGTTATCAAGTTGCTTTCCTTTTTATTGAAATTCAGTGGACATGTGGTCCCTGACCCTGCTTAAGAGAAGAAGAGTCATCTAAGAACCCCTTCTATTCTCTTTCCTATCTAAGGCCACTGGTACAGAAGGAGAGCTCTGACTGGACTTCAGAGCTGCTCAGGTAAGCCAAGCCAGGGAGACCAGCTGGTAGATTCATTAAGGACTGTCTATCTCAACTTTCTGGGTTTGGAATTCTCCTCCCTGGGAAACAGTGGCTGGGGTGACTCCTGTCTTAAAGGGGTCAATTTGTCTTGGATATTAATGAAAAAAGTGACCCAGGGACAAACCTAAAGAGAACCGTGAAATGGGGTAAATTTAAATTTGGACCATGGATCCAAACCATTCGTATAATTGCCTCCTGTCCTTGACTCCTTTCACATCCTCTTTCCAATTTCCTTTTCGAAATTCCTCTCTCCTTTAGGTATGACTCCAGGGCAAAAAATAACACTTTAATGAGGACTCTAAAACCAGTGCTCAGGGGATGGAGATTAGGGAAATCTGGACACAACTTTCCCCAGGACCATTTTCCTATTGCCCATCTGTATGCCACCCAGTGCATACAGATATTCCTGTAAGCTCCTCCTTGCCCTGGTTGAGGACCACAGCTCTACAACCTGAGGCATCAGAGGTTTCCGTGGTGAAATAGCAGGCAGTGAACTGTATAATTAGGGCTGGAGAAGTTCCTGCCCAATAATTTATCTAGCTATAGTAAGCAGAAAAACAGAAAGACAACTACTTCTCCTGATCTGAAGGCTAGCCCTGCTAGTCTTCCTGCTGTGAACCCCAAAACATCAGGGAATGGGTTAAAATAAGTATAATCCACTAGGACTTCTCTGCCAATTCTTATTTCATCTGCATTTCATTGATGAGAAAAGAAATAATGAGATTCTTTTTGAGCTTATGTTCCCACGGGTAATATGATAATTAACATACATATACTTACTATTTTCCAGGTACGGTCTTAATGCTTTTTATATTAATATGCTCAATTTGTATACTCTTTATGTGCTAATATTCTCATTTAATCTTCTGAGATATGTGATATTATTATCAGCATTTTACAGTAATCTGAAGCACAGTGAGAGTTTGAATAATTTACTTAAAGCCACGCAGCTAAGAGGTGACCAATGTAGAATCCATTCTCTTCACTACCACACTTCACTGCCTCTCCAAAATGTTAAGATTATGAATTTAAGTGGAGAAACGCTGATGTGGTTTCAGCTTAGAAAAGTGCAAGTAATCAAAGGCAAGAGGGATTATAAATCACTGAACATCAGAATTGAAAAGGGCCATTGAGATGACAAGAACTGCCCAGTTTGGAAATAACGACAACACTGAGACCCCAAAAAGTAGCATGTCTTCCCTTAACCACAGTGAATCAGTGGCACAGTTGTCGTCAGCATTCAAGTCTTCTGAACTCTCAATTAGCATAGTTGGAGGAAGAAATTGGTGGGTCTCAGCAAACTCAGTTAACAATTTCTTTCAAGAAAGAAATGGTTATTAGAAAAGAGTGGACTGGAGATACTCTGCATCGGGCTCTGAAACATGAAATATTCAACCTGAAATTTCTACTAATCCAAAGATAGAAAATTTTTCTATTTTGCTATCTTTCTTCACTCCCTTCACTCTAGGTTCTTAAGTCCTTTTTGAAAGTTAATTCGCTGGGAGAATTTCCAGATATTATTATGAGTTTTAAACCTATAAGGTCAAAGAGCCCCTTTCTACAGTGATGTCCTCTTCGGCACATTTTGACTAGAGCTCTCTCCATATTCAAATTCCTACACAAGCCCACTCCCTAGCCCAGACCATGAGCATTTCATGGTACTCTGCTGCCATCGTCTGGCAAACTGAAGTCAAGAACAGCTGGTACCGCCCACTATTTCAGCAGCTGGGTACCAGATTATTTGATAAGAGTTCTCCTGGACACAGGGGATAGGCGTGGCAGGGGTGGTGACTAAGGATCAGTGCCAGGCAGGAAGAAGAAACGATCCTATTAAGAGAAGAATCAAAGATTCTGAGAATTGTGATCACTACAGGGAAGCTCAAACATTTGATTATAGGTTTATTTATTTATTTATTTATTTATTTATTCCCTAGATACTATTAAATGCATGTTACAGAGAGGGGTAAAATTTGGCATATCTACAAATATGATGGCAGAGCCTTTCTATTTATGCAAAAATCTTTTCCTCTTTTTACTAGAGCAACTTCCTACTTTAAAATATATATAATAAGGGCACCTGGGTGGCTCAGTTGGTTAAGTGTCCAACTCTTGATTTTGTCTCAGGGTCCTGAGATCAAGCTCCACACAGCATGGAGTCTGCTTAAGATTCTCTCTCTCCGTCTCCCTGTGCCCCTGCCACCCTGCTTGTGCACTTTCTCTTTCCTGCTCTCAAAAAATAAAATAAAATAAAATAAAATAAAATAAAATAAAATAAAAGTAAAATAAAATAAAAGTAAAATAAAATAAAAATAGTAAAATCACTTAAAAGCTGATTTTAACAGGGGTGATTATTAATTTTTATAAAACATTTTTTGTTTTGCAAAATGACTGAGAGAAGTGCATGCATATGAATGTGTATACTGAGCTTGCAAAAGTTTGACTTGTATACTGTGTTTACAGGAATACATCTACCGTGTGAAACCATGCTAAAGTTTCATATATTATAAAGATACATGTAGTGAGATGATACTTTTAATGTATTATTTTTTTCTTTCTTCACTCCTTTTTTTTAATGGGATATTTATGTTATTTATCCAGTCTCATCCCTTGCCTCAAGGAAGATTCATAGGCCATAGAACACAAAAAGAATCAATATTTAGCTTCTGAATCCAAAATAGGGTCTTGAAGCCCATTTAATTCATAATCTTCAGATGCCCATTTAATTCATAATTTTCAGACTTAAGGATTCAATGGCAACCCTATGGACAATAGGGATTTCAGGTTACCCTCATCCCAGATCACACCTAAGGCAGAGTTTCTACAGTAAGAGAATCAAACCAAGAAGACCAGAGGCTACCGCCACTGCCCAGTGCCCTGCTCAAACAGCAAATGTGTAACCCTGAGAGAAGTGGGTCACTGTCCTGGCCTCCAGGTCTGGAGCAGTGGCTCAGACATTCTGCCCAGAGGGAGAGGCAAGCCATGAGAATAGCAAGTGCTGAAGCTCTTCCCAAGGGAGTTGGTTTTATTTGGAACAGTGTGGAAAAGTTCAAGCCCAAAGGTGCTTTGAAAACAATGGTGATTTTGATGGCAAACAATTAGGTTGAGGTTGGTAGCTCCAGGAGAGCAATAAGGTAAACCATAGGCCAGAGTTTACTACAGTGAGACAGGAAAAGAGACAGCTAATAAATGCTCTCTTTGGGTCAGAAAGGACCTCAAAGACAGGACCCCAAAACTAGTCCTGCAATGGGACCCATATTTAATTGAATAATACCTTAGAACAATATATGCCCGAGGTTATTGTCAAGAATAATAGGGTCAGCAGCAGCCAGTGGTGCACCCCAAGAGCTGGGTGTAATACCAACAGAGACAAAGAGATGAACAGAGAGATCAGGAAAGGAGACAATACAAAGAGCCCTATTAAAACCACCATCATCCCCAGGTGACCACGTGTCAGCTCAAGGCTGCACTCTGATGAGCAATATCAGAGCCTTAATGCTGCCAGGGGAATAGATTTCAATGAAATAGTCAATCCCAATCACTAATTCATTAATCAAACAAGCAATGACAACAAGCCCTGGTGTCCAGAGTTGCTACAATATATTATCTAAAAGTCTAGTTTTCAAAGAGAACAGGAAAATTATGAGATATGTAAAGAAACAGGAAAACACGAACCATACACAGGGGTAAAAAAAAAAAAAAAAGCAGACAACACAAATGGCCTGTGCAAGGGTCCACATGTCACACTTAGCAGACAAACTCTTCAGAGCAGCTATTATAAATGTGTTCAAAGAATTTTAAAAACCATGATTCAAGAAATAAAGAAAAGCATGATGACAATGTCGTTTCAAAGAGACAATAATAAACAGAAATGATAAAAAAGAACCCAATGGAAATTCTATACTTGAAAAGTACACTAACTGAAGAGGGGTTAATGGACTAAATAGTGTCCCTCAAATTCACATGTCTACTTGTAACCTCAGAATGTGACTGCCATGGGCTGAACTGTGTCCTTCCCAAATTCACATGTTGAAGCCCTAACTCCCAGTGTGGCTGTATGTAGAGATGGACCCTTTACAGCAGTAATTAAGGCCAAATGAGGACCCTGATCTGATAGGATTAGTGTCCTTATAAGAAGAGGAAATGAGACCAGAGCTTCTCTCTGACATATGAGGACACTGGGGGGAAGGTGGCCATCTATAAGCCAGGAACAGACCTCTCTCCAGGAACTGAGTTGGCTGGTACCTTGATCTTGGACTTCCAGCCTCCAGAACTGTGAGAAAATAAATTCCTCTTGATTACGCCATCCCAGTCCGTGGTATTTTGTTTTGGCAACCCAAGCTGCATACTACAGTGACCTTAAATGGAAATGACATCTCTGTAGATTTAATTAGTTAGGAATCTCAAGATGAAATCATCCTGGATTTTGGATGAGTTCTAAATCCAAAACTGGTGTCCTTAAAAGAAGAAGAGAACACAGAGGAGAGACATAGGGAAGAGGGCCATGTGAAGACAGAGGCAGGCTTCAGTGATGCCAGCACAGGCAAGGGCCACCAGCAGCCTCTAGAGCTGGAAGAGGCAAGGAAGGATTCTCTTGAGAGCCTTCAGAAGGAGTGTGGCCCTGCTGAAACCTTGACTTCAGACTTTGGCCTCAGAACTGGAACAGAATAATTTTCTGTTGTTTGCAGCTACCCAGTTTAGGGTAATTTGTTATGACAGGCCCAGGAAATTAATCAAGGGGCTTATGATAGGTGCAAAATACACTCTCCCCCAAAGATGTCCATGTCCTAATTCCTAGAACCTGTGATTATGTCATGTTATATATGGTGAGGGGGATTCAAGGTTGCAAATGAAAAGGCGCTAATCAGCTCACCTTGAAAGATTTTCCCGGATTAACCAGGTGGCTCAGTGTAATTATAGGAGTTCTTTCAATGTGGAACAGGGAAGCAGAAGATCCAGAGTCAGAGAAGGTAATGTGATGATGGAAGCAGAATCTGAGCGATGAGATATGAGAAAGATCTGACCAGATCTGGCTTTAAAGACAGAAGGGGGCCATGAGCCAAGGAGTACAGTCAGCCTGTACAATCTGAGTAAGCAAGGCCCTGGATTCTTGCTTAGAACTTCCATAAGGACCCCTGCCGGGTAGACCCATTTTAGACTTCTGAATGACAAAATAATGTTAATTTATCACAAAGCCACTAAATATGTGGTAATTTGTTACAGTGGCAATTGGAAACTAATGCAGGGCCCAGCAATAGATTTGAACTGCCAGAAGAAAAAAATCAGCAAATATAGGACAGACTGATAGAGATTGCAATCCAAAAGAGCAAGAGCAAAAGAGAGAGAGAGACAGAGAGACAGAGAGAGAGAAGAAGGAAGAAAAATAAACAATTCCAGAAATATGTGGATCCCCATTAAGTGTACTATATACATGTAAAGATAGGACCAATTAGAAGGAAGAGAGATGGAGGAAAAAAAAAATAATGAACTAAATCATCTCAAATTTGATGAAAAATATTAATCTACATATATGGGCACACCTCAGAGGTATTGTGGGTTTGGTTCCAGACCACTTTAAGAAAGCAGATATCACAGTAAAGCAAGTCAATGAATTTTTTGGTTTCCTAGTGCATATATGTTATGTCTATGCTATACTATAGTCTATGTGTACAATAGCATTATATTTTTAAAAAGTACTTAATTAAAAAAATACTTTATTGCTAAATAATGCTACCCATCATCTGAGCTTACAGTGAATCACAATGTTTTTGCTCATGAAGGGGCTTGCCTTGATGCTGATGGCTGCTGACTAATCAGAGTGGTAGTTGCTGAAGGTTGGGGTGTCTGTAGCAATTTCTTAAAATAAAACAATGAACTTTCCTGCATCAACTGACTCTTCCTTTTATGTGAACACATAGAAGCCATTGTAGGGTTATTAATTTTTCTAATTTCAATATTTTGTCTCAGGGAATAAGGCCTAAGGAGAAGGAGTAGAGTAGCTGGTCAGTGGAGCAGTCAGAACACATACCATACTTATCAATTAAGTTATATGTGTTATATGGGCATGGTCCATGACACTCAAAACAATTACAATAGTAACATCAAAGATCACTGACCACAGATCATCATAACAAATATAATAATACAAATAATACTAAAGTTTGAAATATTGTGAGATTACCAAAATGTGACACAGAAACATGAAGTGAGCAAATGCTGTTGGAAAAATGGTGCCAACAGACTTGCTTGATGAAGGATTGCCACAAAACTTCAATTTGTAAAAAATGCAATACCTGCAAAGTGCAATAAAGTGAAGCACAATAAAATGGGGTATGTCTGTATTATTTTCCTTTGAATGCTGTAACAAATTACCACAAAATGTTGGCTTAAAACAACATTCCTTTATTCTCTTACAGTTCTGGAGTTGAGAAGTCTGAAGTAATTTCCCCTGGGCTAAAATCAGGTCATTAAATTCCTTTCAGGGATTCTAGGGGATAATCCATCTCTGTGCCTTTTCCAGCTACTAGAGGCTCCCTATATTCCTTGCCTTGTGGCCCTTTCTTCCATCTTCAAAGACAATGGCATAACATTTTCTCTCTCTGAATCAGCTTCCATCTGCTTTAACCACAAGCCCTTTTCTCTTCTTTACATAGTTGTATCTCTTCCTTCTGCCTCCCTTTCATAAAGACCTTTATGACTACATTTAGATTCCACATAGATAATCCAGGATAATCTGCCCATCTCAAGATCCTTAATTTAATCCCATCTGCAAAGTTCCTTTTGCCATATGAATAACATTCACAGGGTTCCAGGGGTTAGGGTATAGCTATCTTTGGTGGCCATTACTTAGTCTATTACATTACACATCCAAAGATATCAGTGAACTCCAAATAGGATAAACACAAAGATATCCAGACACAGACATATCATAAGAACAATGCTGAAAGTCAAAGACAAGAAGAAAATCTTGAAAGCAGCAAGAGACAGACACAACTTGATTTACAAGTGAAACCCAGTGAGATAGATTAACAGATGACTTTTCATCAGAAAGAATGAAGGCTAGAAGGTAATGGGATGATATACTCAAAGTGTTGAAATAAATTGTCAACCAAAAATTCTATACCCAGTAAAACTATCTCTCAAAAATGAAACTGAGCCACACACACACAAAAAAATGATAAAGACTTCAGAAAGTTTGCCCCTCCATAAAAACAAAGAATAAACTGACAAAAATGGTCAGAATGAATTTTTTCAGAATTCTGAAAACTAACCGGCACTGACCCAAGAACAATTAGTCCAGAAAAATGAATATATCTCAGTAAAAACAGCAATATTTGTGGTGTTTTAACTTATATTAGTAGCATCTCCAACTCCCTAGCTAATTAGTATCCTTGAAAAATAATGCCCTATATCTTGGCGCCAGAGGGAGTAGAGCAGAACTGCATTTCTTTCAAAGCCTTATTTCCAAAGAGGAGTCATTTGACTTGTGTGGTAGTTCCCTGGATGATCCTACTTGAATGGCTTGTCTTTTTCAACTTTATTTGAACTTACCTAGTTCTAAAATCCTCTACCCAGTAAGCCGTAGCATGTTTTAGTATCACAGCTGCCTGAGGTAGTGGATAAAAGATAGGGCAAACAATAGACTAAATAAAAGTTTAAAGGGAAAATTGAGGACTGAGTTGTCCATAGGCACTTTAAAAAACTCTGAAACAGTTCTGAAAATGTAAACAACAACACACATGCCCAGGACTCCAGGACTATGTATAGATGTGTGCATGCTGAGAGGGCCCTAAGCTCTCACCTCTAACTGACTTTTATATTCTGTGTAAGCAGGAAATGAAGGCTAAAGCAGAGTTGTCAACTTCCTAGCTGAATATTGAAGGCATGCCTCAACAAAAACAAAATCACTTGACAAGTACTGGGAGATTTATTGCTTGCAGGTATTTAACAGGATTTCTGTCCAATTATTAGATGGCCACTAAACTAACACAATAGAGAATTCAATGGCTACAAATGACAAAGATGCAGATATCATATAGCTCATAAAAGTTACTTAAATAATGACAACTACAACAATCAGTAACAACAAAAAACACTGGGGAATAAGGTGGGTGAAATCTGATTTCCATAATTACCACATTTATATTTGCAATGTCTAATTTTCAACAAAAAGTTATGAGACATGGAAAGAAACAGGAAAGTATTATCCATACACAGGATGAAAAGCTATCTACAGATAGATACTGTCCCTGAGGAAGCCCAGACATTGCTTTTACTAGTCAAAGACTTTAAATCTATTAAAAGTTATTTTAAGTATGTTCAGAGAACTAAGGCAAATTATAGCTAAAGAACTAAAGGAATATAAGAATGATGTCTCACAAAACAGAGAATACCAATAAAGAATTGCAGTTATTAGGGGCACTGGGTGGCTCAGTCAGTTAAGCCTCTGACTTTGGCTCAGGTCATGATCTTGGGGTCCTGGGATCGAGCCCGGCATCGGGCTCCCTGCTCAGCAGGGAGTCTGTTTCTCCCTCTCCCTCTGCTGCAGCAACACCCCCCCCCCGCCAGCTTGTACTCTCTGTCTCTCTCGCTCTCTTTCAAATAAATAAATGAAAAATTTAAAAAATTTAAAAATTTAAAAGAGAGAGTTATTAAAAAAATAGGAATCTTGGAGTTGAAAAGTGTAATAACTGAAACAAAAAATTAGTGTAATTTGAGATCAAGTTTGAGCATGCTGAAAAAGGAATCAGCCAACTCAAAGATAGGTGGAGATTACCCAGTTTGAGTGACAGAATCAAAAATAAAGAAAGAAAAGTGAACAGAATCTGAGAGAGCCTCTGGGATGCCATATAAATATACCAACATCCACTTAATGGGAGTTGCAGAAGAAGAGAGAAAGGGCAGAAGGAATATTTGAAGAAATAATGTTCAAAAACTTCTCAAATTGGATGAAAAACATTAATCTATTAAACACAACCAAGAAGCTTACAAATTCTAAATATGATAAATTTAAAAAGATCAACATCTAGACACTCTATAATCAAACTACTGAAACGGCACCTGGGTGGCTCAACTGGTTAAGGACAGAATCTTAAAAGCAGCAGGAAGTGACTCATCATGTACAAAGGATCCTCAATAGGATTGATCACTGATTTCTTATGAGAAACAATGGAGGCCAGTAAGCAGTAGGATGACATATGCAAAGTCCTGAATGAAAAAAATGCCAAGAAACAATTCTACATCTGCTAAAACTATCCTTCAAAAATGAATGATAAATTAAAACATTTTAAGACTAAAAAAACCTAAGAGAGTTCATTGCTTTTAGACAAGCCCTACATCAGATACTAATGAGAATCCTTGAATTTGAGATAAAAGGACACTAATCAGTAACTCAAATCCACATGAAAAAATAAAGAGCACTGGTAAATGTATATTCCCATAAGTAAATATAAAAGAAAATATAGGGTTTTTTGTTTGTTTGTAACCTCTTTTTTTCTATCTGATTTAAAAGATGAATGTGTAAAGTAATAATTGCAAATCTATGCTGATGGCCACATATATATATAAAGATATAATTTGTGATGATAACCTAAAGGGAAGAAATGGAACTATATAAGAATATAGTTTTTATATGCTATAGAAACTAACTTGACATTAATCCAAACAAGATTATTATACATTGTGATGTTAACAGCATATCCCAGGCCAACTACTAAGAAAATAACTAAAAAATATATATGAAAATAAATGGCAAGGGATTTAAAATGGTACATTAGAGGGGCGCCTGGGTTGCTCAGTCGTTAGGCGTCTGCCTTCAGCTCAGGTCAGGATCCCAGTGTCCTGGGATCGAGCTCCGCATCAGGCTCCTGCTCCATGGGAAGCCTGCTTCTCCCCCTCCCACTCCACCTGCTTGTGTTCCTTCTCTCACTGTGTCTCTCTCTGTCAAATAAAATCTTTAAAAAAAGTAAAAAAAAATAAATAAAATGGTACACTAGAAAATATTTAACACAAAAGAAGGCAGTAATAAATGATTTCAGAAACAAAAAAGATGACATATAAAAAAAACCAACAAAAAAATCAGTTGTAAATACTACCTTATCAGTAATTGCATTAAATGTGAATGAATTAAATTCTGCAATAAAGAAGCAGTGGGGGGGGGCTGGGTGGCTCAGTTGGTTAAGAGTTCGCCTTTGGCTCAGGTCATGATCCCTGGATCCTGGGATCAAGTCCCACTTCCGGCTCCCTGCTGGACAGGGAGCTTGCCTCTCTCTCTCCCTCTGCCTGTCATTCCCTCTGCTTGTGCTCTCTCTCTCTCTATCACTATCTCTATTAAATAAATAAAATCTTAAAAAAAAATAAAATAAAGAAGCAGGGATTGGCAGAATGGAGAAAAAAAAAACATGATCCAACTGTATGCTACATGCAAGATACATAATTTAGATTCAAAGACACTAATAGATTGAAAGAAAAAGGATGAAAAAAGATATTTCATGCAAATGGTAAACAAAAGAAGGCTGGAGTGGTTATGCTAATTTCAGACAAAATAAAATTTAAGACAAATATATTACTAAAGACAAAGACATTTTATAGTGATAAAATGATTAATCTACCACTAAGATATAACAGACTCATAGGCACATAACAGTAGAAATTCAAAATACATGATTCATAAAACTAACATATTTAAATGGGAAAACAGACAATTCAACAATAATAACTGGAACTTTAATACCTCACTTTCAATATCAGATAGAACAACTATCCATTGTTCTATCAGCAAGGATCAGCAAAGAAATATAAGACTTAAAAAAACCCTATAAACCAACTAGACCTAACAAACATCTATATAACAACAATGTATAGTTGAGAATACATAGTCTTCTCAACTATACATTGAATATTTTCCAGGATAGATCATATAATAGTCCATAAAATAAGTATGAATAAATTTAAGGGAATTTAAATCATACAAAGTATGCTCTTCAACTACAACAAAATGAAATGAAAAATCAGTAACAAAGGAATTGGGGAAATTCATAAATATGTGGAAATAAAAACAACACATGCCTAAATAACCAATGGATCCTCCCCCTACAAGTCACAAGTGAAATTATAAAATACTTTTAGATGAATGTGAAAATGAAAACACAACTCATCAAAAATATGACATGCCCCTAAAGAGTACTTAGAGGAAATTTTACTGATATTAATGCCTTTATTTATTAAAAAAGAAAAAAAAAAGATCTAAAATCACATGACCTAATCTAACCTTTCTTGTTAAGATATTGAGAAGAGAAAATTAACCCATATCAAGCTGAAAGAAGGAAATAATAAAAATTAGAGTATATATAATTTAATTAAAAGATTGAACAACAGTAGATAAAGATAAATTAAAATTGGTTCTTTGAAAAACCCAACAATTAAAATTGACAAAACATTTTTGGCAAGACTGACTACAAAAATGAGGAAATACTCATATTGCTAAAATCATAAATGAATGAGCAGATATTAGGCAAGAAAATGAAGTAAAAGGCCATAAAAAAGGTATTGGGGCTAATAAAACAAGTTCAGTAAGGTTGCAGAACACAAGATCAATACACAAAAATCAACTGTATTTCTATATCCTAACAATGAATCATCTGCAAACAGAATCAAGAAAACAATTTCAGGTGCACCTGAGTGGCTCAGTTGGTTAAGTGTTCAACTCTTGGTTTCAGCTCAGATCATGATCTCAGGGTTGTGAGACTGAGCCTCATGTAGGGCTCTGTGTTCAGCGTGGAGTCTCCCTTTGTGCCGCACCCTCCCCCCCTCCCCCAGCTCACGTTCTTGCTCTCTCTCTAAAATAAAGAAATAAATAAAATCTTAAAAAAAATTGCATTTACAATAGCACTAAAAAGAAAGAATACTTAGGAATCAATTGAACACAAGTAGTATAAAACCTATTATCTGAAAATTATAAAACACCACTGAAGGAAATTATAGATATAAATAGATATAAAGACATCACATGTTCATGGGTCAGAAGACTTACTATTTTAATAGCAATATTTCCAAAACTGACCTATAGACTCAACACAGTGCCAGTCAAAATCCCAGGTGGCTTATTTGCAGAAATTGACATATTTATCCTAAAATTCGTAAGGAAATGCAGGGACCCAGAATAATCAAAACAATCTTGGAAAAGAATAATAAACTTGGAGGACTCATATTTCTAAATTTCAAAACTTAATACAAAACTATGGTAGTTAAGTCAGTGTGGTACTGACACAAAGCTAGACATACAGGTCAAAGAAATAAAACTGAGACTCAGAAATAAACCCACACATTTGCAGTCCATTGTTTTTTGACAAGTTTACCAAAAACAGTTCAATGGGGAGGTTTTTTGAAAAAATGGTGCTGGGACAACTGAATATTCACATTGAAAAAAATGAAGTTGGAGCCTTTCCTCACAATAAACATAAAAATCAACTCAAAATGGATCACTGACCTCCATGTAAGAACTAAAAGCATAAAATTCTTAGAAATAAAGTATTGGAGTAAATCTTTATGACCTCAGGTTAGCTATTCCACAAAAACACAAGCAACAAAAGATAGAATACATCACTAGACTTCATCAAAATTTAAATTTTTGTACCTCAAATTGTATGAAGAAAAGAAGAAGACAAACCACAAAATGGGAGAAAACATTGGCAGAACATACATCTGATAAGGGACATGTATTTAGAATATATAAAGACTGTATACAACTCAGTAATAGAAAGACAACAACCCAATTTAAAAATGGGTAAAGGATCTGAATAGACATTTCGGAAGACATACAAATGGCCAATAATATCCTCATAAAAAGATGCTCCACTTCATTAGCCATTAGGACAATTCAAGTTAAAACCACAATAAGATACCAATTTACACCCATTAGAATGACTATTATTTTTTTAAAAAAGAAAATTATTTTTAAAAAAAGGATGTGGAGAAATTGGAACTCTTGTGTATTGCTGATGGGGAATGTGAAACAATGTAGCTGTTATGGAAAACAGTATGGCAGTTTCTCAAAGAATTAAACATAGAATTAATATCTGATTTAGCAATTCTACTTTGGGTATATACACAAAAAAATTACAAGCAGGAATGCAAACAGATATCTGAGCACCAATAGTGGAAACAATTCAAATGTCCATCAACAGATAAATGAATAAACAAAATGAAGTATATCCATACAATGTAATACTGTTCAGCCATAAAAAGAGATGAGGTATTGATACATGCTACAACATGGCTAAGTTAAGGGTGCCAGACACAAGAGGCCTCATGCTGTCTGATTCCCATTTCATGAAATGGCCAAAACAGGCAAATCTATAGACACAGAAAGTAGACTAGTGGTTGCCAGGGGTGTGGACAGAAGAGAATGGGCAGTAACCACTACTGGGTATGGAGTTCCTTTCTGAGTTATGGAAAATGTTCTAAAATTGTAGTCCTGGTTGCACAAATCTGTTTGCACACTAAAACCCATTGAATTGTATGCTTTAAAAGTATTTATTTCATGGTATTTAAATTATATCTTAATAAAGCTATTGAAATATAAAAATGTTAGAGCCAGGATCTCTCAGAAAGGACCCAGCCCACTCCCCACCCCCTGCCCCCACCAACACACACAACTTGTGTTTCAGGTTGGTGAGGGGTGGCTGGACAAGGAAAATATAATAGCTTTAGTGGTGTGCAAGGGGGAAAAATGAGAGATGTGTTTTCCATTTTCATATGGATTTTCATCGATGAAGGGTGCTTAGAAGAGTATTGGTAACAATGTAAGATGACTATGGAGGAGGAGACAAGGCAGCAGGTGGGTTTAAGCAGAGAGAAGGCCTGAGAGGGCTCCCACCTTCTGACATGCATGTATATACACCAGGAGACTGGAAATTCCCAAACAGCTGAGGGGCCAAAAGAACATATGGAATGAAAAGACCAGGAGTACAGGAAAAGGGGCTTTGCTGACCTCAAAACCAAAGGCTATGTATGGCAGGGATGATGAATTTCAGTAACAAATGACAGAGGGTGACTCAAAGCCAGGAAGAACTGTGACTGTTTACTGATGGAGAGGTCACAGAAACTGACAGTTACCAAGGGAATGAGGTACCTCAGGAACCAGGAAGGACTTGTATGAAAGGGTATCTTGCTGTCCACTATAAGAACAACCATGGGGGTGCCTGGGTGGTTCAGTCAGTTAAGTGTCCAACTCTTGATTTAGACTCAGGTCATGATCTCAGGGTTGGTAGATCAAACCCCAAGTGGGGCTCCACACTGGGTGTGGAGTCTGCTTAAGATTCTCTCTCTCCCTCTCCCTCTCCCTCTGCCCTTCTCCCCACCCTCCCCTCATGCTTGCTCTCTAACTCTCAAAAAAAAAAAAAAAACCACAAACAAAAACCCAATAACCATGATGTTGAGCAAATTTACTCCTACATTTAAATATAATACTGGGAAGAAGAAAAGAATAAGTACCTTAGAGATAAGAATAGTCCTGATAGGAAATTCAAATTTTGAATTAAGTTTAAATGCTGAAACACTAGGATTTTACCCATAGAATTTTAAAGTACTTGGAAGAGACTAAGTTTTAAACTATAGGAGAAGAAGTTATCATGAAGGCTTGAGACAATTTCTCTTTTGCTGTTCTAGGGTAAGGTTGTTGGTAAGCTATTGAGTTCAATTAGAGACAAGAGAAAAAATTACATTTCCTCATCACTGTGTCAGAATGAGTATATTTTAAATCCCCTACAATCCATTCAGTAGACAGAGTACTTAAGGAATGGTACTGTTCCCAGCACTAGGAGAAATGATAATTATGTGACAAAATAGAAGTGTTAGGTAACACTAGAGTGGCAACCATATTGCAATATAAATAAATCAATATATAGCACACCTTAAATTTACACAATGTTGTCAAATAAACATAGCTCAATAAAAATTTTTTTTTTTAAAAGTGGTCATGAGGTAGCTTTGTGGCCAACCAAGCAGTCAGATACAGGCTGCCTTTGAGACTGAAGATGGGAAGACCATTGTGATGGAGTGCAAAGCAATGGGCTGAAAGTCAGCAGGTCTGGTATTGAGTTGGGGGGTGCCTCCAATTGGCCCTTGACTTTGAACATCATTGAATCTCTTTCGGTACTCATTTGCTTGGCCTGTGAAGAAGTCTAACTAGATACCTAGCAAGATTTCTTCCAGCTCTACAAGACTGATTCTCAGGTCTTGTATGCCCAGTTTGGGGAAATATCTGCCACTTCTTGGCCAAGTTCAAATGAGTATTATCTTTTAAGAGATAGAACTTCTCCTCTTTCTTTGGCCATGCCCCAAGAAGCTGGGTTGAGGGCAACCAGATATAAAGTGCAGTTACCTGGGAAGTGTCGATGGCTCTTGGCTTTGCAGCTACATTTTCCAATTAGCTCAGGAGCAAAGATATCACTGTGACAGTTGGCACAATAAAAGGAGGCTCTGGACAATGAAAGCAAATCAAGAATGACTTATATGAAGCTTAACACTAAGGAAGCATGGTGCTGACTCAGTTTGTCTGCCATTAAGTTGCATTTGCTTTAGGACTTTCTCCCCATAAAGTAATAAAAAAATTACCTTATGACTTCCTTTGTAGATTCAGCAATAAAGAATCCTAGTGTGTTCTTACGCAGCCTAACTTGTGCAGGTGGATTTAGTAGCAGACCACTGGAAACAGAAAATAAAAATACAGTAATTGTCCCCTTTAATTTCTGTGGCAATATTTGTTGTTTCATTCTGTCATTACCAATGGATTCTCTAAATTGTAGAGTTAATAAGAGTCCATCTCCTTTTACTGCCAAACACAGTAGAAAAACCGCATTTGATTATATATCTTTGATTGGTGCTAAATATCCAGAAGAGAGTAAGGTCACAACATGATTGCTGAGCTGCACACAGCTGAGCTAAGGGTGAGCTCCTCCCTGGACTGTATTTTGAATCTGAAATGGTTAAACCAACTCAGATGCACGAAGCCTTGCTAATTAAGGCTACCCAATGCCATGGCCACATGGTTCCAAGTCTTATGGTCATAGTAGTGGTGTTTATCCTTAGGCTACTTGCCCTTTAAAATTAAATTATGTCTAGTTAACCAGCTGGATTCAAAAGTTCCTTTTATTTGCCTATGCAATTTTTGAATTTGCATATTTCTTTTGACTTCATTTTTTTTTCTATCTTGATTGCCAGATTTCTGAGATCAGGAACCACATGAATTGTTTCTATTCTATATGAACACTTTGATGTTCTCTTTCCACATGGTTTGTGTGTTTGAAAATGACATCTTACAAATTTCACCCATGATACTCCTTGATGCAGTACTATATTACGACTATTTGAATTCCTCACATTTATTCCTATGTTTGTCAGGCTATCCCATTTTTATTACCTTAAATTCAGACCTCCAACACGATGAGGTCTTATAACCTTGAAACTACCATCACTTCATTTGCTCATGGTAAAAGTACTCCTTTACTCCCTTAAAACACTCCTTTCATATTAACACTGGAAAGAAGTCAAGTCTTAATTTTGGCAAAGTTATTCTGTTGTTAGGGTACTCCAAAGTAACTTGTGAGTGTAAGAGCCTTACAAAAATAAAAAGGGTTGTACCACAAAATCTCTTCCACACTACGTCAAGAGTAGAAAGATGCTGAGTAGCTGGGTTGAGGGTGTATTGAGGTAGTTTATTTTATTTAAAAATTTTTTTTTTTAATTTATTAGACAGAGAGAGAGACAGTGAGAGAGGGAACACAAGAAGGGGGAGTGGGAGAGGGAGAAGCAGGCTTCCCACGGAGCAGGGAGCCTGATGCGGGGACCCTGGGATCATGACCTGAGCCGAAGGCAGACGCTTAACGACTGAGCCACCCAGGCGCCCCTGTATTCAGGTAGTTTATTATCTGAGACATTGGATAGCATTTTCCAAATGTTTACTGACTGATACTAATGAGCAGAATAAATGCTTTTAACTTTGAAAGGAAAAGAACACGGATTCGTGCCCCCACCCCAGTATCATTGGCTGATGTTCACTAGCTTGCAAGCATAAACTTAGTTGTATCTTCGTATCTCTTATTTTTAAGGGAGTGTCCTCTGAACTCATATTAAATATTTAGTTATGAAGATACAGTCACAATAATAGCTGTGGTTGTATTTGAAAGAAGAGGTGAACTCCCTTTGAAGATTTTTCCAAACTGGCTTGATATCCTCTTCATGGATCATGGCCAGTTGCTCTCTAGATAATGTTCGCTACTGGAACAAACTTAGAACATTATCTGACTAGGGTCAGATCCAGCTTTATCTCTTAGCAGATGATAAATTATTCCCCAAGACAAATCCTTATGATTGTCAAAGGCCTTTCCAAGTTTTTTTAAATATTTATTTACTTATTTATTTGAGAGAGAGGAGAGAGAGAGCATGAGCACATAAGCAGGGGGAGGGGCAGAGGGAGAGAGAGAATCTTAAGCAAGCTTCACCTAGCTTGGAGCCTGATGTGGCGCTCCATTTCACATCCCTGAGATCATGACCTGAGCTGAAATCAAGAGTTGGATGCTTAACTAAGCCACCCAGGTGGCCTGGGCTTTTCCAAGTTTTAAAGTCTGTTCAAGTGTATCAGTTAGAAGAGAAAATAAAAGGTAAGAACAGATGGGTTTCCCCTCCAGTTTTTCTGTATACTAGTTTAAACCCCAGCCACTGAGATGCCCTATTTTCCTTCCACTTATGGCTGTGGTAGATTTAGTACAACATAGTGATCAGAATCACCACCCCCAGAGTCATGCTGAGTTCAGATGCTGGCTCTGCCACTTGGGACTGATGTGAGTTTGGGAAAATTATTTAACTTTTCTGGGCATCATCTTCCTGCTCTGTAAAATGGGACTAAGAATTGTACCCATTGTTGTAGAGATTCAAGAATTTATGTAAGTGAAGTGCTGTAGCACTGTTGGTCATGAACTAGCAATCATGTAAAAGACTGTTATTATCCAAATCAGGATTTAATCTTTTTAATTCACCTGACTCTTCGGTGAGAAACCAAAGTTAAACGTAATTTGTATCAGGTTCCTCTTTCATTAGGGGTACATATGTGCTAGGTACTAAACAGCACCAGGATATCTTGAATATATGTGGAAATTAGTTGCCTAATAAATGTTTGTGTTTCTAGTCTGTGAAGTCCCATAGTCATCCTAATGAAGTTTAAAGAAATCTAGGATGCTAAAATTAGAAAGGATCTCAAGAGCATTTGGTGCAGTAGTTTACAAATACCAGTGAAAAAACTGACTATATCATGGGGACTTTAAAAATTCTCTTGTCCCACCCTTCCAGATTTTGATTTTGTAAAATTCAGAGTGGGATTTTGGAATCTATATGCCTTTAAAGCTTTGCAAATAATTCCATTCCACAGTCCATGTTGCTGAAGGCCAAGTTCTGGGCCAGTCTAAAACCCAAAATGCCTGGCTTATGGTTCTAAGACTCCATCCTTTTTATGGTGATCTATTTCTGGCAGAGAGACCATTTGTGCACAGATTTAGATTCTGAGATTTTCTTGAGCACGGCAGGATTGTTAAATAGAATTCAGCCAGCCAGACAATACTATTTGTTATCCTCTCCTTAGTGACTTCCTTTGTACGGTACCCCACTGACTTCTTTTGCCCAGATATATTTTGTAAAATGTCTACTTCGATTTTTCTTCTTTCCAAAATTTCATATAAAATTGTTCCTTTGTAGTCCATCTGGTATCATTCAAACTTGTTGAATTTTGACTATTTCCCTATAATTCTAAGGCTCCTGATAAGGTCAGTTTTAGAGCTAGAAAGGGTCTCAGGTATTAACATGACTTCCTCATTTCCCAGAGAATAGATGTTTCTCCAACACCACGGAGCTAGTGAGTCATAATCAAGATCAGAATTTAGTCTGTTGATTCCAATTTAATTCAACTTAGTTTTCTACTAAAAATCATACATAAGCCTAACAACAGAACTTAAGTCTTTCTTGTTCCCCATCCCATTTAATCCCTCAGTTTTTCTTATTTTTCAGCATTTTTTCTCTCTATGTATATCATTGTAGCTAATTCGCTGTTTTTCCTGGATTTTCTTTTTTATTACATGATAAATTATCTTACTTCTCGCATTATCCATTATGGGTTCTCAAGAAATTCCAATGTTCTAATAATGTTGCTTCTTTCTTTTATCTACCCTACCAATAGCAGACTTTGTCCGGTAGGCGAAATTCCCATTTTGCCATATTTTGTAGCTTAGTTTCTAAAGCTACAGTTGGTGGGAGCATTTTTTGTCATAATTCTTTTCATAGTACTATTTCATGGTCAAGACTTACAAGATCTAGTAATAAATTAAAAGGAACAGATCTGAGAAGGTGACCATTTCTTCTCTCCCCTGCTTATGGGGAGGGCTGTGGGAACAAAGGCAAAGCACCTGTCTACCCACTAGGGTAACCATTCTAACACCAATCATTAGATTCTAACCCCAATCATTAGAGACAGTACCAAGTGCACCATAGCAGACCGGGTGCCCAACAGGCTGGCTCTCAACAAAAGGCAAAAGTTTAGTTATGGCTGCATTTTTGGAAAAGTCTTAATCATAAAGATTCTCCTTTAAAAAACTGAAGAGATTCAAAGTCTCATTGGTACCAGTAACCATGAAACATGGATTTGTGTTCGATGGCTATCAGCATGAGTCCCATCTTCACAAAACAGAGCCTAGGAAGGAAGACAAGTAATTGTGAGGAAAGAGGATAGCAGGGTGCTAATTTATAAGAATATGACCAATACTGTGTGCTCTGTGCCTGGGAAGACATTAGTACCTCAGCAGAGGAAGAGCCTCCCAAATGTAAGTGAAACCATTCTAAAGTATGTCTGTGACAGATATGAAATTGTCCCACATAGACTACAATCTTCTAAATTGCAGAGATACAGACTTGTTTATTCTTACACCTTCAGTGTTTATCATGGAGCCTGGCCCACAGTGGCCCCCCAGTGAACATTGTTGAAAGAATATCATTGCATGAAGAAAGAGGAAAGTATTTCTCTTAACTTACCGGGAAACTTCAGGAAAACTCATTCCAGCAAAGTCATCAGAGAGACGTTGAGTCAGGATTTTGTTCTTCAGGCCATTAAAGAAATATTTTTGCCAGGGCTGTTTAGGAGAAACCTGGAATACATAATCATGCCACATGTAGCACACTGATATGGAATAAGGGATGTTATAATTCAAGTTGTATATCCTGCTAAGCAGCAAACCAGCACCCATTGTGCTTAGGTCATAGAACGGAGATTTGTCCTAGTGGTTAACTGAAAAAACGTCAAAGGCAGAGCTAAAATTCTACCATATACCTCAACTATTTACACTAGAGAGTTCAGAATGAAGTGAAAGTATCATGACTTGATTTCTTCCCAGATGGCATTCAAGACTCCTTGCTGGAAACTGGAATTCTTCTCCTTATAATTTCAGCAAGGTAGACTGGTTTTTGAGTCAGTAACAGTAAGAGAAGGATAATATGGAATCTAAGTTGTCCCTCCATAGATATGGCTGTTCAAGATTTTTTTTAAACATATTAAGTTTTCTATTGACTAGCCATACACCACAAAGAAAAAACATTCAAGGCATCTGCCCAGTATCAGAACTCTTCATAGCTTCAAATGAACTTAAAGAACCATCTTGATAAATGGAAACGAGAATATAAAAATCAGGGACAGCAGTAGGTTTCTAGAGAAAAGGGAGATGAGAGGGAGAAGGATATCTCTCAAAAAGGCTAAATACAGCCTGTAGGGGATGTGGCCTGTTGGGTAACTCGTCTCTGATATTTGTGTAAGAACTCAGAATTTTGTTATGCTCTCCATTCATTCTCATCATTCTCCCCCCATCTGCTGCCATGAGACCCCACCACACTGCTCTGATGAGGAAGGGCAGGCTCCTCTTAAAGCCCAGAATCCCAGGTGAATGTCTGGAATTTCTATAAGCTCTGAAACACTTTGGCTGTGGAGGGTTAAGGCCGGTTCAGAAATACTCCTCAGATGGCCAGCCTGTGGTTTAGAAAACACAACACAACACACACACACACACACACACACACACATCCTGCCTTACAAAAAAGGACTACTTGTATCAAGCAATCCGGGCACTCGCCCTGCAATCCCCTTTCCAAGATTCAGCTGAATCTCCTATCTTCTCCCACCCACTTTCTTAAATTTCTCTATTGAGGAGCACTCACTTCACTGGGAGCCCCTGTTCAAGTCCCCATAACTAAAAAAATGGGCTTACTGCTTCTAATGTAAATGTTTCAGTTTTTGAAAGAGGGCAAAAAAATGATAGAAATGGAGATGCCTTACTGTGTTCATTTTTTAAAGATCAGAAAGGGAAACAGGATGATAAGATGGATTTTGGATTTAGATAGTAGAATCAGGGAGCTCAAGTATGTCAGTTGGTGTAGATCTAATCTAAGTTTAAGCCTAACACAACTGGAAATGTTTTTTGGACTATAATTTCTCACCATATAATTAATATAGTTGAAACACATATCATTGATCCAAGGTCTTGAATCTGAGTACTTGGAAGTTTTACAGATATTAATGTAATACTTAGAAAAATCAGGTTAGGAGATGAATAACTCTCATTTTACTGATGCAGAAACTGACAGAGAAAGTAAGTGTCTAATTCAAGAAAATTCAATCATAAGACACTGGAGTCCTAGCTGTTAATCCTAAGTTAATTGTTTATTACAGAATCTAAAACACCAGAGCTATGAGTATAGCATTAAAAAAATCTTACCCTGTCCTTGCCTAGTTTAGGATTTCTGAAAGTGGGTTTTAGACTTCACTTCCAAAAAAAAAAAAAAATTATTGTAACCACAAATCTCTCACAATTCTTATATCCCAAAAGTCTTCTTTTTTTAATTTTAAGATTATTTATTTATTTATTTGACAGAGAGAGAGAGAGAGAGAGAGAGAGAGAGAGAGAACAAGCGAGGGAGTGGCAAGCAGAGGGAGACGGAGAAGCAGGCTCCTGCTGAGCAAGGAGCCCGATGAGGGACACAATCCCAGGACCCTGGGATCATGACCTGGGCTGTAGGCAGCTGCTCAACTGACTGAGCCACCCAAGCACCCCCCAAAAGCCTTCTTATGATGAATATTGACAGATGACCATCTTCAGTGAGATGGTTACAACTTTAGATTACACAGAAAGAACAACAACATAATATAGGGTTAGTTTTAAATTTCTTCCTCCTCTATTTCCATGAAAGACATGAAGTCTTCATAGAGAGCTCTCATTCCATTTACTTTCTTCAGCCAAGGAGATGAAAATCAGAGTCATCACGATGGATGTTATCTTGTTACTATGTAGACTGTATATACTATGATACGACTATCATTCACTCTTGTTAATGTTTTCCAGTCTTTAAAGTGTCCATAGACCAGCAGCCTGGACACCCCGGGAGATTTTTTCAGAAATGAAGCCCCATTCAGACTTCTGGAATCAGAATCTGCATTTTAACCAGACTCCCAGGGGATTTGTATGCACAATTAACGTTTTGGAAGCACCCTCTCAAACATCCCTGTCCTTGAGACTTGGTGAAAAGTGATGGATTCAAACCCCCAGAGTGGTGACAGTTTACAAATTCCATTGTCTTGGCTGGAGACTCCATGAGAGCCCAAGCAAGTCACTGTACATGTATACATGTATAACAATCTGGTAGAACAGTTATCTTGCACTTTCTAAGTACACAGCACAGGCAGAGACAATTTCCCCACAAGCATTATCAAGGCCATACACAGTGAGCAGGAAGAGAAGGCTAAGGCAGGTTCATTATAGCAGCATCAAGGCTCATTTCCTACTGCCTGATGGTCATCTCTATTTATCTGTGTATGATATTTCCTCACATTCACAGAAGGAATTACAGAAGAATTCCGTCTTTTCCAGCTAGCATTTTGCTGACCAGAGCATCTTTCATATATTTTTTTTTTTGCTGTTTGTTTGTTTGTTTGTTTTGGTTTTGTTTTGTTTTAGATAGTACCAGGGACAAAACCAAAAAAGATGTAAAAATTTTTTAAATTTATTAATGAAGGAAATAAAGTGTAAAGGAAGGCCAAGAGGGAAATTGAATATAAGAGAAGGCATATGTAGACTCCTAATAAATGGAGAGGAAAGGTCACTCTCTGGAGAGCCTCTGGACAATGCGATACTGGGTCCAGCTAAGGGTTGGAACCTTTCCTGGAACATTTCATGTGGGTGGCATTTCAAAGGCTGTACTTTGTGCTATAGCAGTCGTCCCAACAGTCCCCTTGAACCACTTATTTTGTCTCAAAGGTATCAAAGGACCTGATGTGGGAGATTGTGAGTAGATACCTAAAACCGACAGGCATCAAGCATAGTGGTAAGACATTAGGTCAGACAATTCTACCTCTGCTACTCATTAACTTCACTATACGATCAAGTCAGTTAGCTTCAGTGACCCATTACTGGGATTCTACCTTGAAATATTATCAAAGGGAAACATAATATATTTAAAATGAGTGACATAGTAGGTACTCAATATGTGGTGACTATTGTTATTACTGTATAGAATGTCCCCAAAATAACCTGAAAAATTAGATTTTAATTGTTACTTGGTCAATGAATATATTTATTATTTATCAATTATTATGTATTTAATTTATATTTAAATATATGATTTTACCACTAATAATATAACCTTTATTTTTATTTATATTTCTGCTTTCAATAACTCAAAGTATTTCTACCTTTATAATCATAACATTGTAGACTACAGGTAGGAAGCAAAGCTATGATTTCTATTTTGCAGATAAATATTCTTACACAAGAATAAGATCAATAACTTCTTCAAGGCCAGCGCAGTACCTGGGACTTCCGTCTAGACCTCTCAATCCTCTCATAGTTCAAGTGGAAGTCAGATCTCATTTCTTGGGGCCTTCTTGCCTTCCTCAATTTTTTTTTCTATTTCTGATCCTAACATGTAAGGATATGGGGAAAAAGCCAAGATTCAACAACAATTTACAAGGTCACCTTTTTGTTTTGTTCAACAAATAGAGACGTTAGAAAGGTGCACAAGCCTGGCACCAGACAGCCTTGGGCGATGAAGCCAAGTTTTAACTCGGCAAAGCAGATGATGTTGTCTCCGGTATTCCAGTTCCAGCTGGGGATCTTTGGCAGAAAAACCTGTTCCATGGTAGAAAGTAGGTCAGACATTAAGAAGAAATACAATTCAAAGTTTTTTTTTTCTGAATGGACGTCTTTCTTGCATTTATTTGAAAGCATTTACTTGAAAGCATTTATTGTGCCCACGCCAGTGGAAGTGATAAGAACAAATTCAGCTTTTAAAAAAATTGTGAGTGGTCTACTGCTCCCATTTTTTAAAACAAAAATTGTAAGAGTTGCAAAATTGGGTCAGACGCTTAACGACTGAGCCACCCAGGTGCCCCCCTTTTTTTTAATTGTTAAAGTACCATATATGAAGGAAATCATATGGTATTTGTCCTTCTCTGACTTACTACACTTAGCATAATTCCCTCAAGGCCCACCTGTACTGTAGAAAATGCAGAATTTCCTTTTTTATGGCTGAACAAAATTCCATTATATTTATAGCATATATTTTATATATTTATTATATATTATATATATTTTATTTTTTTATATATATATATCCCCTTTTCTTTAAATATAAATGGAGACTTTAGTCTATCTATATTTAAAGTAATTATTGATAGGTATGTATCTGTTGTCATTTGTTAATTTTTTTCTGGCTGTTTTGTAAATCCTCTGTTCCTTTCTTCTTCTCTTGCTCTCTTCCTTTGTGATTTGATGAGTTTCTGTAGATCTTAGAGTCCTTTCTCTTCACTTGTTGTGTATCTACTATAGGTTTTTCCTTTATGGTTACTATGAGGTTTATATAACTCATTTTTATAACAATCTATACTTAAATTTGATGACATTCTAAAACTACATTTTTATCCCCCCTCCCACATTTTATTTTTGATATCACAATCAATAGCTTCTGGCCTTGTGTAGCCCTCACTAAGAATCACAGTTATAGTTACTTTTACTACTTTTTTCTTTTAACCTTCATACTAGCTTCATGAGTGATTAATCCACCTTTACAACATTAGATTATTCTGAATTTTATGATGCATTTGCCTTTGCCATTGAGATGTATAATTCTATATCTTTTCCTGTTAGTAATTGATGCCCTTTCCTTTCAGTTGTAAGAAGTTTCTCTAGGGTGCCTGGATGGCTCAGTCGTTAAGCGTTTGCCTTCAGCTCAGGTCATGATCCCAGGATCCTGGGATCGAGTCCACATCAGGCTCCCTGCTCGGCGGGAAGCCTGCTTCTCCTTCCCCCACTCCCCCTGCTTATGTTCCCTCTCTCACTGTGTCTCTCTCTGTCAAATAAATAAATAAATAAAATCTTTAAAAAAAAAAAAAGAAGTTTCTCTAACATTTCTTGTAAAGTAGTCCTAGTCATGATGAACTCCTCTAGATTTTGCTTGTATGGAAAACTCTGTTGATTCTGCAGGACAACACTGCCAGATAAAGAGTACTCAGGGTTGGCAGTCTTTTTTTAAATTTCTTTCAGTACTTTGAATAGATTGGGTCATTTCCTTCTGGTCTGTGAAGTTTTTGCTAAAAAATCTGGTAAGTAGTATTATGGTGGTTACCTTTTATTTTTTTTTTTCTTTTTAAGATTTTATTTATTTGACAGAGAGAGAGCACAAGTTGGGGAAGCAGCAGGCAGAGGGAGAGGGAGAAGCAGGCTCCCTGCTGAGCAGAGAGCCTAAGGACTCTCACCCCAGGACCCCAGGATTAGGACCTGAGCCAAGGCAGATGCTTAACCAACTGAGCCACCCAGGTACCCCATGGTGGTTCCCTTATACGTTACAAGTTGTTTTTCTCTTGCTGACTTTAAGATTCTCTCATTGTCTTTAGCTTTTGATGCTTTGATTATGAGTCTTAGTGTGGGTCTCTTTACTTCATCTTATTTGGAATTCTCTCTGTTTCCTGGATGTGGATGTCTGTTTTCTTCCCCAGGTTAGGGAAGTATTCAGTCACTATTTCTTCACATATGTTTTCTGTCCCTTTCTTTTGTTTTCTCCTTCTGGGACCCCTATAATACAATTGACATTGTCCCTTAAGCTATCTCCACTCATTTCATTCTTTTTTCTTTTTACTAGTCTGGTTAGGTGCGTCCCACTACCCTGTCTTCAAGTTTGCTGATTCTTCTGCATCATCTAGTCTGCTGTTGAACCCCTCTATTGTATTTTTTGATTCAGTTATTAAATTCCTCAGCTCTGTGACTTCTTTTTGGTACTTTCTTATTATTCCATCTCTTTGTTGAAGTTTTCACTTTCTCCATCCATTCTTCGCCCTAGCTCAGTGAGCATCTTTATGACTGTTTTGAACTCTCTATTATGTAAGTCATTCATCTCTGTCTCATTAAGGTCTTTTTTCGAGGCCTTATCTTATTCTTTCATTTAGAATATATTCCTCTCTTTCTTCATTTCCCCTGAAATCCTACATTAGATAAAACAGCCACCTCACCCAGTTTAGAAGAAATGGCCTTGTGTAGGAGTTGAACCTTATTGTTCAACCCTGACATAGCTTCTGGTTGTCTCTCAAACCTTTGTGATTGTCTAATCAGACTAATTAATTTTTAGGGGCTCCCAGTAGTTGAGGGTATGCCCAGAGCTGTCAATGTCCCAAAGGAAAGGATCTCAGCACCTAGATTCAGGTGGACTGGAAGTTGGACTCTCAGGCAGCAGCTGTTAAAGTATGAAACTATACTTCTTTATGAATTTACATTTTTAAGTGATTAACAATTTTTTTAAAAGATTTATTTTTTCAAGAGAGAGAGAACATGAGTGGGGGGAGGGAGAGAATCCTCAAGCAGACTCCCTACTGAGCATGGAGCCTGATGTGGGGCTCAATCCCAGGACCTTGAGATCATGACCTGAGCTGAAACCAAGAGTTTGACGCTCAACTGTCTGAGCCACCCAGGTCCCCCTAAGTGATTAACAATCTTAATGAGACTCCAAATTTCACCTGTAATTGGAAAAAAACTTTTTGAGTGTAGAGCTATAGGTCTATTAATTATAGAAATTAATGTTTTATTACTTAGATGAAATAAGTCATTTAACTCCATAGACTAAAAGAGGAAGATAACAGATAGACTAGAATGTTACCATACCTTGTTATGGGATTGAAGTATCTGTATGATGATTCTGGTATTAGGGTTATAGTTCTTGATAGAGAGAACCCTACATAAATAACAAATATGCTCATCAGTGATGTGCCATATTCAATGGCTTTGCGATATAATTAATTTCAGAATTAAACTGATATGTGGGTAAGCATAATAAAACAATACATAAAATTTACTGTTATGTTGTTTTCTAAAAATGTTCTGTTTAATAACATACACAGTAAACAGTGCTATTGTTTTAGTGATTCAGTAAATGAAATCTAGGAAAAGGTCAACTCTTGGTACTAGGAGACTGTGGTCTTCTGGAACCAATTCTTGAGGAGGAAATAGTTTCATATATTTTAGCCTTCAAACTCAAACACAGTAATTACAGGAAAAAAAAAAAAACAGAGATCGAATTTCTGTCCATAACACGAAACAGCTCACAGACTATCTTATTCAACTTTCTCATTATACATATTAAGAAACTAAGGTCTATCTCATATGCACTGTATTATGCAGAGCATACATTCTCAACTGTTTCTTGCTATTTGTAGGATCACCTTTAGCTATGCATGTTTACTATGCTCTGGGGACCAGGAGTTCATCTGGGTTAGGCACAATGCCATTGCCATCACAATGATAGTTTGAAGCTATTACTACAAGTCAAGCTCCTGCTCATAGATAGCTCATAGTTAAAGGCGGTTAACCCAACTCTAGTCATCTTGAAGATACTTTCCAATAATCACAAGCACATTATACCAAATGATACACAATATTTCAGCAGAACTACTGGAGGAAAAACCCCAATAAGTAAAGTCTACTAACAGGGCTCACCAATCACAAATGGCATCTTTATTTTTTGTGGGTTAAAGATGTTATTTATAATGGTGTTATCTGAACAGGTATCAGTTATTTGTATGCTTGCCTTTTCAATTTAAATAGTTAGTATCCATATGAAACTTTAGGAAAGTATGTGGAGAAGCACAGAGATACTTAGAATACTCTATTTTTTACTTCCTTGTTCCTACATCTTCACAGCCTCTGGGAGAAAAAAAAAAGGCAGAAACCTTGAATAGGATGAACCTAGTGCTGTGACAGATGATGTCTTCTCCTCTTTAGTCCATTGAACTGGCTTTATTTTAAAAGAGGTAGAAATAAAATCCACATTGAAGTATATAAAACAAAGTACCAGGTTCTTACCTCATAATGTTTGAAGTGTCTTCAGCATGGGAATCACTACACAAAGGGTTGGCTATAATCAGGCATGCTTCTGCAGATTCCACCTATTCTTCAAGATTAAACAGCAGCCACCTTGTTAATTACATGGGAAATGCTCTACTGTGCCCCCTCTGGTTTTTCCTATGGTTTTATCATAAAATTTCCCATAAGAAAGAGAACACTCTTGGGAAGGAGTTGTGATGAGGATGTCTTTACACCAGGATCAGAGTCCTGTAGATGCTGTAACGGTCTCTAACAAAGATGCAAGACTGCTTTAAAATGGAGAAAGTACATACTTATATTTTTCCTATTGTCCAAACTCAAGTTTTTAAGCAACTGCCTGTATATTTATGTGTTCAGGACAGCAAAGAATGGGGGAACTGGAAGTATGTTTGGGCCAAAGTAAGCATTCAATATTTGTGGATTCTGAATCTTAAGGATCTAGAAAATTATTGAAGTGGCTCTTGTAATACCGACTTGTGGGAAAGAGAAAGCTTATTCTGAGTCTGTCATTTTCTATTTCAATTCTTTATGTTAACTTTATAGATCTCTGATTCTAAAAACTGAAGCCCTAAGTTTATATGATTCTGTGAAACCTAAAACATGGGGTGAAACTGGCTTTGATCTTAGTTGAAAGCTGTCTAGATGGTTAGATTTTGCTCATTATTTTTCTTCCCAGGCTTAATGGGATTTCTGCTATTTTCCTTCATGTTTCTCCTATCAGAAGGCATATTAGTGTGTTTAGAAAAAGTTGGGAAATCTGTCATCGGGTAATGATCCTACTTGGATGGTAAGATTAAACACACTTCTGCTGTCCATAACTTTTTCAGAATTTTTAGACTGATAAAATAAAACTGCATTAGATAGAGAATTTAGTGAAATAAATAAATGTATGTAAACAGTGAGTTCTGCTTGATATCTGTCAAGGAGGATTTAGAGACCAATTACTACATTTCCTTTATGATTAGTTTTTAAAATTGAGGAAGTCGTATTTTCCTCCAATTTAAGCATCTGGAGTAATACTCTTGAAAGAGCAATACATTTTATGATCTTAATTGTTGCAGCTTAGGGAAACTAGAAGAAGAAAAAGAACCAGTTCTTACCGCAACTCGCCTCAGATCATCCCACTTAAGTGCAGATCCAGAAATAAAAGTTGTATAGGCCATGTTGCACTTAAATATGGTTTCTAATTCCAAGGAAGGAGGGACCCTGGACAAAGAATGTAGTACCAAAGATGTAAAAAGATGCCTGAATTTAGTGTAGAGATTGTTATATTTATTTAGTGCCTTTAACAGAATTCCTAATTTCCATTAGGAAAACATCCATCCTCCCTTACTTATCCATACTAGCCTTATTCCAGGCATGGGCCTGAAGCTCAGACTTAGTCAATCACTATGATATGAAAAAATGCAAATCACACTGATGTCCAAAAATTAAAAAAAAAGGAATTACTAAGGATGCTAAAACAAAAACATTTTAGTCATTCAAAAAGATATTTTAAACAATGGCATTTTAAAACAATGATGAATTTAATGAAATAGCTTCTAAATAAATAAAGAAAAATTGACAAAACTAGAGAGATAAATTGATGAATTGTCACTGTAATGAGAGATTTCAACACCTTTCTCTCAATTATTGATTGATTAAACAGAAAAAAAATTGTCAAGTTTGATGTTTCTAAGTCCTTTCTTTTCTTTTTTCCCTTTATTGAGGTATAATTGACAAATAAAATTGAGAGCTATATAAAATGTATCATGTGATAATTTGGTATGTGTATATATTGTGAAAGGCTTCTTCCCATTAACTTTATTTACATATCCATCACTTCACATGGTTACCTTTTTTCAGGTTAAGAACATTTAAGTTCTACTCACTTAGCAAATTTTAATTACACAATATAATGTTACTAGTTTTAATCACTATTTAATGTTATACATTAGATCCTCAGAAATTATTCATCTTAAAACTGGAAATTTGTACCCTTTACCAACCCCTTTCTATGTCCTCCCCCTGCATCCCAGCTTCAGGCAACCACCTTTCTACTTTCTGCTTCTATGAGTTTGACTTTTTTTTCTTTGTATTTGTATTTTTGTATTTGTCTGGCTTATTTCACTTAGCATAATGCCCTCCAGATTCATCCATGTTGTCATAAATAACAGGATTTCCTTTTTTAAGGCTGAATAATATTCCACTGTGTGTATGTATATATATGTATATACATATGTATGTGTATATATGTATGTACACATATATGTATACATATGTGTGTATTGTATGTGTATATATATATTTTTTATATGTTCATCCATCAATAGATATTTAAATTAGGTTGTTTCTATACCTTGGCTATTGTGAATACTCCTATTTTTTTTTTTGAGAACACACAAATACTTATCAAACTGATAAATTACTTGACAAGAAAGCCTCAACATACTACAAAAAAAAGCTGTCATACGTATTATGATCTCTGATCACAATACATTTTAAGTTAGAAGTTAATAACTAAAAAACTCTTCATTTCTTAAAAAAATAGACTGCTAAAAGTCACCTGACCCAAGAAGCAATTATAATGGAAATTATAAAATTCTTAGAAATAAATCATGTTGCAAACACTAAACATCTAAGTCTTTGGATACAACAAATGCAATGCTTTTGAAGAAATTTATAGCTTTGGACATTAATATTGGTATAAAACCAAAGAAATAAGAAGGAAAGAGACAATAAAAATAGGAGTGCAAAGAATGAAATAGAAAAGAAATTATGAAACAAAGAAGATCAACAAAACCAAAAGTTGGATCTTTCAAACAAACAAACAAACAATAAGAAACTAATACAATAGGTAAAGCTGTAGTAAAATCGATGGGGAGAGAGAGAAGACAAAAATATAGGGAATTGAATTCATTATACTGAACGAAGAAGAAAAAATACCTACAGGAAAAGTAGAGATAAAAATAAGAGTGGAAGAATACTACAGATAACCAAATGTGACAGCTTTTAAGATTCATACAAAACAAATTACTAAAAGTATATCCTATCAGAACTCACTCTAGAGGAAACATAAAGCCCATATAGTCCTATGACTATTAAAGAAATTGAAGCCATAATTTAAAATCTCTCAAAACAAAACAAAAACAAAACACACACAGACACCAAACAAAAATTTAAGTCCACCAGTTCTAAATGATTTTACAGTATCTTCTACCACACTTTCAAGCAATAAATTATCCCATTTTTTATACAATGTCTTTTGAAGATATTAAAAGAAGGGAATAGTATCCAGCTAATACTACAAAGTCAACTAACCATAACTCCAAAGGTATTAATGTAATTTACCACATCAACAAATTAAAAGTAAAAAAATATATACAGAGTCAGCTCAGATGCAGAGAAAATGGTTATAAAAAATATCTTTTTACAGTTAAGAAACACAGCTCATGGTATTTGAGGAATAGAAGAGAATATCCTTAACCCCATAAGGAATATCTTTAAAATAAAAAAGGATGGATGTCCTTAATGACAAAATATTAGAAAAGTTTTCTTTGAAATGAGAAAGAAAAGATATAATCACCCCTTTTTTTTCCTAATGTTATATTTGATGTCTCATCAAATACAATAAGAAAATAAAATAAATTGTACACAGGAGGATTGGAAAGGAGGGAATAACTGTCTTTATTTGAAACTATTATTGACATAGAAACCCCTAACAACACTACAAAAAAAAAGGTTTCAGTAATGGAGAAATTTAGCAATATGGATAGATAGAAGATTAATATACAAAAGTCACTTCTGTGTTTTATACCAAAAGCAAACCACTAGAAAAAGTAACTAATAAGACAGTATTTCCAATAATATCAGAAAATATCAAGTACCTAGAATATAAATATACATAAAATAAATATCACATTATTACTGTTTTATGTTGTATATTCTCTAAGCCTAGTTATCTGGCTCTTCTGAAAGTTTTGAGAGCTACATAATATCTATTTATACTTAGGCATAAGTGGATTTTGTTTATACCACTAAGTATCCTGATATATAGGAATATAAATTAATATTTTACCTTTATGACAATTTATATCATAATATCTTGGAAATTTTTTTTCTTAAATAACAGGTAAACAAAGAAAGAAAAGAAACAATTTATCAGTTTTCAATTTTTGCTTAAAAATTTTCAAGATCTTTGTGGCTTGAGATAACAAATTGTTATTTCTTGAAATTCTTTGTTTTGATTTGGCTCAGCTAGGTGACTTTTCTGCTTCATGTGGTTTTGTTGGAGTTAATCCTATGTCTGCATTTAGCTGAGGGCTTTAGTGGGCTAGAACATCCAAGATAGTATCATCTATATGTCTATTGCCTCAACTGGGCTAGCTGGAGGGCTGGCACCTGGATGGGCCTCCTCTCCGTCAGAGTAGGTGAACTTCTTCTGTAGTGTTTCAGGGCTGCAAGAGACTGGAAGCAGAAGCTGCCAGGCCTCTTAAGGGCTGGGCCCATAACTGCCCCAGGCACTCTTGTATATTTTGTTGGTTAAAATGAGTCAAACAGCAATCCAGTTTCAACAGAAGGGAGAACAGACTCTACTTTTGTTGGAGGAGTAGAATATGTGTCAACAATTGTGAGGAATCCTGGCAGCCATCTTCTGAAAACAATCTACCTCAAGAATTCACATCCCTCCCCTGTACAAAATATTTTCACTTTCTCTCACCCAAGTTTCTTTTTTTTTAAATTTTATTATGTTATGTTAGTCACCATACAATACATCATTAGTTTTTGATGTGGTGATCCATGATCCATTGTTTTCATATAACACCCAGTGCTCCATGCAGTACGTGCCCTCCTTAATACCCATCACCAGGCTAACCAATCACCCCTCCCCCTTCCCCTCTAAAACCCTGTTTGTTTCTCAGGTTCATGGTCTCTCCTGGTTCATCTCTCCCTCCAATTCCCCCGCCCATTTTTCCCTTCCTTCTCCTAATGTCTTCCATGTCATTCCTTATGTTCCACAAATAAGTGAAACCATATGATAATTGACTTTCTCTGCTTGACTTATTTCACTTAACATAATCTCCTCCAGTCCCATCCATGTTGATGTAAAAGTTGGGTATTCATCCTTTCTGATGGCTGAGTAATATTCCATTGTATGTATGGACCACATCTTCTTTATCCATTCATCTGTTGAAGGGCATCTCGGCTCTTTCCACAGTTTGGCTATTGCGGACATTGCTGCTATGAACATTGGGGTGCATATGGCCCTTCTTTTCACTACCTCTGTGTCTTTGGGGTAAATACCCAGTAGTGCAATTGCTGGGTCATAGGGTAGCTCTATTTTTAAATTTTTGAGGAACATCCACACTGTTTTCCAAAGTGGCTGTACCAACTTGCATTCCCACCAACAGTGTAAGAGGGTTCCCCTTTCTCCACAACCTCTCCAACATTTGTTGTTTCTTTCCCTGTCCATTTTGGCCATTCTAACTGGTGTAAGGTGGTATCTCAATGTGGTTTTGATTTGAATTTCCCTGATGGCTAATGATGATGAACATTTTTTCATGTGTCTGTTAGCCATTTGTATGTCTTCTTTGGAGAAGTGTCTGTTCATCTTGTCTGCCCACTTTTTGACTTGATTATTTGTTTTTTGGGTGTTGAGTTTGAGAAGTTCTTTATAGATTTTGGATATCAGCCCTTTATCTGTAGTGTCATTTGCAAATATCTTCTCCCATTCTGTGGGTTGCCTCTTTGTTTTGTTGACTGTTTCCTTTGCTGTGCAGAAGCTTTTTATCTTGATGAAGTCCCAAAAGTTCATTTTTGCTTTTTTTCACTAGCTTTTGGAGATGTATCTTGAAAGAAGTTGCTGTGGGCGATGTCAAAGAGGTTACTGCCTATGTTCTTCTCTAGGATTTTGATGGATTCCTGCCTCACATTGAGGTCTTTCATCCATTTTGCGTTTATCTTTGTGAATGGTGTTAGAGAATGGTCGAGTTTCATTCTTCTGCATGTGGCTGTCCAATTTTCCCAGCACCATTTATTGAAGAGACTTTATTCCATTGCATGTTTTTCCTGCTTTGTCAAAGATTATTTGACTATAGAGTTGAGGGTCCATATCTGGGTTCTCTATTCTGTTCCATTGGTCTGTATGTCTGTTTTTGTGCCAGTACCATGCTGTCTTGGTGATCACAGCTTTGTAATATAACTTGAAATTGGGCAACGTGATGACCCCAGCTTAGTTTTTCTTTTTCAACATTTCCTTGGCAATTCGGGGTCTTTTCTGATTCCATACAAATTTTAGGATTGTTTGTTCCAGCACTTTGAAAAATGTCATTGGAATTTTGATTGGGATGGCATTGAAAGCATAGATTGCTCTGGGTAGCATAGACATTTTAACAATATTTATTCTTCCGATCCATGAGCATGGAATATTTTTTCCATCTTTTTGTGTCTTCTTCAATTTCTTTCATGAGTGTTTTGTAGTTCCTAGAGTATAGATCCTTTACCTCTTTGGTTAGGTTTATTCCGAGGTATCTTATGGTTTTTGGTGCTATTGTAAATGGAATCGTTTCTTTAATTTCTCTTTCTACAGTTGTGTTGTTAGTGTGTAAGAAAGCAACTGATTTCTGTGCATTGATTTTGTATCCTGCCACATTACTGAATTGCTGGATGAGTTCTAGTAATTTGGGTTTTCCACATAAAGTATCATGTCGTCTGCGAAAAGAGAGAGTTTGACTTCTTCTTTGCCAATTTGAATATTTTTATTTCTTTATCTTTTCTGATTGCTGCTGCTAGGACTTCTAGTACTATGTTGAACAACAGTGGTGAGAGTGGGCAACCTTGACGTGTTCCTGATCTTAAGGGAAAGGCTCTCAGCTTTTCCCCATTGAGGATGATATTCGCTGTGGGTTTTTCATAGATGGATTTTATGAACTTGAGGAATGTTCCCTCTATCCCTATACTCTGGAGAGTTTTAATCAGGAAAGGATGTTGTATTTTGTCAAATGCTTTTTCTGCATCAATTGAGAGGACCATATGGTTCTTCTCCCTCCTCTTATTAATGTGTTCTATCACATTGATTGATTTGCGAATGTTGAACCACCCTTGCATCCCAGGGATAAATCCCACTTGGTCGTGGTGGATGATCCTTTTAATATATTGTTGGATCCTATTAGCTAGGATTTTGTTGAGGATTTTGGAATCCATATTCATCAGGGATATCGGTCTGAAATTCTCCTTTTTGATGGGGTCTTTGCCTGGTTTGGGGATTAAGGTAATGCTGACCTCATAGAATGAGTTTGGAAGTTTTCCTTCTGTTTCTATTTTTTGAAACAGCTTCAGTAGAATAGGTATTATTTCTTCTTTGAATGTTTGGTAGAATTCCCCAGGGAATCCATCAGGCCCTGGACTCTTGTTTTTTGGGAGGTTTTTGATCACTGCTTCAATCTCGTTACTTGTTATTGGCCTATTCAGGTTGTCAATTTCTAAATGTTTCAGTCTTGGCAGCTTATAGGTTTCCAGGAAGGCCTCCATTTCATCCAGATTGCTCAGTTTATTGGCATATAGTTGTTGATAATAATTTCTAATAATTGTTTCTATTTCCTTGGTGTTAGTCGTGATCTCTCCCCTTTCATTCATAATTTTATTAATTTGGGTCCTTTCTCTTTTCTTTTGGATAAGTCTGGCCAGTGCTTTATCAATCTTATTAATTTTTTCAAAGAACCAACTTCTAGTTTCTTTGATCTGATCTACTGTGTTTCTGGTTTCTAATTCATTGATTTCTGCTCTAATTTTAATTATTTCTCTTCTAATGCGTGGCTTAGGCATTGTTTGTTGCTTTTTCTCTAGTTCTTTAAGGTGTAGAGTTAGTTGGTGAATTCGGGATTTTTCTATTTTTTTGAGTGAGGCTTGGATGGCTATGTATTTCCCCCTCAGGACCGCCTTTGCAGTATCCCATAGGTTTTGGACCAATGTGTTTTCATTCTCATTGGTTTCCATGAATTGTTTAAGTTCTTCTTTGATTTCTTGGTTGACCCAAATGTTCTTGAGCAGAGTGGTCTTTACCTTCCAAGTGTTTGAATTTCTGCCAAATTTTTCTTGTGATTGAGTTCCAGTTTTAGAGCATTGTGGTCTAAGAATATGCAGGGAATAATCTCAGTCTTTTGGTATCAGTTGAGACCTGATTTGTGACCCAGTATATGGCCTATTCTGGAGAAAGCTCCATGTGCGCTCGAGAAGAATGAGTATTCTGTTGTTTTAGGGTGGAATGTTCTGTAAATATCTATGAGGTCCATCTGGTCCAATGTATCATTCAAAGCTCTTGTTTCCTAGTTGATTTTCTGCTTAGATGATCTGTCCATTGCTGAGAGTGGAGTATTGAGGTCTCCTACAATTAATGTATTGTTATCAATATGACTCTTTATTTTGGTTAACAGTTGGCTTATGTAGATGGCTGCTCCCATGTTGGGGGCATAGATATTTACAATTGTTAGATCTTCTTGTTGGATAGACCTTTTAAGAATGATATAGTGTCCTTCTGTGTCTCTTATTACAGACTTTAGTTTAAAATCTAATTTGTCTGATATAAGAATTGCTACCCCAGCTTTCTTTTGAGGTCCGCTGGCATGGAAGATGGTTCTCCATCCCTTCACTTTCAGTCTGGATGTATCTTTAGATTCAAAATGAGTCTCTTGTAGACAGCATATGGATGGTTCCTGTCTTTTTTAAAGCCTTTTTTTTTTTTTAAAGATTTTATTTATTTGACAGAGAGCGAGAGAGCGAGAGAGGGAACACAAGCAGAGGGAGTAGGAGAGGGAGAAGCAGGACTCCCGCAGAGCAGAGAGCCTGATGAGGGGCTCGATCCCAGAACCCTGGGATCATGACCTGAGCTGAAGGCAGAGGCCTAACGACTGAGCCACCCAGGCGCCCCATGGATGGGTCCTGTCTTTTTATCCAATCTGCAACCCTGTGCCGTTTTATGGGAGCATTTAGGCCATTCACGTTGAGAGTGATTTCTGAAAGATGAATTAATTGTCATCATGTTGCCTTTGAAGATGTTGTTTTTATAGATTGTCCCTGTAAATTTCTGTTGTATATCACTCTTGGGGTCTTTCTTCTTTTATAGAACCCCCCTTAATATTTCTTGCAGGGCCGGCTTAGTGGCATATTCTTTCAGCTTCTGCTGGTCGTGGAAGCTCTGCATCTCTCCATCCATTCTAAATGAAAGTCTTGCCGGATAAAGTATTCTTGGCTGCATGTTCTTCTCATTTAGTACCCTGAATATGTCTTGCCAGGCCTTTCTGGCTTGCCAGGTCTCTGTGGATAGGTCTGATGTTATTCTGATGTTCCTCCCTCTGTATGTAAGGAATCTCTTCCCCCTAACTGCCCTTAAGATGGTTTCCTTGGTCCTAAGATTTGCAAGTTTTACTATTACATGCCGGGGTGTTGGCCTGTTTTCCTTGATCTTAGGAGGGGTCCTCTCTGCCTCTAGGACTTGAATGTTTGTTTCATTCCCAGATTAGGGAAGTTCTCAGCTATGATTTGCTCAGATACATCTTCTAGTCCTCTCTTTCTCTCTCTCCACTCCCCCGGGATTCCAATTATTCTGACATTGGAACGCTTCATGGTGTCACTTATTTCTCTGATTCTATTTTCATGGATTCTGAGTTGTTTTTCCCTGGCCTCCTCTTTTCCCTTTTTATCTATTATATTGTCTTCCAGGTCGCTTATTCGTTCTTCTGCCTCAGTTACCCTAGGTGTTAGATTATCTAGATTGGATTGGATCTCATTGATAGCATTTTTAAGTTCTGCCAATTCCCCTTTTATTTCTGCCCTTAGAGACTCTATGTTGCCATTAATTGATTTCTCCATTCTAGCCATTGTCTTCACAATTGCTAGCCTGAATTCTATCTCCGACATCTTGGTTATATCTGCATCCATTTGTAAATCTGCAGCATAAGTCATAATCTCTGAGTCTTTTCTGTTTTAGGGGCTCCTCCTCCAAGTCATTCTGTTGATGGGTGGTTGAGGGAATGTAGAGAGTCCAAATTATTGACCAGAACCCAAGCAAGATGCACCTGTTTTCTTGGGACCTTAGGGTTGCTGGCCTCTTGTTTTCCCAGCCTGTCTTCTGGGGGAGGGCCCTGCCGTGCTATTACTCAGGTAACCCTGTTTGGGCGGAGTTGCCCTGTGCCCCTGTGGCGGGGGATGGGCTCAGTGGGAATCAGTCTTTGGGGCTTTTGTTCTCTGGTGCCTTTCCCTGGTGGCTTTCCGCATCTCTTCCACAAGTCAGAGCATAAGAGACCGTTTCCAACCCTCTGCCTCAGAGCAGAGAGACCGCAGTCTGTTCTTCAGTGAGCTCTCCAGGCCACAGTGTCTCCGTTTCTGTCCGTGCTGTTATAAACTGCAGCGTCCTGGGTTGTGCGCCCCTCCGCAGTGCTCCCAATCCTGCCTCCAGTTTGGGGCACGTCTCTGCCCTTTGTGCTTCTAAAACCACCAGCCGCTCCCAGTTCGCGCGCGCGCGACCCCACCACTCCAGGTTTCCGTCCTGGGGACTGGAGTTCGCGTGTGCTCGACTCCGATGCTTGGGGTTTCTACCCTGGGGGTTGCAGTTCACCGGCGCGACCCCAGCGCACCGGGTTTCTGTCTCGGAGGCTGCAGTTCGTGTGCGCGTGACCGTCGCTTTGGGTTTCTGTCCGGGGGGCTGTGGTTCTCGTGCGCGCAACCCCGCCGGTCTGGTTTTCCACCCAGGGGGCTGCCCTAAAGTCTTTTCCCGATGCTACTGGTCTGCGAGTCTGTGCCCTGTCCGCAGCACGCGCGAGGCTGTCACTCACTGGCGGTGTAGGATCCGCATGTCCAGGCACCCTCCCGCTGCCGTTTATCCTCCAATATCTGCCCGTAGAATCACGGCTCTCCACTTTGTACCTCAAAACCAACTGCCTGCGATATTCTGTTTGTAGAGATCCAGATCTTCTTACATCTCAGGCTGGTTTTGTGGGTGCTCAGAGTGGTCTGGTAGATATCCAGCTCAATTCCGGGGACCAGTTGAAATAGGGTCCTCTACTGCTCTGCCATCTTTCCCCCCTCCTCTCCCCAAAGTTTCATCTTTTTAAAGCATCAGCTTTAAGTTCTGGATCTTGTCATCTACGTCAAGTCTAGATGTGGATGGGGCTCTTCAGGCACAGCTCCTCCTCATCTGATGACCTATGACCTAGATAGACAAGTCATCTCCCACTCAACACCCAGCATACCATGATGATGCACAGATAGGAAAACTGCAGCAGACACTCCCAGCCAAAAGATGCTGGGGTGGTAACGGACAGCATGTAGAAATCACTGGTCTACTGAAACTATGAAATCTATATCTGAGCACATTTTATCATACCCCCTGACTCAGAGGGCAGAGCATGATTTTGATTAGGACCCAGTTCTGCTCTCATGAGCCAATCCATTGTTTTTCTCAATTCTTATCTCTGCCCTCTGACTCTATGAGTCATCTTCTGTTTTCCTAATAAATGGCCCATGTTTGTCCCTGAGTAGCTTTCTTAGCCTAATTCCTGACTATGCTGGGTTGGGGGCCAAGAGGCATTTGTTTCCATTGTGAAGTCTCTCTTTCCCTTTTACTCTAAGCTGACAGTTGACATTGATGACTTTCTATAAATGTTATACAGGTTCACGCCCCCAAACTCATATCCTTTGGAAACAGATCTCTACTTCAAGAAATTTAGAATTCTGGGAAGAATGTCCTTCATCTTCTTAGAAGCCCTTTGCCTGTCTAAGAGGAGCATCTACAAGCCACCATCTTAACTTTTTCTGAGGTCTTAACAAAGGATCTTACAGCTGCATCCTTGATTAGATCCTACCCTTTGACCTTGAGGTCATATTTTATAGCACCCTGGATTTGATTCCCCGCCCCCCCCCCCGAGGTCATTTACTTCTGACATTTTTTGGCCAGCTGGAGAGACTCTTCTGAGCCTTCTATATTTCCTTTAAGTTCTGCTTGAAAATTAAAGAGTTTCTTTTTTACCTCCATTTTCTTACAATATCTCATCATACATGATTATACTTAAAGCAAATGACACCTAACATTCTTTCAGGAAATTTTCTCAACAACCTTCACAGTCTTACTCGGTACATTTCCTATCTATCATGTTATTTTGGGTGACATTGTTACCAAAATTTTGCTGTTCTTTCTGTACCCAATGGCGGTTTTCCTCACTGTTTTTCCAGCATCTAGTAAGAGTCTCCATGCAACCCGTCTAGCCTCTGCCTACTACCCATTCCAAGGAGAAAGCCGCTTTTGTTATGATAGCAACCCACTTCCAGGACCACATTTTGTATCAAGTATCCCTTTCCACAAAACAAACCATTCTGGAACTTACTGATCTAAAACAACAACAATATATTATTTATCAAGATTTTGTGGGTTGGCTGGTCTCAGCAAGGTAATTCTTCTGTTCCATACCATGTTGACTGTGGCTATTCATTGCAGTACATTCATTAGGGAGCTTGATTGAGAGCTGGAATGTCCAAAATTACTTTACCTGCATGACTGTTGTCTCACTTATGTGACTGGAGCAGCTGAGAGCTGGCTGGACCTCCTCCCCAGCAAGCTACTCTGACTCTTTATATGATGATGTAGGGCTCCAAGACAGTGAAAGTTGAAACTATCAATCCTCTTAAAGGCTAGGCCTGAAACCAGCAAATTGTCACCTCTGTGGCATTCAATTTACCAAATCCAGTCATAGACCAGCCCAGATTCAAAAGGAAGAGGAAGAGACTCCATTTTTTATTGAGAGGAGCAATATGAATATACAGTAAGGGAAGGAAATGTTAATAGTTGTGTTAAAGAAAAATCTACCACAATTGCAGATCATGATCATTGCTTTAAAGGAAATATAATGGAGCAGTGAGAAAGAAGGATTAGAACTCACCAATTTAGATAGCTTGAATTGGGGGTGGGGGGAGACTCTCTGAGTGCTGAAGAATAAGAATAAACTGACCATATAATAGTAGGAGAAGAGCTGAGAAAAAAGCACAGATCAATAAAGTGGCCTTTCTAGAAACTAAGGAGAGACAAAATATTAACTTTGAATAGGGTTGTGATAGTGGAGATGAAGTGGTAGAAACAGAATTAGTATTTATTAAGGAGACAAAATTGACGATATTGATCAAAGTGTACATAGGGTTTGAGGGAGAGGAGTAGCAAACACAATGCTTCATTTTCTGTTTTAAGGAACTGTACTGATAACATCCCATTTACTGAGATAGAAAATACTGTTTTCTTTCCTTCATGTATTTTCTTTTTAATTGCCTTGTTAGCTGGAGAGAGGGACATAAGATCATGAGTTTACTTTTGAAAATGTTAAATCTGAGGGACCTTTGAAACACTGGGATGGAAATATCCAGTAAGCAATTAGTTTGTGAATACAGAACCACAGAAAATGTCTGGCAGAGGATATAAATTTTAGAGTCATCAGAAATTATACGTAATTGGAAAAATTCTAGATGAATTTTATATCATTTTAAAAATTTCATTCATTCTCTTGACAAGTACCTATAATAACCTATATTAGTCCATAAAAATAGAGCAGTTTTTAATTAAATGTATTTAATGATTTCCTTTTTATCTCAAATGGATTATAATTATTAGCCCCTTATCATAATTTTAGCACTTTTTTTTTCTATTTTTTAAATAAGGATTCAAGTAATATACAAATTACTGAGACGACAGGCAGGCAATGATAGTGAAACAGAACTGTTGGTTGTCCATCAATAGCACCATGAAGGCATTCAAAATGCTTATTGGTTATCTCATATATGAGAGCCCAAAGTTATAGTGGACAGGGCATGCCCTAATCTAAAAAGTACAAAGTGTTAACTATAAAATGTGTGAAGGTTGAAGTGATCCTGTATACAATACTGTATAAGATCAAAATGTCATTTCGAATATGTCTGACTTATTTAGCGATGTGTGGATGCCTGAAGAGCCTTTTAGACAAAATGAAGAAGGTAGTTCACTACGCTTTACACAAAATCAATTCCAGGGAGCTTAAATATAAAATATTTCAATATGAAAACATAAAAATGCCAGAGGAATATTTGCTTAATTCTAGAACAGAGAGGCCAAAAATGCCATAAAAGCCAGATGCCATAATGAAAGAGCTGATGGATTATAGTGCATGTAAATCCAATGCTCTGTATTAAAATAAAGCATGTGTGCGCACGCACACACACACACACACATCCACAAAGGCAAAGAGAGAAAAATCTTTACAACACACGACACAAAAAGGCTAACATCAAAACATATTAAGACTGCTTAGAAGTCAGTAAAGCAACAGATGACCATCCTCATAGAGAAGATAGAAATGGAAAGACGAATTCCTTCATTCCTCAAAAAGGAAAAGAAAATGGTCAAAACACAAAAATTGTTCAGTCTCACTAGGAATCAAAATTGTAGGAAGGAAAAGCAAAAAGGAAATAATCGGAACATATAAAAAGTGTTCAATCTCACTATGAACCAAAATTGTAAAATAAAACAAGAAAACAATTTAGCCTACTTAAAAATCATTTTGTTTTAAGTACGCATTTTCCAGTGTTCCACAAAATAGTTGACCTGGACCCTACTTGTGGAAATGTAAGCTTCACAGAACAAAAACATCATCAGAAACAATCCTTTCTGCTTCTATTTGAACTCACACTTCCAATTCTGAGAATTAACAGAATAATAATTATAAAGTGCACCAGACTTGTGCACAAAATAATGGTCATATGCAATAATAACAAATATGGAATACTTTCCTAAAAGATAGGAAATCTTTTAAACAATGTTAGGACATATACATAAAAATATCAGGCAAGATATATTCCAAAATATTCTCCGAGATTAACGCTGGTTTTTAAGATTGCTTTTTCTTTTCTTTTTGCTTATTATTATTTCCTAATTTTTCTATGAATGTTGCAAAGCTTATTTTCTTCCGTTTAAAAAATGCATGCATATTTCAAGGATTAATTTAGAGCTCATGAACCTTACAGATACACTTACTCTCCCAGAAAAACAATCTCGATGTTGATTTCCCCTGACTTATGGTGGAGAAAATTCCTCAGGAATGCAGTCACGCTGTCAACTGTAATGTTTCCACAGACCACGATGAACCTAGGGAACAAGACTATGTGAGGTGGCTCATCTGAGGAACAGAAGTATCTTCCTGTCAAGATTTAGAGATGGACAATTTGCTTAAACCTAGTTTTAAATCAATCTGGTATTTGAACTACCCAGATTTTAAAAATAGAAACTGAAGATTGCATCTCCAATAAAGAGAAGAAACATCAAATTTCTGTAGTCCCAATTCATCCCATGTTGGGTATGAATCCAAACATTTGAATTACACATAGCTTTTCAGGAATACAATAATAACTATCATAAGCATTATGTTTTTCATAGTTATTATAACATAAGGGACTGGCGCCTGTGTTATTTCACTTGATTTTTTTCACCTGATTCCTGATTGATCTAGTCTTTTTTCAAAGGAAAAACAGAGGCTCAGCATGGTTCACTGATTTTCTCAAACAGTATGGCAGGGTGGTAATATATTCTAGGTTATTTTGGTTTTTCTTCCACATCAAAAATTATCTAGTCCCTACAAAAAAGTGAGTCTAATGGAGAGACATCTGGGACAGGTGCAAAAATCGATGCACGTAACTTTTACAGTGAAAAATAGCTGTCAATTTCCTTGAGTTTCATGCATTTAAAGAAGCTATTTTTCCCTCTATTACTCATTTAAGGAAACCGAAAGTGTACTTTCAGCTTAATTTAACCTTAAATTTTCCAGACCTTTTGGGCTACTTTGGCATGTGTTCCGCATTCCTTTCCTGTGATAAATTGGATCAGACTTGGGCTTATCTAGTTCATTTCATTGTTTTCAATATTTGTTTTTCACTCATTTTATTATTATTATTATTATTATTTTACTTTCTCCTTTGGACTCCTAGGTCAATCTCTTTCGGACTCCTAGGTCAATCCTTCTTCCAATTGTGCTGAGACCACTCCAAGACAGTTTGTCTTCACTGTACCTGTTTCCTCTATAGCAGATGGAGACTAAATAAAAAATTATTGCTTCAAATTTAAGATCTCCAATCCATTCTCTCCTTCTTAGATGTGAAAACCATAATGGAAACTGAAGTAACACATCACAGAGAAATAGGGTAAAAAAACAACACTAACTCTGTCTCCCATCTGGAACAGGTATCTGTGACATGGACAAAACAGGTGATCTATGAAGTGTTGTAGAAGATGTGGAAATTGCTCTTCCCCCTAGCAAACCTCTGCCTGTGAATGAGCTCCCATATGGCGTAGGGAGATTTGAATCAACACAGCAGAATTGAAGTCATTATTTTAAATTTGAACTGTGGTTTTAATTTGATCCATTATGTGAAGTTAGCCATAAGTTAACCGTACGATTAAAATGAATAGGACAGTTAGGAATAGATGTAAGAGAAGAGTTAGTGGTAAGAGATGTAGAAATATTGCTACAATCAATACTTGACAAGGAATGACAACATTATCTGTCATTTTAGTTGACTTACTAAGGGCTAAGCATCTATATAGCAGTGATTATCAAATAGCAAATATTTTCTTATGGTATTTATTTTAGCAGAACCCTCTCAGCTGAATGAAGGACTTGCCAATATATTTACCTACTCCAGGTGATAGGTGTTTAGAAAGGGATATGTGACTAGTAGGATTCCTCAAACTATGGAAATTGTACCTGAAAGCTATACTTACTTCTTCCCTTTGACTACTTCATAGGAACTGGTATATTTCCTCTTGTTAGCAAAAAGTTCCACCATTTCAGGGACATAATTTGCAAATAGGATCTAAAATGATCAGCAAATAAAATCTTAGGTGTCTTTATTTTCAAGGGTAGTCCAAAATTCTGATTATAAAGGAGAAAGAAGGTACATAAAACTTTCTCTTATCTAGGAGGGGTGTGACTGTGAACTGTTTTTAAAAGGCAGACCATTTTTTCTTCCTTACTTCAACCTTTGGATTTGGTTTAAATTCAATAAAATGCCTTGCAACATTCAAAAATGATGAAAGCAAAGACAAGCAGTAAGGCAAACTTCCTGCCCATTTTGTCCTGTAGTCACATCTAACTGCCTTTCAGACTCTTTGAGTTGGTACTACTTGAGGCCTTAGAAAAAAATAAAGCATGTGGGACAGAAAGGGGCTCAGGAAAAATGAATGAAATGAGGGGATGTAACAATATGGACAGAGGAATATCAGTAAGGTAGAATTCTGTTAATGGTTTTTAAGGGATTGAAATTAAAGTCACTAAAAGAAAAGATTTCCTTTGTCCATGACACACTCCTGAACCAAGTACAGATGTTCACATATCTGAAATAGAATGCTAGTTCAGAGAGAGCTTATTCATTTGGTCTGGAAAGAACAGAATTTTCTTCAAATCAAATCTCAAATGCCCTTCTTTCTCTTTGGAAGAAAGACTTTAGTCTGATGGCCAAAGATAAAGGAATATAGGGTCGCTCAATTCAATGTAGAGGCTAATAAGGAAAGTCTGCTCTCCTTCATCTGCCATCCTCATCCTTGGCAATCAAGTAATTACGTCATGAGCCCTAGGGGATGCAGTTTGGAAAATATGGGCTCTAAATATCTTTCCATTTTCATTTGACACCTGCTCTGAACAATGCAACATTCAATCTCAAACCTATATTGTTTTATTTCTCACCATTAACTACATGTTTTTGGTTTATGTAGCTATATTCAAAGATATTAAAAATATTCTTCACCAAACTCCCCAGAGTGAAAAACATGATGAAGGTCCGTCCTAGGGATGTCTTGGCTACCACATCTCCAAAGCCAACAGTTGACGTTGTTGCCATGACCAGGTAAATAGACTCAAAATATGATATATTCTGTGAATTTCTACCTTTGAGCCAGGGATCACCAGAATTTTCCACCTGTCCAAAGAGAGAAGATTCAGGAAAGTTCTCTAAATGGAATCCAAGGGCAAGTTTATAAAGAATAGACAAAACACTAGACTAGTTTCACTTAATTCAATCCAAACGAAGTATTGTGATTCCCAGGTTGCACTAAAGGGTTTGCGAAGTGTGGATAGTGATTGTGAAGTCTTGTATTCCTTCACTGTGATTACTGCTGAACTCTGTGGTGACATGTAGCTTGAGCCCACATTTGGAGTGCTCCACTGGGGGACTGGTTGCCCATATCCCTTTCTCTTCATTTGGGCAAATCACAGCATCCAAGAGTCATGAGACTCCAAAGGCTCTCAGATCGAGCAATTATTATTTATTATCATTTTCCACTAGCTCAGGATTATCATTAAAAAAGAAGCACTTAAAAAAAAAGAAGAAGCACTTACATGAGCACTTCATTTCAATGAGCTTAAGCACATGAAGGCTAGAGTCTAAGGAAAAGCAAACAAAAAATTTTTCCAGGTTATTTTCCACCTCCAAAAAAAAAATCTTTTCCGTGATTAAAAAAAACTCTGAAGAATATTTCCTCTGATTTCTCCTTAAGTCTTCACATTTTAAGAAAACTAAATTTATTAGATTATCTTTTTTATATTAAATAAAATGAGTAACTTAGGCAATGACACTATACTTCATATTTATAGTATATACATAAACTTATAAATATGATATATATCATACATAATAATAACTATATAATGTATACAACTTTCCATTTTCCATTTTTAGATTTTTTTCCAAATAGCTTACATATTTCCTATGTTTTCCATTTCTATTTAGCACAAAAATGATAAAATGTTAGAGATGCCTGAGGAAAATAGTTTTTTTTGTTTCAGTGTTAAGAACTGAAACAGAAATTAGAAGTAACATTGTTCATTCAGGTATTTGATCACTTCTTAAAAGTGACCTTAAGGTTTTTTTTTTTAAGATTTTATTTATTTATTTGAGAGAGAGAGAGCAAGCAGGAATGGGGGAGGGGCAGAGGGAGATGGAGAAGCAGAGTCCCCACTCAGTGGGGACCCCCACGTGGGGCTTGATCCCAGGACCCTGAGATCATGACCTGAACTGAAGTGAGATGCTTAATTGACTTAGCCATGCAGGCGCCCCTAAAAGTGACCTTTTCTTAAGTTTGATGAGTAGGTTAAGGGTATGGACTCCTAGAATACCTACACCAAAATAAGAAAGGGATCATACATCTATATTTAACTCTCATGGCTGGCAGTGGATTTTGTTGCAAAGTCTACTAATCTGCTTCCACTAACTTCTGTAGTCTTCACTGTTTTCTGAGACTAGTATATTATAAGAAAACCAGTTTAAACCATACAGATTAAGTCATATATATGTATTTGAGTCATATATATCTCCCCAGGATTAAAAGAGTTGCTTGAGATAGTTTCAAGCTAAAACCCCATAGTGTCTTTTATAGCGTCATCTCAGGACAGGGATTCAATTCTATCCTGGCACATTTTATATAAACGAAAACTAAATTTATTTCAACCTGGAAATCTCCTTCAGTGAAAGTTAAATCACGCTTTAAGGTTTAGCTCACTCTCTTTGGGAGTATTTAGTGTTTCATCCTCCTCCCCTCTCTCCCTCCCAGCACCTCTCTCAGATTCGGCAGCCTCCTGCTGGCCTACTTGTCCACTCTGCTCTTCCTTCTAACCATGTGAGCATAGACCCATCAGTCCCAGATGGGAAATATTAAGGTAAAGGATTATGGACCAATGTCAAGATACTGAATTATTTTCTATTTTTAACTCCATCTTTCAAAACTGAAATGCTGTTTTAAAACTTCACATTGTTTGAATAAAAAATGCTATAAAGGAGGACACAAGAATGCTCTCCCATCTCTTTACGTCCCCACCATTTGCACAAGTTATGTTATCTTTATATTGTACATGTGCGTGAAGTCTGCAACCGTAATTCCCTCAGTTATATCTTAGTCTATTTCTAATTCATTCAATAATCACCACCTCTACTTTATATCATGGTTTCCTCTTTCCTGAGCTCCTGGTTTTGATTCATCTCCTATGGGGCTGGATTTTATATCAAGATACATTTTTAAAAGGGACCCATGGGTGCTATTTTCTCTCGAGTACTTAAAATGGCAGGATAGGCTATACTTTCGCACAACTTTGCAGACCCTACTCTGTCACCTTTGGTATTGATTGATGTTGACAAGAAATTTGAGGCTGGTTTCATGACTCCCTCTTATATAGACTTTGCTTTCTTCTGCTTGGATTCTCTCCTTATTCTTAAAGGTCAGTAAACTGCTCCAGAATATGATTGGAATATATAATTCAGGGTCATTTTCCCTGGGATACAGTGTACCATCTAACCCACAGATTTTATTTTTTATTTATATGTTTTTATATATATTTATATATAAAATATATTTTTATATATTTATATTTATTTATATTTTTATTTTAAAGCATTTTTCATGTCCTTTTCTTCAGGAACACTAATTTTATAGTTTGTTCAATTGACATTGCTTGGAGTACCTTTGTTCTTTTCCATGTCAATGTTTTTGCCGCAAACTTGTCCACCATGTTCCTGAGCATGTTTCTGTCACATTGACTACATTTTCGTTCTCTCTAATGTAGTTTTCAGCTCTAGTAATACTTTTTCCTTTTTCTTTGATATCATTCAGCCCATTTTTCCAACTCCTGCTGCTGATTAATAATCCTTTATTTTAAACCTTATATATTTTGTTTAAATTCATATTTTTAGTTTTTAAAGCCTTTTGTTTGCATTTTTTCTCAAATATGGATGTGCTTTGTTTCTTAACTTTTCCTTTGTTTCCTTGGACAAATTATCTTGTAATTGTTATTCTTCTATTACATTAAAGAACTGTTGTTATATACTGATGTGTCTCTGTTCTCTACCACACCTCCTTGCTATTTTTGGCAGAATTTAAGCATGGGCACCATCCTGATTACTTTCTGGTTAATACTCACCTTTTAATCATATCAACTTTTAGCTGAAGGCCAATAAGTATATGTGAAGATGGTGAGCTGGGACAATTATAGCTTTCATTTTGATTTGTCATTTCAAATATCCTTCCCCAAGAAAATCTGCCATTTTGTTTGCTCTGGGATCTAGCTCTTACAGGTTTTCAGCAATTGTTGGGGTGACTTACAGTGGATCCCCTTACATCACAAGTCTTCTGGTTGCTTCTCCATCTTTCTCTACATGCATCCTTCATTGGAGGTCTCCTCACTTGGGTGACTAGATGCCCAACAAGGGCACATGTTCACATGTTTAGAAAGTTCGAGCAAGAGACTTTGATTCAAGTGAGCCTGGTTGAAACTGTGTCTAACTCAAGAGCACATGCTATTAACAGGGAGCAGCTAGTCTTCCACTAAGACTATTGGTGGCCTTGGGAGAGTGGATTGCCAGAACTTTGTATTTTCCCAAAGAATCCAGAAATCCGAGATTTTATGTGAGCTCACCATAAAAGTGAGCAAGCAATAAAAAAACAGAACAGAAAATACAAACTAATTAGGTCAAATAAAATATGTTGATGGACCACATTCAGCCCAAGAGCCCTTCATTAGAACTGCTACTGAAGATGAAAAATTCCCGTTACGATGGTTTCTCCTATAGCACTCCCTTGTCTACCATCCTGTGATTACCAACAGGTCTTCAGAAGGATACTGATGATTGCTGCTCCCATGGTGGGCCCATGCACCCAGGTGCCATACTCTAGATCCAGAATCTGCTTGTATTGCTGTGATCTTCTCTCAGGGCAATTTCTCTCCTGCTTGAGGACTGAGGAGGGATGCGGCTGGTTTTAGATTTCTTGAAGGTTCATATCATGGTTTGCATTTGGTGTTTGACAGTTTGCTTTCAGCTGAAGATGGTAACTTCAAACTTTTTCTTTTTTATTGTTAATGTTTTAATTAATTTTGAAATAAGGACCCAAGGGAAAAGATGCCTGCTGTATTTTTTGTTTTGTTTTTCTCAATGACCTCTGTTTTTAAGATCCTACTTCAATTTCTGCATTTTTAATGACTGCTCCTCAACTGTCCTCAAGCAATAAAGTCCAGGAGTTTGTTCCTTATTGTTGAAATCTATTTATTATAAAGCTGATTATGTGAGATAAGAATGAGCCTTTCCTACAGGCAAAGGAGGCAGCTATATATGCAGATGGATTTCAGGAGAACTAAAAAAGCCCCAAAGCTCCCCTTAGCTACTCACCAATTCCTCTCCTACAACTCTCCAGCTTCATTAGTGTGAAAATCTCTCACTGCCTTCATTTCTTTGACTTTTTATTCTTTTGTAAAATGCTGAGACCTCTATGAAGATATAGCAATAAGATTTATCTATTGCTTATTCTTTTGAAGGGTAAGCTTGTTAGATCCTTTCCTGAGAGCAAGTTTTGAAAGTTGAAAGAAGGAACATAGATATCCTGAGTCCAGGAAATATGTATTTGTAAAAATATGGGGGTGCAGAAGACCCACAAAGGGGAAGTAAAATGATAAACCTCACACAGTGAGACAGGAGTTCAGAAGGTTTGGCTGAATTTTTAAAAGAAAAGATGTTTATGCTGACCAGCAAGATTAGGGAGTTTGATGAGATGCTTACCAGGTGAATGAAACCTGCAGCAGTGAACCAGGTACTGAGGACTATTGATAACAGTTTGGAAAACTTCACTGCATTGCTAGAGGAAGAAAGACAAAAAACTGTCGGGTTCTGACAGGTTCCAGAAAAACACAATACCCCATCCTCTAAAATCTGGCTACTCTTCTGTGCCAGAAGCAATGGTACGCTTACCTGGGAGCATTATTAGAAATTCAGGATCCCAGACCCCACCCCTGATCTATAGATCTACATCCTCTACTTGATTCATATACACATTAGAGTCAGAGATGCCCAGCTCTTAACATAGCCAGTGACACACACTTGTTCAAAATCTTTACACGTTGCTATGACATTCACTAGCCTGATATTAGATTGTTTTTAAAAATATAAGTGTATCATCATAGAATAAATTTGATAGATTTCTACATTGTCTAAAGTAACTACAAAGTGCAGTGTCCTAGGAATCCAGAGAATGGGTTTGCAAAATGGAATTTTGAGTAGATCACAGAAATGACTTATATTGCTAAACTCATACCAGGATCTTTGAGTGAAGGGGATCAGATAAACTCCTGTTTCCTAAGTAAAGCTCTAGAGTTTAGTTGAAATTTCTATGGTTTTCAGGTAGGGCCATCTGTTACACAAGAACAGCCCAGTCCCGACTGCTTCATAAACCATGAACACTTAGCAGTGAAATCCAACTGGCCTATAAAATTTGATGCTTCTAGGGAGAACATAGAGACATGGAGATTTTCAGTGGGTAACATTAAACCAAACTGCTTAAAACTTTAGAAGTATTGCTGCTCAAGAGAGTTTGGATTTTTTTTTTTTTTTGAGACATTTAGGTGGCTCTATTTTTGTAAGCAGTTTCACGGCTGCTACTGGGTACCTCATGCTCAGAGAAATTGGTCTTATATTCCTAGACAGAAGAGATGTGATTCATGATAGCAAGTATGTAGAACCAAAGCCTCTGAATTACTTTTAAAATTTTTTTGAGGGGAGATGCAGAATTAAAGTCTAAATGGACTTGTACATCGTAGCTCTGCAAAACAAAGAAGAAACAAACTCTTTCAAGTGATGGCAAAGTTCTCAGCCAGTATATGATGTTAATACAATGAGAGTGAGTGAGTGAATAGTATCATGGGAGCTAAGGGATTTCATGGGATTTGCACTGAAATTCTGATGGGAAATGAGTTGAAGGTTCAGTTTACATTTTAATTTCCTAATCCAAACCAGGAAGTAGCAGGACTTAAGGCAGGGCTAGCATTTACCTGGTTCTGATGGCTTGGAGAATTTGCAGGATTTGAGGGAGTTCTAGCAGCCGCAAAGCTCTTAAGAACCGTAAACCTACAAAGCAATCAAAAGGAGAAATCTGCCAAAAGGAGAGGGTCACTTCAGGGAGCACTCTGTGTTATAACGCCTTTGGGACTATTTATACTCTTCCTCTCCTAGAGATGCTCAAATACAACACACCAGAGGTTTAAGTGCATGACCTCTAGCTCAAATCCTGGCCCTGACACTAAAACAGCTATTGTAATCTAAAGCAGTTCCCTTAACTTCCGTAGTTCCTCATCTGCAAAATGGGAATTATAAGTACCTACCTCATAGGGCTGTTGAGCTAATAATATAAAGCCTGAGGAAGCATAGCTCACGTATAATAAACACTACTTAACATTTTACTCTATTGAACTCCTCTTTAGAACAGGCAATTACTCATAAACCACTTAAACTCCTGACTGTAGAATCTCTGCGATCTGCTCCTCAGTTTTTGCATGATGTTTTACTTTACATAGTTTGAGAATTGGGACCACAAGGAATATTTGATAGGTAATAGATAATAATATAAAATTCCATAAAACTGATAAAAGCCACATAATGCTCACGTGCTGTCCATGCATCCACATTAAAAACAAAATAATTAAATAAATCTCTAACAGCCTGTCCGGAAAGGATGATTTAGAGCTTTTCAAGACCCAGGGAGGTTTTTCATCTCTTCCAGTCCCTGTGGGATTCCAGCATAGAGGGGCTGCAGGGGGATGGGATGATTGGGCCTTGCCTCTCAGGCTGTGGATGAGTCAGTCCATAAACAATAAACAGCTACTGTCACCTACCCTGTATCAGGTATATCACCAGGTACTGAGTTTAAAAAAAAATAAGTTCTGAAAATATATTACAAAACCATATAATCACGACGATAAATTTTTTAAACGGCATTTAGGCTTTAAAGGAAAATGAAGGGTACTTACGAGTGAACATGGAGGATTTTTTTTTTTTTTTAGAAATTGCTCCTGATTCCCACAACACACTTACCTAGCCAATTACTCTTCAAATAATAAGAAATAAAGGTTGGTGGAATGGTAAAGATGTCTACAATTGAATTCATCTCCAACCAGAACTTGATCTTGTCATCGGCTGCCACAAACTATGAAACAGAAACAAAAGACTCCAAATTCTGTTACCCTCGACAATTTTAAAATGAACATAAGAGTGGCTTTATTCAGCTACATTTCACTTATCCAGTGAGGCTTTGATCTCATTCTATTAGAAACATACTTTTAGTGGGTGTTCAATAAATGAACATGAACCCATTTTACTCACCAGATCTTAACTCTCACACTTCAGAATAAACACTTTGACCTTCCTACTGCTCCTAGAACTTTCTGATTTATATAATTGCATAGATAAAGCCTCCTATTTGTGAGCAATGAAGATTTAGGATGGCCTTCAGTGGAAAAAGCACAACTATCTAGAAACTTGGCTGGCCAAACCACGTGTCGGAGCTTCCCTATTTAGATTAAGAAAGTAAGCATTTCCAGAGGGAGGTTACTCTAAAAAGATTTTGATGGTCAGAGTTAGGTTTTGATGGAAGGTCATAAAAATACAGACCATATACACACACACACATTATATATGTCTATATACACATATACATACATATATACACTTGTATGTGTGTATACACACACACACACAGTCTCTCCCATAAACATGGCATGGATAAATACAATGAAATCTAGATCTAGGATGGATCCTCAATAAATTCCTGTGGAACGAGAGAACTATTTAATAAATGAGTATAACAAAAATGAAACAAAGATATGCAAAAATTTTATACAGTTATATGGCACATATGCCATCAGTGGAACCAATGACATTTTCAGAGGCTATTACTCAGGTTTGCTAGCTTGTGGTTATTAGCAAAGCTTTCTTGGTGGTAGGTGGGAAGCCAATAAGGAGGACAGCATGACAGGATGATGATATTTAAAAAGGAATCATTCTCATTTGCATTGGGATTTTTGGCCAAGATACAGTTTCAAGGGCAAGAGAGAGTTTTCATGCCTCTTTATACATTGGACAATTTAGGGCACAGACCCTCTAGTTTTAGAGCCTGAAAACAAAGGCAGATAGTACAACAAAGACACACATAGACCTCTTTGAGTGGCACCTGTTGTGTTCATCTGTTTACTCACTCTTTCCATAGATACTTACTCTCAACCCAAAATAGAAACTAAAGAACACATTGAAAGTCAAGTCAATAGGGATGGTTTTGTCTTCATATGAAGAACAGCTTCCAACTGGGCTGGAAAAGAAACAAGAGCAATGTATAAAGATGTACATTTTAAAAGCTCTGACTATACAAGACCAAATGAAGACAAAGAGTAGTCAGTGTTCTATTTATTCACCATAACTGGTTAGTCCAAGACACTTAAATTCACATCATAAGGAAATTACTTTTCTCTTGGGAGGAGAAGTATGCACAAACAAAACCATGGACTGCACATGGAGCTGAAAATAACAAGGCAATTACCTGTTCTTCCTTTCACAGAGCTTATTGGTTCTGTTTCTGCTTTATCAATGAGGATTCAGGAGCATAGAGATTATGTGGCTCCTCTTGGTTTGCAAAACCATCTACCTACCCAGGACATTTTGGCTTCTGTACTCCTCCGATACAGAGCTACTCTAAGTCAAATGGATTGATCTGATCCAAATTTAAGGAAAATTTCCTAAAAGATCAGTAAGGAGTTCACAGAACAAAGGCTGTTAGTTTCCCTAGTCTTTCTAAAATAGCCTGACTTCAGTGGCCCTGTAATCCTAATTTTACTTTAGCTGGAAATCCAATGTAATTCCTAGCTAGCTGATCAGTGTGGAGTTCAGATTAGATTGGGTTGTGTCCAAGAAACTGTTCTAGCTTGGGCATAGAAGAAGAGAATGGCTTTAGAGAAGAGCAGACAATAATGTGCTCCTTTATCCCAGGTGAGGTCTAGCATTTTCCTTTCTCAAAAGCATCCAAAGTTGTTTGAAACCTATGAGAAACTCTAAAACAACTACAGAACTTCTGTTTCAACACTTAAGGACTCCAAAGGCATAGAACACCCTCCTCAGTGGAGACCAAGGGTGGAGACCACAGCTGGAGGCTTCTAGTCTCTGAGACTCTCGAATAGACCTGTGTGTAGCACCACAGCCCCTAGCAATTCATGATGACAGGATACAGGGGAAACTTGTGCAATTTTTTTGTGGAACTGGGTGTAGTGCTTCTTGGGTGGGGAACACTTATCCTTTTTTATGAGTTTGTGTGTGGGTATGTCTAAAAGCATGTTAAGCATTATTCCTGACAGAAAATTCCAAATTAGCTGGCAACCTACTGACACAGCAGACAAGGGTGACTGGGGATTTTACTCACTCAGAGGAGTTGATGAAATAGATTATTAGAGACCCAATGCTTAGTACAAATACAAGGATCACCTGGAAAGAAAGAAAAAAAAAAAACACGGCCAATGTGCAAGTCATTTTACTGACATATAGAATAAACCAACCAACAAAATTGTTTTCTCTTTTAACCTTGCCTATGTGTATGTAGCCATTTTTCACACATTCATTTATGTTAGCATTCATTCATTCATTCATTCATTCAAGAAAAAATGATTGGACCTTTACTGGATATTCAATAAATGACATACACCCACTCATTTTACTTATATAATTTAAATTCCCACATACTTTAGTATAAACAGCTTGTCCCTCCATCTGCTCAAGAAGTCCTATCATTTATTCATTCCTTCACTCATCAAACATTTATGAAGTGCTTAATATGTGTTATATACTGTATTACATGCTGGGAATGAGGGCTATTGGATATAGGCTCTGGACTTGAATTGCCTATGATACTGTAGAAGAAACAATTCCAACAAGTCCATCTAAAGGATAGTCAGGATTTTGACAGGATGGGATGTGCTGAAGTGAGGAAAAGAAAACAAGTGCTTTTAACACGGCAATGTGCTTGGTTTGTCAATGTAATCAGAAGCTTACCCCTTCAAAACCATCAAGGCATTTGAATAAAATCTTTTGCAGCCTCCATGACTTTTCAGGTCACCTTAAAGTAAAGGGGATAAGAAATGAAAGGGGAGCGGGGAGAAGGGTTACAGTGGGGATAATACTCATAAGGGTCCCATTTTGCAGTTCCCTTGAATTGGGTGGAAACATGTTCTTGAACTGGTTGGTCACAACTCTTTTCTCAGTACACCTCATATGCCATTATTCTGCTGGGACCCGTACCACTCCAGATGCCTACTTGAGCAGGTAAGAGAAAATTCTCACATGTGACCCAAATCTGGCCACTGGAACAACTCAAGCATTCTTTGCCTCAACAGATAGTGGAAGGTCAGATTACCTTCAGTGTGACAACTTCTGCATAGAGCAGCTAGCTCAAAGGCCCCTTATCACAAATGAGCCAGAAGTCAGTCCTCTGTGTCCCCAGCGTTCCAAGAGATGCAAACTGAAAATTCTGAGTGATACCTCTTAAGCCTCTTTCCCTAGGCTTGACATGAGACAAAAGCACTCCCACACCTCTGCCACACAGAACTTGTTCTAAAAATCCTCTTCTATTTCCAATTTCACTTAATTCTTTTAATGTTTTTATTTAAATTCCAGTTAGTTAACATACAGTGTAACATTAGTTTCAGATATGCAATATAGTGATTCAGCACTTTCATACATCACCCAGAGCTCATCACAAGTGCGTTCCTTAATCCTCATCACCTGTTTCACCCATCCCCCCACCCCACCTCCCCTCTGGTAACCATCAGTTTGTTCTTTATAGTTAAGAGTCTGTTTCTTGGTTTGCCTCCTTCCCTTTTGTCCCCTTTGCTCACTTCTTTTGTTTTTTAAATTCCACATACGAGTGAAATCATATGGTATTTGTCTTTCTCTGACTCATTTACTTTGCTTAGCATAATACCCTCTAGTTCCATCCATGTTGTGGCAAATGGCAAGATTTCATTCTTCTTTATGGCCGAGTAAATATATACTACATATATACTACATCTTCTTTATCTGTTCATCAGTTGATGGGCACTTGGACTATTTCCATAATTTGGCTATAGTAGATAATGCTGCTAAAACAATGGGGTACATGTATCCCTTTGAATTTTTTTTTTTTTTGGTAAATACCTAGTAGTGCAATTGCTGGGTCATAGGGTAGCTCTATTTTTAACTTTCTGAGGAAACTCCATGCTGCTTTCTAGAGTCGCTGCACCATCTGCATTCCCACCAGGAGAGTAATAGAGGGTTCCCGTCTCCAGATCCTTGCCAGCACCTGTTGTTCCTCATGTTGTTGATTTTAGGCATTCTGACAGTTGTGAGGTGATATTTCCTTGTTGCTTTGATTTGTATTTCCCTAATGATCAGTGATGTTGAGCATCTTTTCATGGGTCTGTTGGCCATCTGTGTCTTCTTTGAAAAAACTCATGTCTTCTGCCCATTTTTAAATTGGGTTATTTGTTTTTCAGCTGTTGAGTTTTATAAGTTCTTTAAATCACTCACCATGATCAAGTGGGATTTATTCCTGGGTTACAAGGGTGGCTCAATATTCAAAATCAACCAACATAACATACCACATTAATAAAAGAAAGGATAAGGACCGTAAGATTATTTCAATAGATGCAAAGCAAAACAAAACAAAAAAGCATTTGACCAAGTAAAATATCCATTCATGATAAAAAAAAAAAACAACAAAAAAACAAAGTAGGTTTAGAGGGAACATACCTCAACATAATAAAGGTCATATATGAAAAACCCACAGCTAATATCATCCTCAAAGGGGTAAAACTGAGTACTTTTCCTCTATGGTCAGGAACAAGACAGGGATGTCCACTCTCAGCACTGTGATTTAACATAGTATTGAAGTTCTAGCCTCAGCAATCAGACAACAAAAATAAATAAAAGGCATCCAAATTGGCAAGGAAGAAGTAAAATTTTCACTATTTGCAGATGACATGATATTCTATATTAAAAAAAAAAACCAAAAGATGCCACCCAAAAGCTCCTAAAACTGATAAATTCTGTAAAGTCACAGGATACAAAACCAGTGCACGGAAATCTATTGCATTTCTATACACCAATAATGAAGCAGCAGAAAGAGAAATTAAGGAATCAGTCCCATTTACAATTTCACCAAAAACAGTAAGATATCTAGGAATAAACCTAAATAGGTAAAAGACCTGGACTCTGAAAACTATAAAATACTGTTGAAAGAAATTGATGACAACACAAAGAAATGGAAAACCATTCCATGCCCATGGATTGTAAGAACAAATATTGTTAAAATGTCTATACTACCAAAGGAATCTATACATTTAATGCAATCCCTATCAAAACACCAACAGCATTTTTCACAGAAATAGAATAAACAATCCTAAAATTTGTATGGAACCACAAAAGACTCAACAGTCAAAACAACCTTGAAAAAGCAAAGCAAAGCTGGAGGCATCACAGTTCTGGACTTCAAGTTGTATTACAAAGCTGTAGTAATCAAAAAGTACTGGCACAAAAATAGACACATAGATCAATGGAACAAAATAGAAAACCCAGAAATGAACCCACAACTATATAGTAAATTAGTCTTCAACAAAGCAGGAAAGAATATCCAATGGAAATTCTCTTCAACAAATGATGTTGGGAAAACTGGACAGCAACATGCAAAAGAATGAAACTGGACCCATTTCTTACACAAAAATAAATTCAAAATAGATTAAAGACCTGATTGTGAAACTTGAAACCATAAAAATCATAAGGAGAACACAAGCAGTAACCTTTCTGTTTTTTGTTTTTTTTTTTTTCCCAAGCAGTAACCTTTCTGATATGGGCCATAGCAACTTCTTTCTAGATATGACTCTGGAAGAAAGGGAAACAAAAGCAAAAGTAAACTGTTTGGACTTCATCAAAATAAAAAGTTTCTGCACAGCGAAGGAAATAATCAATAAAACTAAAAGGCAACCTGCAGAATGGGAGAAATATTTGCGAATGATATATCTAAAAAAATGTTATTTTCCAAAATACATAAAGAACTAACTTACCCTAATTTACATGTGATTGGGTAAGAGGCTAAGAGCTTCAACTTGTTTTCTTCCAATTGCTTTGTAAGTGGCAATGTTGCAGTTTACTTAACACCTGACAGTTACTGGCATCTATTTCTTTGGGCTCTCAGCTCTCACTGTAAGTTCCATTTTAATATCTACATTAAATGTTGATAGAGATATTACTAAGTTTGTGGGTCTAACAGCAGTTAGAAATGTATTTTGCAGCTCAAGACAGATGTTGGGAGTGGATATGTGGAGATTATATACATATATCTCAGTATTGATAGTTATTAATAGTTTCATGAAATATTTTTCTGTTCTTTACACATGATATTTTTCTCTCTTACTAAGTGATTCTTCAAGTATAAATCATATACTGACAGGCTTCCAGAAAGATGATGGCAATCCTCCAAACCACAGAAATTACACACCCCCCTCTGAAAAAGATATAATTTTAGTTTCATTGAAACTAAGAACAATACCATCCTCATGCCACAAACCAAAAGAATATTATCCAGAAATAATATATAACAAACAGAAAAATGTATACCCAACCAAAAGCAGGCACTGGGAGCTAGCAGCTTATGAACACTGCTCAGTGAGTCAGGCAAAAATTGGAGGAAATTCCAAGAGGACATGTAAATTTCCCTTGGGTTGGGGAGGCAAAATCTGGAAGCAATGGCTGTTTGGGGGTGGATGGTGGGGGGTGTGGGTAGAAAGCCCTCCACCTGAGCCCATACACTGAAGATAAAGCCACAAAGCCAGAGGGACCTGCGGGAGACTGCCACCACACCGCTGCTGATGGGGGACCACTTGGCTAGCAGCATCAACACTACTCTTCCCAGAAGCACCTGGGAAAGCAGTCAGAGAAATAAACTGAAAAACATGAGACCTGGCCCAGAGAAAGCCTTGTTTGTGGAGTTGTTGGCCATAGCATTATCCCCTGTGTTTGTCTGTGTGGAAAAACACCCAGTAAATTGGGACAGATTTCCACAGTGGGGCTTAAAACTGCCCATTTAGTAGGTAGCTAATTATGTGTGTATCTACAGAACACAACAGCAGCCAACACAGTAAACAAGGAACACTGAATACTCTAAACCTTCATTTACGAATATTAGCAGACAACAGAAAATGCCATATACATGGAAAGTGTAAGAAAATAGGCTCAAGGGCGCCTGAGTGGCTCAGATGGTTAAGTGTCTGCCTTTGGCTCAGGTCATGATCCCAGGGTCCTGGGATCGAGTCCCGCGTCGGGCTCTCTGCTCCTTGGGAGCCTGCTTCTCCCTCTGCCTCTCTCTCTGTCTCTCATGAATAAATAAATAAATAAATAAATAAATAAATAAATAAATAAATAAATCTTAAAAAAAAAAAGAAAATAGGCTCAAGCAGAGAAGAGAGATAAAATGACCTCCAATGAAAGCATTAATATAGAAAATGTAATTAAACTTTGTCAAATTACAATTAGTGTTCCTAGCGAGATTCTAAAAATTTGTTAAACAGCACTGGAGGATTGGAAAGGTAAAAGGAGAAGATGGGAATAATATAGAGACAGTAAATGAAAGAAGCTGCACCCCAAAGTCTGTCTGGGAAATCAACAAAAAAAAAAGATCAGGATTATCAACATTAGCATCTTAAAAGAGGTGCCCTTTGGAGTTGAGTTTCAGACCTTGGAGGAGGGGTCCTAGCTGACCTGACTGGTGGTGGTACCTCTGAGGAGATGATGGAAGCCTGCTCTGGCAGTGCTGGAAAAACTGGGACACAGGTAATTGCTGAGGCCTGGCCTCATTTCACAAAGCAGAGGGGAGAGGGTGGATTTGGAGGTGAGACACATGAGCTTCATCTCTAACAGGGAGCCTTAAGTGATAGAAGATATTGGAACAACTGCATTTACAGGTATTCTAGGAAAAAGGATGGAAAGTCAAAAATTCTCCACCCAACAAAACTGTTATTCACCAGTGACAGCAAGGAAAAAAAAAATGTTTTATACATTCAAGTTATGAAAGTATACCACCCACACCTTCCCTTGCAAATGAATATGGGGAGTCTCAAGAAAAAGAAAACATTCAGAAACAGAAAGCATGTATGTAAGACAACTGGTGCCTAATGAAACTGATAGAATTAATTTTTGACTCTAAAACAAATATGAAGAAAAAATTCTTATACCAGATGTATAATGCTAAAAACAAACAAACAAAAAAAAAAACACAACAGCAATCTAGAACTGAATGTTCAGATTCATTCAACAATTTCTGGAATGAAGGAGGGCTGGTATGGTGGAAAAACATGCCAAAGATCTCATGCAAGGGGAAGATATAATATAAAACATGCAGAGATACACAGAGGAAATATAGTATGGGAAATTTGTTCTGAACTTGATTTACCACGTACGTCTATGATATCCTATTAAAAATGGAATTATATAAGTCAAAATATGTAAGAAAATAAATAGAAGTAATAAAAATTAACAAATAAATGAAAATATCAGCCAGTGGTCAATGTTTAGCATGCCCTGAATGGTTTACATGTATTATCATATAATTCTCCCATCAATACTCTAAAGGAGGTTATTCATATTGTATGAATTAAATCCAATTTAGAAAAATGAATTTGCCCAAGATGACACAGTAGTAAGTGGAGGACGCAGTGTTTGAGTCTCTGTCTCTCAAAATTTACGGTCACCATGTACTGCTGCTCTCGCCAGTAAGATAAGGAACTAAGACTGTGACAGAGCTCTTACCTGCCTAATACCCATTTTCCTTTTCTTTACTAACTTATCTCCCATTTGTTTTTTTTTTAACCCACTTATATTTAGATATTCTGTTATGCAGCAAACTCAATCTCTAAGTATTATGAGGACCAATAAAACAAATCACCATAAAGGAGAATAATCAAATTCCCCTGGTAAATTAACAAATAAAATGTATTCTTAAATCAATAAGAGAACAAAAATTCAGCTCCATGATATTTACAGGAGACACATTTAACAGGAAATTAGACAAAAAATTGACAGATGGGCAAAGATATCCCAATCAAGTATGAATAAAACGAAAGCAAAGTTACATGCTAATATTGTATTCAAAACTACTCAAGCAAAAAAACACAACCCACTAACTGTGACAATATTTCATATAGATAAAAGACACAAGCAAGCAGTAAGATATAATAGGTAACTTTATGCAGTAATTGATATTACATAAAATATATAATTTAAAATGTGTTGGAAACGCAAGATAAAGCTACAAAATTATAAATGAAAACTTTTGACATATCCCCTTCAATCAGTCAGCAAATAATTAAGGATATGGAAAATACATATAATTAATAGTGCTTATATATCAAACATAATATTCTTTCAAAAGTCAATGGAGCAATAAAAATTGAACATGCACTAGGCGACAATGGGTCTCCCCATAAATTTCATAAACCAGAAGTCATAAAGTAGTGATATTCTTGGACCAAAAATTTTACCAAAGTAGAAAAGATAGCCACTCAATCCCAAGGAAACAAAAGTGTTTGGCATTTCTCTAAATAGATCATGACTCAAACAAGAAATCAAAATTAAAATTTCAAACAACAAGACGAATTAGGCACTCATAAGAATAATAATACTTCCTAAAGTCTATGAGATATGGCCAAGGAAGTACCCGGAGGAAAAATTCTTGTAAAAGAAATTCCACGCAAGCCAATAAAATGAGGCCAGCACAGAGCACAGGCTGCGCAAGCGCGGTGGGAGCTAGGGCCGGGCATGCGCAGTGCTTTCCTGCGGCTTCCAGGCTAAGCCAAGCGAGGTGCTGCCGCGGTGGACCCGAATACAGGGATCCCCAGATTGATAAGGAATGTTACCTCAGACCTTTAGCGAGCTGACTGAGGAGGAAGTATGAGGACAGCTCAGGAAGACTCAGATCATCAAACTGGCCCAGCAGCGAAAATAAACTCTGTACTCGGAGACCCAGTGACAAGTAAATTGACCAACATGAGGAAGCAAAGTATTGGCCAGAACCCTCACGACGGAGAGACGGGAAGCTGTGCAGAGGGAGCAGACTGAGCAGTGTTGCGCTGCTTTTGCAGAGGGACAGCCAGTCATCGACCATAACTCATGGACCGCCTTCCACCAAGCCCTAGAAATCCCGGAGCCTGAGGGGTGGCTGTTTCTGCCCGGTGTCTGCCCCGCAAGCTGACCAGCGTGGCCGCTTCCTGACCTGGCCTACTGGGAGAAGCAGCCCCGGCGGAGGGTGGGGCCTGAGAAGCCGTCACACCACTTGCGGGTGGCGCTCCACAACCCGCCAGGGGATATGGAGGAAGCATGAGGATCCCAAGATGGCGGAGGCCGCCGCACCCCGGCCGGCCGCCGTACCGTGGCAGAGGGAGGGTGGAGGCTCCAGAAGCAGCCCACGGCCCCCTGCCATGAGAAACAGTGTGAGCCGCTGCCACGTTGAAAAATAACCTGTGGGTTAAGGATGTCCCTTTAAGGGCAAGCTTCACAAGGGGGAGCAGCAGGTTTATTGCTTATTAAGCCATTAGGGGCTTGAACTTGCTCTCCCTGCCTCATCTTCTTTCAAAGGGGAGACATGTTTTTCTCCCAATAAATCCAGGGTCCATTCAGTCAGCTCTTTCCCAAGCTTCGGGTAGACTTTTGGTTGATAGGAAAAGAAGCAGCCTTGGTGTCAGAGAAGGTTTATTGAAAAATTCTCACCCTGAACTGGTGGGGTAGCATGTTATGTACCATTCACTAAAACTGACTGGAGTGGGGAGAATGAAATCAGACAAAATAAATGGGAAAAAAACGGATATTGAAATTAAGGATAAGAAAGATATTAATTATATATACATACGTTTATGTCATTGAAACTAACGAAATATAGAAATCTCCAGCAAGGCTAAATGAAACCAAAAGAGAGGGACATGGCCATCATGAGAGAGGAAGCGTGTGAATTAGGCATAGAGAGAAAAGTGTTCTTTCTAACCGAAGTTAGAGTTTAGTCTATAGAGCAGTCAAGGAGACTTTCAAAATAGCATTCCTTCTAGAGGCTCCTTTTTCTTGGAAAGTGACCTCTGGCTTCAAAAAACAAGTCTTTTCATTTAAAACTAAGGGGGCTATATTATTTATTGTGCAAATACATAAACTTCTAAGAATGAAAGTAACTCTATTAACAGTTAAACCAGGACAACTGGCAAAAACCTGACCTTATCATGCTTATAATGTATATTATCATGTTGATTCAGTAATTATTGCGTGTAAGAAACACCTGGGAAAACATGTTTGTAATCTCAAGATAGGTGCAAGAAACTAAAAGGACATCTAAATTTTCTGACATCTGTCTATAAATTTTTTTTTTATTTTTTCTAGATTGAATTGTTAAATTGTTAACACATCTGATTAAAGCAACATAACTATACTACAAATTCTAATAATTTTCAAACCCAAGAAGTAAAACTATAGGAAATTTATCCAAATGAGGTAGATATTTTCAATTAATTAAGGATATTACTTCTTGCTAGAATGAGATAGGCTTGAGCATCAATTTTAATCATTTTTTGTTTATAGAGGCAAGCACTAAGTATTGTTTATGAAATGTTAATAAGTTATACCTGTATATGTATTATATGCTAGGCATACATGTATATATTTACATATTAACTAGTAACTCATGTAATGATTATGTTAATTCTAATACATTAACTCATTTTTTCATTGAAATAAACTACAGATAGTATTTTTCATTCCCATTTAAAAATTTTTGTATTTTATTTCTCTGTGCAGAAATAAACTACAGATAGTATTTTTCATTCCCATTTTATAATTTTTGTATTTTATTTCTCTGTGCATCAGATTCTTCATTTATCAAAAAGAGGTAATGACAATACCTCTGTTTTGTAAGATGGATTTTAAAAGGGTGATGGGAAAGGAGAACTGGTGTGAGAAGCCGTCAGGTAAATCCATTTTAGGAAATCTCACCCATGAAACTTGGAGAATTGATATAGAACAAAGCCGGCCTTTTGGAAATCTGTTAGAACAACCCTACCCCACTTTCCCAGGATATATCCCAATTTGAAGACACAAGAGATCCGTTAACTAACCTGAATTCGGATCTAATTTTGCCTTCACTGGCTGCATTAGCCACTTACTTTACTAGTCTCCACAAAGAACTGCCACAAGAAATAATAAATTTTATTATTTCAAAATTTAAATTTTATAGATACAACTTCTAGGGGAGAAGAGTTGTCTTAAGTCACCTAAACACCTGAAGAAAATATATCTGAGAATGTTGCTGAGAATCTTGAGATTTGAAGGAAGAAGCTCATAGCAGTGGATGGAGATGGGGGTAAGGAAGAAATGAATTTTTTATTGTGTACCCTTTGATAGTTTTTGAATATTGTGCCATGTGCATAAAAAAGACAATGTAACCATGCACAAATAATCAGTGAATATCGTCTAGTATCTCCTGCCAGTTTTTTCGTTATTCATATGATAAAGATTTCTAAGGCATAGTCACATACAAAATAAGTCCCTGATGCTTGATAGTATATTAAATATAAAATCTGAAATAATGGAAGAAAATGGAAAATAAAACAAAGATACAACTCATCTCAAGGTGGTAGAGAAGGTTTTTAAATTTTTTTTTTTTTAAACAATGGATGTAAAGTATGAAGTAAGAGACTGGTTTTTATGTTTTTTTCCCTAAGAAGTACCATTGAATTATGAAAATGAGCAAAACCCAGTGAAAAAAATTTTTATTTAGTCAATTTTTCCAGCATTATTTTTGAAATATTTTTGTCTCATTTCCAAACAAATTGTAATGCTTCCTTTGCTCATTTAGTTGTTCTGAATACTAAGATTGACAACTCTTGCTCTAGCTAAGGGCTTGTTTACGAATTACAGAAAGGATTACACATTCACAGAAAAGATTACACATTTATGGAAAGAAGTTAAAACAGAATACAAAGACACATAAAGTGCTGGAGTACCTGAGAAAATAAAAGCAAGGGAAGATGGGAAAACAGAATGTGGACTTAAAATGGTGCCTAGAATGATGCCAAAAATAGATACGTTTTTTAAAGATAAGCCATAATTTTAGTTCTGAATGTTCTAGCCATCAAAGCAACAGAGAAGCATAGTCAATTACACAATTAATTACAACCCCTCTGCCCTGGAAAAAAAGGAAAGATGGTTTAGGAATAGGACTATATTTGGAACTTAATGCAAAAGAAAATCTCCCAAAGATAGTCCTAACATAACTTGTGATGACTAAAACAACACAAACACAGATGCTACAGAGTTGATTAATACTTTGCCATGTTTTAATCTAGAGAGGGATCTCTAGAAGGTATCCTGTTTTGAAAATAATATATTTTCCCCTTTGATTATTGGAATTTTCCTTCTTTTTTTTGCTTTTCCTCTTTTTTCATCTTCCTCTCTTTTTTCCTCCTCTGTCCTTTTGTTGTTCTTCTGCTGCGTGATTGGCTATGAATCCTCCCCCAAAGTATTAAGGATACTTAAAAAATCTTAGTCTGTAGATTTTTTTTACTTGCTCTATTTGGGGGGTTTGATATAGATACTGTGCCTTCATTGAAAAAAAGAAAATTGAATGTTTTCTTTCTCTCTTCCACACCCTGTTTAATTAACATTAGGGATATCCACTTCTTGAAGATTTGGTTGACTAGACCTTGAAATCATCTAGGTCTCCCACAGATGGAGGGGGAGGAGGGGTGATTGTGGTGGTGGTGATACAGGTCTTTGACAACATCTGTATTTCTTCCAGATATTTGTCTGTTTAAGTTTCTTTCATTCATGATTAGTTTTGGTAATTTATATTGTCCTAAGGAATCATTCAGTTTTCAAATTTAATTGCTTATATAGCTTTCAATTTGCTTTTTATTTGTATCCTCATTTTAATGTCTTATTTCTTATATATTTGTACTTTTTCTCTTTTTTTCCTTGTTTAGGCTAGCTATTGATTTCTCTGTGTTATTGTTTTAAATAAGATGTTTTATAACTCATTAATTTCTAACTTTATATTCTGCATAGATTTAATGTGTTTTCTTTCTCTAATTTTTTGAGATTGATAATTCATTTATTTTAATTATTTTCATTTATCAAAATAAGTTTTTATTGTTAGGCATTTAACTCAGAACCACTTCCATCTTGTACTCTAGGTGCAAGGGGTGTGTGGTGTTTTCATTATCTTTATGTTTTAAAGATACTGCAAGTGTTACTTTGATTTTTCTGAGTTAAGATTCTTTTGAGAGAGGGAAATGTTACGATTTGTAGCTGTAAGGTCTTTGTTTTTCTTTTTTTTCTGGGTTTATTTATTGTTTTCTTATTTCTTATTGTGCTGTGTTCAGTTAATGTCTGTCTGTACTTTGTAGGTTTTGTAATTGGGACTGTTTTTTTGCTAAATATATGCTAAATTTTTACAAATAGTTCATAGACACTTGTAAGTTTAATTTCTGTTTTCAGCATATGGAATTTCATCATTTCAATCAGGATTCTCTTATTAATTAAGTTACTTTGATATTCTTTGTGTTTATTATTGTTAAAAAGAAACAGGTCCAAAATGGAGTCATTTATATTAAGCCCCACAAAAGACTTAATATCTAACCTACTTGCTGTTTTAGCCTTTCCTGGCAATGCAGTTTTAAACCAATCAGTCTGGAAATTCCTGACCAGCACTAGTGAGGTAATCTGCCTGCTCTATCCCCTAAGGAAAGGTGACCTTCCCTGAAAAAATTTTTTCTTTTCTTTTGCTAATAGCTCCCTTGCTCCAATCTCCTTCCTATAAAAACTTTGTTTTGTACAACTCCTCAGTTATCTCCCTGCTTGTTAGGTGGGATGCTACCTGATTCATGAATTGCTTAATAAAGCCAATTACATCTTCAAGTTTACCTGGTTGAATTTTGTTTTTTAACATTATTTTTTTCCTATTTATTATATCCTTATATGATAGGTGAACTAAAAGCTCCTACAACCAATGTGTTTTTAGTATTTCTATTTATATCTTATAATTTTTTAAATTTATTATCTTGAAGTTATATTTTTGGTGTAGGTAATTTTTGATGATATTTGGTATTTGTATTTTTGGTGATATTCATGATGTTATATTTTGGTTGAGGTTTGTTATATTTACCATCACAAATATTGTGTGTTGAATTGTGTCCCCCCCAAAAAAAAAGATATGTTGAAGTCCTAACCCTCAGTACTGCCAAAAGTGACCTTGTTTGGAAATAGGGTCTTTGCAGATATGTTTAAGATCATGAGGATGGGCTCTAATTCAGTATGACTGGTGTCCTTGGGAAAAGAAAATTTGGATATATACACAAGCAGAGGAGACATTATGTGAATGCCATGTGAAAATGAAGGCAAAGATCTGGATGCATGTATGAGCCAAGGCACACCAAAGATTGCTAACCAACCAGCAGAAGCTAGGAGAGAGACATGGAACCAGTTCATTCTCACAGCCCTCAGAAGGAATCAACCCTTGACTTCTAGCCACCAGAACCACAAGACAAAAAATTTCTGTTGTTTTCTGTTGGTGTGTGGTACTTTGTTACAGTGAGCCTAGGAAACTAATACAGGTTACTTGGCTTCATTTATTGTTTTTTTGCCCTGAATTCAAATTTATCTGATATTAAAATGTGCTCCCAATTTCTGTTGTCACTTGCCTGGTATACTTTTGACAGTTCCTTTATTTTCAAACTTTAGTGCCTCTTGAATTTTTAAAACATAATTAGACCATGTCAGCTCCATGCTCAAAAAACCCTCAATGACTTCCCTTTGCATTAGAGTAAAATTATTCCATTTGAAAAGCGTACTTCCTTAGTATGAAGTGCAAAGCATTGCATGGTTCTCCTGTCTCTTCTCAGACCTCATTCTGCTCTGCCCTCCGTGACCTCTAGCACAGGAGTCTTATTGTGGTGCTTGCAGTAAGCTGAGCTCTTTACTTCCACAAGTCTGTTCTCTCTGTCAGTAACCTTGTTTCCTCTTCAGTGGCTTTATACTTCTGATTCTTCATGTCTTAGCTCAAATCTTAACTTTTCAGAGATTTCTTCTCTGATCACTGTATCTGATGTGATCTAACTCCGTTTCCACCGAAACTCTCAAACACATCACTCATAATTCCCTGGTAGCATTGATCACCGTATGAATTTATTTTATTTATATTCATATTTGTCATCTCTACCCCCACTAGAATCTAAGTCCCATGAGACTTAAGACTCTTGTCTGCATTTTCACCATGTCTAGAATGTCGGCTTTGCATGTAGTTGGCAAAGAGTAAGTATCTGTTGAAAGAAGTAAGGGAATTACAAAGAAAGGAAGGATCGATGGATGGAAAGGAAATCTACAAGCCATTTTGTTCTCTTCTCAGCCTTTCATAAAATACTTGCTCGGAACCTCTAACTGAGGAGTGCCTTTCAATGTTAGAGTGTTTATTCTAATCTAAACTCTACTCTGTGCCTCCTGTTGTTCCAGCTACTTAATCATCAGATGTAACAGATTGAAAAAAACAGTTTTTCCATTATTAAAGAAGTAATTTTTATTGGTATGTAATCAGTGGTCATTCCTTCTTCACCCACTTCCCATATGCGATGCTCATATGGTGGATGGTGTAAGTTATCTTCTCCCTCAGCCCAGAGACCTTTAATATGTTATTCCCAATATTATCCTCATACAGTCACACATGATTTGAACATTTGAAGAGATCCTAGCCAAGAAATCCCTGATCTAATCAGGAAGAATCACTAAATTCTTCTCTAGCAGGTCATACTGACAGGCATTTCAGAAAAAGGACCAAAACTAGAAGAAAGAAAAAGGGAGAGGCACATTCCCAGATGATTCAACATTCCCTGTAGATTTTATCAAGAACAATTATATATGTATATATTTCCAAATACATTTTAAAAAGTAATTTTATCTTAATTAAACAACATTAACCAGAACAGAGCAATGTTTTCACCAATTACAAAAAAAGCAAAGGATAATCTCTAGCTCACATATATCTACTTCCACCATATCACCATCTGATGGCAGCATACCCTCAAAATATAGATTCTACTTTTTAATGTTTCAGATCAATTCATTCCTTTATAGGGCATCTGCTATTTCCAGACAATGTGATATAAATATTTCCATGGCCTAGTCTGTTCTCTTAAGGAGCTCACAGTACACTGGAAGAGACAGGCATATACACAGATAATTTTAATAACAGTGTGCAATGAATATTATAGAAGCTTAGAGATGGACTCTTAGCCTAATATGAAGATAAGGTAAGATTTTCCCCTATGAGATTATACCTGAATTGAGTTTTAACATGTGCAAGTTACCTAGATTAAAATAGGTAGTAAAATGATGAATATCATCATACAGAGGCAAAAGAGACTAGTTTGTATATAAGGAAGAAAAGAGGCTATTGGAATCAAAGGAGGAGAAAATTGTACATTTCAGGCCCAATGATTCCCTAAACATCACATTTTTGGGGCACATCTATATGCCGGGCATCCATCTACATACAAGGAAAACAAAATGAACACAATCTTTGTCCTAATAAAGCTTTTCTTCTAGCACATACACTAATGATCAATTGAAACTATAATGCCAAGTAATTATATTCAAATTAAAAACAAGCAGAATATGGATAGGGTAGACACAGGGAGATGGCAGTGGGGAGGCAGTGATATTTTAGATAAGGCCACCAGGGAACACCAGATGTTTACCTAGGTGATAAAATTATATATACGGACTATAATCACACTCATGGCTAAAGTACGTTTGCAAGCTAACAATGAAAATGCACTTACCAACACTTGACCCACAAAGGTCTGTGCTGAAAGCAGCATTTCTATACGATTACGAAATATTCCTTGGAAGTGGAGACTTTTTAAATGTTTACTACGGATGCTCTTTGTCAAGAGTAGTTCCTATAAGGAAGAGAAAAGAAGTGAGAGTGAGCTGGATCCCAGAGAAAGTAATCTGTTTTATGTATGTTGGTAGAGCCTCCTGCTGAGTTATCAGCCAGAAATTACTATACTTTGTCCAACCCAGAGAACCCCAAAATCCCTTATTCAGCATATCATGAAATGAATTTTACTGGGTTTGCATTTTACTGGTCTTTTGCACAGCTTTTTAATTAGGAATTCTGCGGTCACCATGCCTTCTTCACATGCTCTCAGTCCTAGACCCTTCAAACTGACATTATTGTAGTGATCAGGATTGGGAATAGCATGCTTCTTCCTGCTCTGGGAACATCTCTTATCCTTTTCTATCAAGATACATGGACAAAGGAAAAAGATTACAAATTGGTTTTTAGTGATTACTTAAGTATCTGCTCTTTTTTGGGGAAAGAAGGAAAGTTTCAGCAATTTTATGTTGCTTTTAGTTCCTTATCTGGTGACATATCCTGCTGATATAATCCCTCCTCATATTTATAAAGTACCTTTACTTATTATATTTAAATTTTTAGTAATCCTATGAAGTAGACAAAATAAATGTGATTTAAAACCACTATCTACTGCTAAGGAAACTGGGGTATAGAGAAATTACATGACTGGCCCATAAGCAGGGGATAAGAGGCTGGAGTCTGAACTAGCCCCCATATCTATTGATAAGCTACCACCAAGAAAGACACAAGTGAGCTAGAATTCACCACACCATGCTGACTGAGACCCTCTGACTTTTAGAAAAACTCATTATATATGGAGCCAGGGTTTTGAAAAGACTTAATTTTTCTACTCATAATCTCTGAATGGTGAAAGAAAAGTCTCATTAAATAACTATTTGATAATAGAACTCCTATCTTGATCAGTGATTTGCCCTCTAATATCTATGACTCATCATGTGCATTCCTGAGATGTCTAAGACTTGATTTAAAAAAAAATGTTCAGTATAACATTAATGTGGAACACTTCTTTGAATTTCATTATGAAATTAGAGGAGCCTTCTGTGGGAAAACAAATTGACCCTAAGATAAGATATAATAAAATCATACTTGTGAATGTAGTAAACATTTTAAAAATGCACATTTAAGGAGAAAACTATGACTCCAAATAATTTTTAAAACATCTTTGACAGTTGTGACATTTTTTGCATTAGGCCAACTTTCCCAAAGGCTTAGAGAAAAAATACAACACTCTTGATTTAATTAAATATAACAAGTTACTGAGAAGTCACTCAGCTCGTATCAAATTCTCTCAAGGTTCAAAACCAGAAAAGTAGAGTATTCTGGAGGCTTGGACCCTACTTCTTAACATCTCATAATAGTTGCTTCCTATTAGAAATTAAGATACCTCTGGACAGAAGGGTAGACATGAATTACATCCCAAAGAAGGGAAAAATACTGCAAATGTTTATGGACAAATAGGTTCTCACATTTTTGTAACCACACAAAAATAAATACAATGGAGGGAAAAGATACATTTTCTGGAGCAGAAATCTAAGGAGATTAAACAATTCTAGCAATTCAGTTGTGCATTGGGAAAAAAGAAAAAAAGTAGAAGGCAGATTCTCCATACCCAGTACTCATTTGTGTACTCTATCAGTCTTGTTAAGGAGTAAGTGCTCCTCAGAATTCTTTGCAGTTTTTATGCCACTGCTTAAAGTCGTTACAAAAATTAAGAATAGAGGGGACTCATTTAGCAACAAAATCTATGAACTACTATACTGGGTACATGTTGAATGCAGAAACCTGAATTCCATTTTATGATTATTGCCAATGACCTTAAAAAGTTACCAAGTTATTACAAATTCTGTTATTTTATGTCAATGTTTACCATTAAGAGAAATGTTTTAAGCAACTTTTCAATATTGACTACAACGCACAAGTGAAATGTGTTATGTTATGGAAATTGCTATATCAGTAAAACAAAGTTTGGGAAACAAAAATTGGGAACAAATCACACAGGGCATAATAAAGCTCTGCCTTCGACCACCGGTATTAGAACAGCCATTATACAGCATTTGAGAGTTTTATTTCAGCTCTTAAGCAAAGTCTTATCTAAGATACCATTATTCTCGTCATCATCATTTGCTAGCTGTTACCCCACAGCCCCCACCCTTGCAAAGCTTGTTTGGTTGTGAATAGTGTCTCTGCATTTGTGGCTGGATGGCATGTGAATGTATGCATGGGTTTTCATATGAATATATGTACAACTAGGTGTGTTGTGTTAACATGGTATATAAAAGACAATGTACATGTGTTAAGTACATATGCATCCTGCATGTGTGATTTATGAAAGTAAGGTTGACCTGATTGTGGTCTTTGCCTGCCTCATAGTACCAAGCACAACTATCATTTTAAAATTCAAAATAGAGTCATAGATGTAAATGTTTGTGGAAATTTTTTTTTTTTTTAAGAATAGTGACTCTGTTTCCAGAGCTATCATTCATCATCAGCCACAGCAGACATTCTTTCTCTGAGTGGTGGGAGAGGAGGCCCAGCTCTGTACCTGCTGCCTTTGGAATGGTGTCCTGGGGTCCTGTTTTCTACCCCAGGGGAGGATCAGCCCCTTTATAAGGCACTGGATTAGAGCTGGTTCTATTAGCTCATGAAAACTGAGTGAAGCTTAAATTGTTTTCTAAACCCAGTCACTTGCCAAACCTGTCTCAATCTTCATACAGTAGGATCCAAAATAAGGAAACTGACCAAGAGAATTCCTGTTCCCTTGATGTTTTGCCATTTTTTAATAGTTCTCCAGATTAGTCTGAAAATGAGTAAGATGAGGAGTCCAAGCAAGAAGGTCACAAAGGAAGAGAGAATAAACGCTGCTTGGATCTCACTTGAGCAGGCCATTTTCCCAGATCTTCCCCACTATCACTCTGCGGCTTTGTTTGAAAGATCAGGAGATGGAACTGCTGGGCTTCTGTGATGTCATGATCACATGGTAATGATTCCAGAAATTAGAGTTTAGTGTATCAATGAGTCCTGAGGTCAGGTGTAATAGCGATAAGTGATTCCAGGAACAAGGGTCAGCTAACCACTGCAATGCTGACTCATAGGATGCAAATGAATGAACAGGAAAAGACCAGGTCCACAACGTGGTCTTCAGAAGACAAGAATTCTAGATCTAATTCTTTTACTGACTTTCTTTCTGACTTAGAGGAAATTACAGCCTTCATGGCTATGGTCAATGGTCAATGGGCTATTTGGTTTGTTGCAAACACCTTCATTTTTTTTTTCTTTTCTTTCTTTTTTTTTTTTAAATTTTTTTTATTTTTGGTGGAATGGCATCCAGCCATCTGTGTGTCAGTGAATTGATTCTTTACCTGAGCAGATACCACATGCTCAGTAATTGTGGAAGGACAGATGAGAGGAGTACTTCAAGATTTTTGCTTAACTCATCAATAAGAAAGGCACGATAGGGCAGGTATTATAGAAAGTACTTTTACTGGTGTGAACATTGGTCAGTTGTTAAATATTTGAGCCCAGGAATCTGTTCCTCTGATCTCTTCTTTATGGGACTGTCCCCTTTCTTGCTTTTATCCCTGCCCTGTCAGCAAACACTTTGGTCCAGCAGAGGTAAAGTTCAGAATGAGAGCAATTTCTTTTATTTTCTCTGATGTTTTCAAAGGCATAAGAAATGTCATGCCTTTCAGTGCACCCACGTGGCAGGTAAAATGTCAGAGCCTGATGGGGGGCCTAGTCCCCCCAGTTATTGTGAAGATGGCCTGACACAAGGTGATGAGACCCAGGAGAAATGTTGTTGTCCTTTGGAGCCTTCCATGATTCTGCTCTATGTGGCAGACTATTTCTAGAAGAGAATTACAACATGTCCTAGAACTGCTGCCACAGTTATATTTCCTTCTAAGCTGAGCTATAATTTCCACAAAATCTAGTCATTAAGCTAGCATAGGGCAATATTAGGAAGGACTCTGGTCTAGAGTTAGGAGCCCTGAATTCTGGCCCTAGTCTTTCATTTAAGTTGCTGTGTGATGTCTAATAAGTCACTTTACTTTTCACAGTCATTTATTTTATGTTGAAAATAACATAATAACATACTTGATGGAATTACTGTGGGGATTCAATAAGGTAGTGTGATCATATTTTGAAAAGCATAAAACTCAAAACAAGGAAAGATAACCATTAGCTATTTCAGTTCCTTTTCTGAATGGCACTGATTATAAAGCAAAGAGGAAGGGAGGGAGGGAGGGAGGGAGGAAGGAAGGAAGAAAGGAAGGAAGGGAGGAAAGAAGGAAGAAATTATGTGTTTAGATCACATGCACGCATGAGCATAAGCCCCTATAGCTAGCTATTTGGAAAATAAGATCACAGTTTCCATGTTAAAGCTTATTTACTTAGTCTGATTAATCTTAAGTAATGGTTAAGCTATCATCATCAATTCAACTTTCTTATTTTCCTAACTTTTGCTATTTAATATTGTCAGAGTACTACCAATTCTTTCCAAGATACCATCTAGGCATCTCTTTCCCCCTTTCCCAGCAATTGTCCTATGAGAACAAAAAGATTCAATTTTAATTAAACAGCCAGGTAGCTTGTCCCTCTAATATATTATGGTCATGGTAATACTAGTTTCTATGGCTGAGTCAAGGAATGTGTGGATTTCTTTCAAAGTCGGCCTTTCCAAATTTGTCTTGAACCTCCAGTGTCTGGGTCATCTGGTTTCCCTGGAACTGTCCCAGCTTCTGTACTGAAAGTCTAACATCCTGAGAAGACCCTTGGTCCTGGGCAGATTGGGGTAGGTGGTCCTCCTGCCTCCCCCCCTCCACTTCATCTATACAGTGCTGCAGCCGCACTGCCCCATCCTAGCTATGAGGGCACACAAAGTCTTTTCTTTCTCCAGGCCTTTCCGACACACGGTGCCCTCTGCCTAGAACACACACTTGTGTCTTCAGCAGCCGCTTTCTTTTTTTTTTTTTTTAAAGATTTTATTTATTTATTTGAGAGAGAGAATGAGAGAGAGAGAGCACATGAGAGGGGTTAGGGTCAGAGGGAGAAGCAGACTCCCTGCCGAGCAGGGAGCCCGATGCGGGACTCGATCCAGGGACTCCAGGATCATGACCTGAGCCGAAGGCAGTTGCTTAACCAACTGAGCCACCCAGGCACCCCCAGCAGCCGCTTTCTTCATGTCTCTTTTTCAATGGCCCACCACACTCTCCTGACCATCCTTTAGAAAGGAGGGCTGGTCACAGGCCCCAGGATTCTGTGATGGCCCTTTCCTTCACGGCACTTCATGGCATTTCTTGTAATTACCTTATTTCCTGTTGTCTGGTTTATTTTCTATCTTCCCTCACAAAATGTAAGCTCCACAAGCTTAGGGATACCTGTTTTATTCATTACTGAGTAGCCTGTGTCAAGTAATACACCTGCCACATGCTTGGCAAGTCACCAGAACTTAATAAATATCTGGAGATTGAATGAATAAATCCTAGATCCTTAGAAATATGTTAGGTGAATGAAATACTGACTCTACATGGACTTTAACCCAAGTTATCCACATTTCTCTCCTGCATATTTCCCACCTCTCACTACAAACTATTTTCATGAAGGAAGTGTGCCATCTGCAGTTGTTTATGCACAGGGCATGGTATGTGGTGTGTGTATGTGTGCTCAGAATGTGTGTATACAATGTGTGTGGTTTGTGGTGTGTGTGTGTGCATGTCGTGTGTGCATGTGATGGTGGGAGTGTGTGTGTGGGCGCATGGTGACGTGTGTGTGCTTTTGCGAGCAGTGTGTATGTGTTGAGTGGTGTGGGGGTGTGTGTGTGTGTGTGTGTGTGTGTAGGGGAAAGGGCATATGACTTGGATCAAGTGCCATTCAAAGTGTTACTATCTTTGCTAACAGGTTCAAATTTGGTAACTTTTCTCAGAGTTACTGAGTTATTGTGGCATGGTAGAAGTGTGTGATGAAGGAAAAGCTGCCATTTGTCACTTGGTAGCAATTCAGTATTCAGAACTAGAGAGACAATTTGAAACAACATTACCTTTTACAATAACTGAGAAAGGACTCCCCTTGTACTAGATAATTTAAAGAAAAGAAAAAATTCACTATTCTGTTGGCTACCTACGATCAGCCAGAATCTTCTGTGTGTGTGTGTGTTTGTGTGTGTATTAAGCAAGTACTATGTGCCAGGCACAATGGAAGCACAATGGTCAACAAAAGAAACCTAGTTCATTCCCTCACAGGGCATACAGTTAACTGAGGAAGATGTTTACAATTAGAAACTAGGAAAAGTGTTTGAGGGAAAAAAACAGGTGGTGGAAGGAGGGACCTAATCGAGGTGAGGAGGCCAGAAGCTGCCTCAAGCCCGTCATGTGTGAAACTGAGGGCTGAAGCATGACATGCTACCTCAGTCAGATCCTCCAGTGGGTGTGGAGAGGCCAGGAACAAGCACTGCGCCCACCGTTAGGCAGAGGTGCCATCTTGGGCAAGGTTGGGAAGGATGGCACTTCTGAAGAGAGTGGTTGCATGCACAGTAATGACCCAAGAGAAGGCTGGCTGCATATGAAGGGGACCAGATCACGCAAGGCCTTGTATTCAGGTTACGATTAAAAATACACACAGACCAACAAAAATTCATCCCAAGAACAAGAGGAAACATTTGAAAGCTTTCAGAGAAGGACGTTAAGTGATTGAATCCCAGTTGTAAAGGGATTACCCTGACTTACAGAGAAGACACCACAGCAGGTGAGATGTGGTGGCTGGTGGAGATACGCGGGCAGGTGGGAGTGACATCCAGCAGGTAACATCTGCTCCCCTGCATGAGGGACATGAGGGAGAGGACTGGTCAAAGCTACCCTGCTTTTCCAGCTGGTACTTCTGGGGGTTTCTTGGAAGCATTCACTGCTGTGTCTTTAAAACTCCACCTAAGAGGGACGCCTGGGTGGCTCAGTCAGTTAAGCATCTGCCTTTGGCTCAGGTCATGATCCCAGGGTCCTGGGATTGAGCCCTGCATTGGGCTCCTTGCTCAGCCTGCTTCTCCCTCTGCCACTCCCCCCCGCCCCCCGTGCTCTCTCTCTTTCTCTCTCTGTCAAATAAGTAAATAAAATCTTAAAAAAAACCCTCCATCTAAGAAATAAAGACAATGTGATGAAGAACTATTTTTTTTTCCCACTCAGATGAATTTTTTTAACATGTCAGTGATTTGATTAGAAAATAGCTTCACTTTGTACACATCTCTATAATTTACCTCCGGGCATTCAAATAATCTGGAAAAATTGTACTTTATAATGAGAATGAATAAATGTTTTATCTTAAAAATTTAGCTTTCAACAAATGTGCCCTATTTGACAAAAGTAAGTAAAAACTTCATTTTTTAAGTGTCTACACCAGCACTTATGAGTGTGTGTGTGTGTGTGTGCCTATGTGTGTGTTTGTGTATAATGCTTCTGAAAATAATAACCATATTGTGATGTTATCTTTTAAGGATCTAAATGCATCCATCACACTGAATGGTATAACCCTACCCTCTTCTGTTTCTATAAGAAGAGGTTCATTTCATACCACAATGAACATCCTCACCATCTGTCAGACACTGGTCAAGAAATACTAGGCCTCAGTTCATGCAGCTAGTCAATGTCAGAACCAAGTCTAAAGTCAGAGATGAAGATGGTTCCACCTCCACAGAACACTCACATGCTAGTGAAAGTACATCAGCTTTCTGGGGTGGACATCTTTTTGTTGATTTCATGTATCTGTGGCTTAGGGAATGTTACTTACAGATTGTAGCCTCAGTCTCTCAAGGCCTTTAGATGAAGCTATTTTAATCACCTTTACCTTTCTTTACCTTTCATCTTCTGAAGGCTTCATTTCTATTTTTGGTTGAACTCCTTAAGTGTCATGAAATAGAAGAAATAGTAAATTAACTACGTCTGGAGAAAGCTTACTGTTGAGGGAATATGATTTAATCCATATTCTCTTTAGAGCCATGATCCCACCCTTTAAAAAGTCACTGTTCTTTTTAACTCACTCTCTTGTTCCCTATGTATTCCAAGTGGACAAACCACAACAAAATGTTCCACTGTGGTAGGCACTTCAACTCAATTGAATGGCTATCTACACTATATTGGTGAGAGTATGTGTTTGTGTTTAGAAACTATCAGCTCTGGAGAGGCTGATACAAGCAAGGTAATTGTAGTTAAAATCCATACAGAAACTTGAGTTCTGTTTTTCTTTTTTCATCGAGTTTGTTGGTTTACCTCTGAAGCATAAGTCTTTGGACAGGCTTCTTATGCTCCCCCATCTTCATTTTCTCATTAGTAAAGTGAGGAGGCTGCTACCGGTATTTGGGATTCTTACCAGCTTTGAAACATGAATCTTTGATTCTATAATCATAGATTATGACTCTCCTAGATTGTAAACTCTTTTCCATATACCAGTGTCTAACCTCATCTACCAGATGAAGTCATTAAAAAATGAACAAAAAGGAAGAAGCATCATTTCTGAGTGGCTTTTTACTGAAGAGGTGTACCCTTTGAAAAGTTAACTTGGAACCCAATTTGATTTCTTCTTGAATCTCATGGAATTTTCCTCATAGAGGGAATATGGTTATGTTGGTCTCAGTCTCTGATTCCATCTGTGCATCCAAGCCTCTTTCCCTATGTGATATGAATAGAAACATGCTAACTGGTTTGCCAGACACACCATCTCTTTGGTTCTCTGTCCAATCTCCCATTCCTTTTCTCACTAATTTGCTTTCTGTGGTACTGCAGAGTTATGCTTCATTTTGGGTATTTGCAAACTGCATAGTAAGTCCATATGTATATCAAATATGTGGGTGGATTGTTAAGTGCAAAATGAAGAACTTCCTCAATCTTTTTAATTTTCTCATTTGTGGTTCCTAATTATTGTACCGTTGGAGGGTGGTCTTAAATCGTGGTACAAGTATTAACAAAAGTTAAGACATGAGCCTTCTCCATTTGGCCAGTAGGTGGGAGTATTTCACAGGGAATTAGCAAACTGCAGGGATTTTTTTTTTGTTTTGTTTTGTTTTGTTTTAGAAGATGGAGGACCCTTCTGGAAGAGAACTAAAAAGGAGAAAACAAAAACAGAAAGTTAAGAACGAAGAGAGGGACACCCAATCATATAAAATACAGGGCTTGTAAACAGTCTCACCAAAAACCCATTTTCTGTTCAGGCTCTCTCTGTTTATCCTCTGACTCTGCCCCTTTTGATAGAATACAAGGATGAATTAAACTGTTGATAACTCTGGAGTTGTGTTTTTTTTTTTTTCCCTTTTCTTTCGTTCATTTCTTTTCTTTTTCTTTCTTTCTTTTTTTTTTTTTTTTTTAGTATAATCTCTATGGATCCTTGAGAGTCCTAAAAAACCTTTTCAGGAGAAGGAATAATGCAATCAGTCTCCTCAGAAATCAGGCCAGCTGAACACCAAGCTGGTGATTTCATCAGAATGCTTAATGCCCACCAGCAGAAGTGGTGTGAGAGCAACGCAAGTGTAGGCTCACTGTTGGCAGCTTCGCCAGCGACTCTGGCCAGGGTCTCAATGCAGTTATCATTATGTCATCCCTTTGCCCATCTTCTCTACTGCTACCGTTTGGAATTATTTGTCTACCATTGAAAAGATTAAGGCAAATCACCAAACATTGTCCCAGCAGCTGGTTGCTGTATGAGTGTGTTTTAACAGTCACAATTTCAATGAACTACATGTTCGTTTGAGTCTCTGGGCAGTTGTATTCAACTTGAAGATTAGGTTGAAAAACGGAGCTGTCACCAATGTCATAGGAGATGAACGCCATCGCTTCTGTATCAGCTTCTGTTGCACGTTCACCCAGACACTACTCTCCAAACCCCCACTGTGCCCTTGCAAGCTTTGGAAGGAGATGAAATGATGGACTGGCCTCCTGCTCTGTCTTTGGTTTGAGGATAGCCCAGCAGTTTTCCAATTATTCTCAGGAGAGAAACCAAAACCCTATAGATACAAAATAACTTTCTAAAACACAAAGTTATTTTAATCTACATATTTTAAAGAAAATCCCAACAAATGATATAAGGTGCATACACAAGGCAAATGAAGTTCTTTGAAACTAGTTAACATCTTCTAAGACACAGCTTTGCATATTCACTAGCTCTATTATTTCTCCCAGCAAAGGATAAATTTGCCCTCTTTATTGGCATTTCTGACTTTCTTCATCAGTATTGTGATTTTAATTGCATTTATCCCAAAACTGCCTTTGTAAGCAGTGCCCTTGATACAGTGTGAAAGTAACTGTTGCATTAATATATTTATTTTCTTTTTTCAAGATGTCCTTGAAGTAAGGGTCTTTTGGAATATAATATGCAAACAGAATGTAGATAAGCACTGATGCAAAAGAATTACTGAGCATTAAATCTGTTTATCCTAAGTCCTACTCATTTCTTTTAATTCTTTTTTTTATTATTATGTTATGTTAATCATGATACATTACATCATTAGTTTTTGATGTAGTGTTCCATGATTCATTGTTGGCGTATAACACCCGGTGCTCCATTCAGTACATGCCCTCTTTAATACCCATCACCAGGCTAACCCATCCCACCACCCTCCTCCCCTCTAGAACCCTCAGTTTGTTTCTCAGAGTACACAGTCTCTCATGGTTCATCTCCCCCTCCGATTTTCCCCCCTTCATTCTTCCCTTCCTGCTATTTTCTTTTTTTTAAGATTCAATGTATTATTTGTTTGAGAGGTACAGGTCTGTGATTCAACCGTCTTACACAATTCACAGTCTCACCATAGCAGATACCCTCCCCAGTGTCTATCACCCAGCCACCCCATCCCTCCCACCCCCCACCACTCCAGCAACCCTCAGTTTGTTTCCTGAGATTAAGAATTCCTCATATCAGTGAGATCATATAATACATGTCTTTCTCTGATTGACTTATTTCGCTCAGCATAATACCCTCCACATCCATCCATGTCATTGCAAATGGCAAGATTTCATTCCTTTTGATCGGTGCGTAATATTCCATTGTATATATATATACCACCTCTTCTTTATTCATTCATCTGTCAATGGACATCTTAGCTCTTTCCACAGTTTGGCTATTGTGGACATTGCTGCTATAAACATTGGGGTGCACGTACCCCTTCGGATCCCTACATTTATATCTTTGGGGTAAATACCCAGTAGTGCAATTGCTGCATTGTATGGTAGCTCTATTTTCAACTTTTTGAGGAACCTCCATACTGTTTTCCAGAGTGGCCGCACCAGCTTGCATTCCCACCAACAGTGTAGGAGGGTTCCCCTTTCTCCGCATCCGCGCCAACATCTGTCATTTCCTGACTTGTTAATTTTAGCCATTCTGACTGGTGTGAGGTGGTATCTCATTGAGGTTTTGATTTGGATTTCCCTGATGCTGAACAACGTTGAGCACTTTTTCATGTGTCTGTTGGCCATTTGGATGTCTTCTTTGGAAAAATGTCTGTTCATGTCTTCTGCCCATTTCTTGATTGGATTCTTTGCTCTTTGGGTGTTGAGTTTGAAAAGTTCTTTATAGATTTTGGATACTAGCCCTTTATCTGATATGACATTTGCAAATATCTTCTCCCATTCTTTCGGTTGTCTTTTGGTTTTGTTGACTGTTTCTTTTGCTGTGCGAAAGCGTTTTATCTTGATGAAGTCCCAATAGTTCATTTTTGCCCTTGCTTTCCTTGCCTTTGGTGATGTTTCTAGGAAGAAGTTGCTGCGGCTGAGGTCGAAGATGTTGCTGCCTGTGTTCTCCTTTAGAATTTTGATGGACTCCTGTCTCACATTGAGGTCTTTCAACCATTTGGAGTCTATTTTTGTGTGTGGTGTAAGGAAGTGGTCCAGTTTCATTCTTCTGCATGTGGCTGGCCAATTTTCCCAACACCATTTGTTGAAGAGACTGTCTTTTTTCCATTGGACATTCTTTCCTGCTTTGTCAAAGATTAGTTGACCATAGAGTTGAGGGTCCATATCTGGGCTCTCTATTCTGTTCCATTGATCTCTGTGTCTGTTTTTGTGCCAGTACCATGCTGTCTTGATGATGACAGCTTTGTAATAGAGCTGGAAGTCCGGAATTGTGATGCCGCCAGCTTTGCTTTTCTTTTTCAGCATTCCTCTGGCTATGTGGGGTCTTTTCTGGTTCCATACAAATTTTAGGATTATTTGTTCCATTTCTTTGAAAGAAGTGGATGGTATTTTGATGGGGATTGCATTGAATGTGTAGATTGCTCTAGGTAGCATTGACATCTTCACAATATTTGTTCTTCCAATACATGAGCATGGAATGTTTTTCCAATTCTTTGTGTCTTCCTCAATTCCTTTCCTGAGTATTTTATAGTTTTCTGAGTACAGATCCTTTGCCTCTTCGGTTAGATTTATTCCTAGGTATCTTAAGGTTTTGGGTGCAATTGTAAATGGTATTGACTCCTTAATTTCTCTTTCTTCTGTCTTGTTGTTGGTGTATAGGAATGCCACTGATTTCTGTGCATTGATTTTATATCCTGCCACTTGACTGAATTCCTGTATGAGTTCTAGCAGTTTTGGGGTGGAGTCTTTTGGTTTTCCACATAAAGTATCATATCAGCTGCAAAGAGTGAGAGTTTGACTTCTTCTTTGCCGATTTGGATGCCTTTTATTTCTTTTTGTTGTCTGATTGCTGTGGCTAGGACTTCTAATACTATGTTGAATAGCAATGGTGATAGTGGACATCCCTGCCGCGTTCCTGACCTTAGGGGAAAAGCTCTCAATTTTTCCCCATTGAGAATGATATTCGCTGTAGGTTTTTCATAGATGGCTTTTATGATATTGAGGTATGTACCCTCTATGCCTATACTCTGAAGAGTTTTGATCAAGAAAGGATGCTGTACTTTGTCAAATGCTTTTTCTGCATCTATTGAGAGGATCATATGATTCTTGTTCTTTCTTTTGTTGATGTATTGTATCATGTTGATTGATTTGCGGATGTTGAACCCACCTTGCAGCCCAGGGATAAATCCCACTTGGTCATGGTGAATAATCCTTTTAATGTACATTGGATCCTATTGGCTATAATTTTGGTGAGATTTTTGCATCCATGTTCATCAGGGATATTGGTCTGTAATTCTCCTTTTTGATGGGGTCTTTGTCTAGTTTTGGGATCAAGGTAATCCTGGCCTCATAAAATGAGTTTGGAAGTTGTCCTTCCATTTCTATTTTTTGGAACAGTTTCAGAAGAATAGGTATTAATTGTTATTGAAATGTTTGGTAGAATTCCCCTGGGAAGCCGTCTTGCCCTGGGCTTTTGTTTCGTGGGAGATTTTTGATGACTGCTTCAATTTCCTTAGTGGTTATAGGTCTGTTCAGGTTTTCTATTTCTCCCTGGATCAGTTTTGGTAGTTGATGCATCTCTAGGAATGCATCCATTTCTTCCAGGTTATCTTTTTGCTGGCATAGAGTTGCTCATAATATGTTCTTATAATTGTTTGTGTTTCTTTGGTGTTGGTTGTGATCTCTCCTCTTTCATTCATGATTTTGTTGATTTGGTTCTTTTCTCTTTTCTTTTTGATAAGTCTGGCCAGGGGTTTATCAATCTTGTTAATTCTTTCAAAGAACCAGCTCCTAGTTTCGTTGATCTGTTCTACTGTTCTTTTGTTTTCTATTTCATTGATTTCTGCTCTGATCTTTATGATTTCTCTTCTCCTGCTGGGTTTAGGCTTTATTTACTGTTCTTTCTCCAGCTCCTTTAGGTGTAGGGTTAGGTTGTGTACTTGAGACCTTTCTTGTTTCTTGAGAAAGGCTTGTATTGCTATATACTTTCCTCTTAGGACTGCCTTTGCTGCCTCCCAAAGATCTTGAATAGGTGTGTTTTCATTTTCATTGGTTTCCATGAATTTTTTAAATTCTTCTTTAATTTCCTGGTTGACCCATTCATTCTTTAGTAGGATCCTCTTTAGCCTCCATGTATTTGAGTTCTTTCTGACTTTCCTCTTGTGATTGAGTTCTAGTTTCAGAGCATTGTGGTATGAAAATAGGCAGGGAATGATCCCAATCTTTTGGTACCAGTTGAACCTGATTTATGACCTAGGATGTGATCGATTTTGGGGAATGTTCTATGGGCACTAGAGAAGAGTGTGTATTCTGTTGCTTTGGGATGGAATGTTCTGAATATGTCTGTGAAGTCCATTTGGTCCAGTGTGTCGTTTAAAGTCTTTATTTCCTTGTTGATCTTTTGCTTAGGTGAACTGTCCATTTCAGTGAGGGGGGTGTTAAAGTCCCCCACTATTATTGTATTGTTGTCAATGTGTTTCTTTGCTTTTGTTATTAATTGCCTTATATAATTGGCTGCTCCCATGTTAGGGGCATAGATATTTACAATTGTTAGATCTTGTTGGATAGACACTTTAAGTAGGATATAATGTCCATCCTCATCTCTTATTACAGTCTTTGCTTTAAAATCTAATTTGTCTGATATAAGGATTGCCACCCCAGCTTTCTTTTGGTGTCCATTAGCATGGTAAATGCTTTTCCACACCCTCACTTTCAATCTGTGGATGTCTTTGGGTCTAAAATGAGTCTCTTGCAGACCGCATATTGATGGGTCTTGTTTTTTAATCCAATCTGATAGCCTGTGTCTTTTGATTGGGGCATTTAGCCCATTTACATTCAGGGTAACTATTGAAAGATAGGAATTTAGTGCCATTGTATTGCCTATAAGGTGACTGTTACTGTATATTGTCTGTGTTCCTTTCTGGTCTATGTTGCTTTTAGGGTCTCTCTTTGCTTAGAGGACCCCTTTCAATATTTCTTGTAGGGCTGGTTTTGTGTTTGCAAATTCCTTTAGTTTTTGTTTGTCCTGGAAGATTTTTATCTCTCCTTCAATTTTCAATGACAGCCTAGCTGGATAGAGTATTCTTGGCTGCATATTTTTCTCATTTAGTGCTCTGAATATATCCTGCCAGTCCTTTCTGGCCTGTCAGGTCTCTGTGGATAGGTCTGTTGCCAATCTAATGTTTCTACCCTTGTAGGTTACATATCTCTTCTCCTGAGCTGCTTTCAGGATTTTCTCTTTGTGTATGAGACTCGTAAATTTTACTATTAGATGTCGGGGTGTTGACCTATTTTTATTGATTTTGAGAGGGGTTCTCTGTGCTTCCTGGATTTTCATGCCTGTTTCCTTCCCCAAATTAGGGAAGTTCTCTGCTATAATTTGCTCCATTATACCTTCTGGCCCTCTCTCTCTTTCTTCTTCTTCTGGGATCCCAAGTATTCTAATATTGTTTCGTCTTATGGTATCGCTTATCACTTGAATTCTGCCCTCGTAATCTAGTAGTTGTTTATCTCTCTTTTTCTCAGCTTCTTTATTTTCCATCATTTGGTCTTCTATATCACTGATTCTCTCTTCTGCCTCATTTATCCTAGCAGTTAGCACCCCCATATTTGATTGCACCTCATTAATAGCCTTTTTGATTTCTACTTGGTTAGATTTTAGTTCTTTTACGTCTCCAGAAAGGGTTTCTCTAATAACTTCCATGCTTTTTTCAAGCCCAGCTAGTATCTTTAAAGTGATGATTCTGAACTCTAGATCTGACATCGTACTAATGTCCATATTGAGTAGGTCCCTGGCAGTCAGTACTACCTCTTGTTCTTTTTGTTGAGGTGATTTTTCCCATCTTGTCATTTTGTCCAGAGGAGAATAGATTAATGAGACAACAAAATGCTAACAGGGTAACAACATCCCCAGAAAATATACTCTAAACAAATCAGAAAAGACCTGATGCAGGGGGAAAAGAAAGGGAAAGAGAGAAAAAAGAAAAAGAAAAAAAAGAAAAAGATAAAGATAAAAACAAACAAAAACAGAACAACAAAACAAAACAGAGTATGATCAAATATGATCAGGCTGGTACATAGATCAGTGCCACACACTAGATTTGGGGTGTATTTTGGTCTGTTAGAAGAAAGTGCCTCCCAAAATTTTAAAGAAAGAAAAACTTATATATGTACAAAAATAAGGGTTGATATGATGAAGGGATGGAATATGACTGTAAAGATGAAAATTATAAAAAAATTTTCTAAAAGGAATTGATAAGAAGTTGTTTGAAAAAAGAAAAAAGAGGATTTAAAAAAGAAGAAAAACAAAAGGGAGAGAATGTGATCAGGCAGGGGAGTAGAAAAAAACCATACACTAGAGATTTAGGGTATATTTTGATCTGTTAGAAGAAACTCTCTCAAAATTTTAAAGAGAGACGAACTTATATATATATGCCAAAAATACGGATAAGTACTATGAAGGGATAGAATATGACTCTAAAAATGAAAAAAAAAAAATTTTTTTTTAAAGGGATTGATAAGATGTTGGTTGAAAAAGGGAAAAAGAGGGCACCTGGGTGGCTCAGTTGGTTAAGCGACTGCCTTCGACTCAGGTCATGATCCTGGAGTCCCGGGATCGAGTCCCGCATCGGGCTCCCTGCTCGGCAGGGAGTTTGCTTCTCCCTCTGACCCTCCTCCCTCTCATGCTCTCTGTCTCTCATTCTCTTTGTCTCAAATAAAAAAAAAAAATCAGACTTTAAAAAAAAAAAGAAAAAGGGAAAAAGAAAAATTAAAAAAAATAAAACTTAAAAAAAATTAACTTTGAAAGACTAAAGAATCATGGTTAAAAAGCTAAAAAATCCATGGATTCTATGTGCATTATTCCCCTAGCGCTGGAGTTCTGCCGTTCTCATTGATTGGTAAACTTGGTCTTGGCTGGCTGTTCTTGCTGATTTCTGGGTGAGGGGCCTGTTGCTGTGGTTCCCAAATGTCTTTGCCGGCGGTGGAATTGCCCTGCCCTTGCCCCGTCTGGGCTAAGAAATCTGCTCGGGTCTGCTCTTGGGAGCTTTTGTTCCCTGCAAGCTTTCCGTACAGATTTGGAGGCCGAGAGTGAAAATGGCGGCCTCCCAATCTCCGCCCCGGAGAAGCTGAGAACTCGGGGCCCCGCTCCTCAGTGTGCCCCCAGAGAAAAGCAGTCAGTCACTCCTGTCTCCCTGGTCTCCGGCCGCACTCGTGCTCACCGGCCTGTGACTGAGCGTTTCTAACTCTGGCACCTGACCCCGTGTGGAGTCTCCAAGCCCAGCAGATCCCTGTGGTGCGCTCCCGTGCCGCTCCTCCTGGGGGAAGAAGGGGAGTCTCCCCAGATCTGCCGCTTGTTGGGTCCTTGCTGGAGGAGCAGTGGCCTGACTGTGCCCCGGATCACGGTTTATGGCAACCCCGAGCTGCGAGCCCGCTCCTCGGCTCCGTCTCTGCAGCCGGCTTCACCGCTCTGATACCTGGAAGCTCTGCCGCACTCAGGCACCCCCGGTCTTTCTGTGACCCCGAGCGTCCTGAGACCACACTGTCCCACGAGGGTTCCACCCCTTGCTTAGCCACGGGAGCGACGTCCCTCAGCGGAGCCGACTTCTAAAAGTTCCGACTTTGTGCCCCGCGGCTCTATCACTTGCCAGAAGTGACCTACGGAGGCCCCTCCTCCGCCGTCTCTCCTCCCGTATATCGCCTTGGATTCACTTCTCCGCACATCCTACCTTCCAGAAAGTGGTCTCTTTTCTGTTCAGAGAGGTGTTGCTATTCTTTTCTTCGATCTCCTGTTGAGTTTGTAGGTGTTCAGAATGGTTTGATCCCTATCCATCCAGCTGAATTCCTGAGACCAGATGAAATCCAGGTCTCCTACTCCTCTGCCATCTTGCTCCGCCCCTAATCATTTCTTTTTAAAAATGAGGAAACCAAGACCTGGGCAGAGGAATTTATTCTTTGGTTTGTGAAAACAGAGCTACCTCAACCCATCCAAATGCATAGCATTTTGGAGAGAAAAAAAAAAAAAGATAAGCCTACGATGTTGAGTAGTAACCAAGGTCTAATAGTAAGCTTTTTGGTAAAATCTTTGGGCCTCTTGAATATTTTTTTTTTAAAGATTTTCTTTATTTATTTTTGCCAGAGAGAGAGAGCACAAGCAGGGGGAAGAGCAGGCAGAAGGAAAAGCAGGCTCCCTGCTGAGCAAGGAGCGTGATGTGGGACTTGATTCCAGGATCCACGGGTCATGACCTGAGCTGAAGGCAGACACTTAACTGACTGAGCCACCCAGGCATCCTGGGCCTCCTGAATATTTAAAAATATCTTTTAGGGTCTATAATCAGTAGTGCCAGGGGCCAGGTCCTTGCATTCAAGTGTCATTGCAGTTATTCACCAAAGGTTGCTCTTTGGAAAAATTGCCACTAGAGAGCAACATTGACTAACTTTTGACCTGAAGGGTTTTTGTTTGTTTGTCTTTTTGTTTGTTTGTTTGTTTGTTTGTTTGTTTGTTTGTTTTAAGGGCAAGTTAGGCTTCTTTGCCCTGGGATACAACCAAATAAACCCTTCAAAAATTACACTTTGCAGTTCCTGCTCACAGTAAGAGGAAGGATCGAGTTCTGGATGATCACAAGATCAAGGAAAACCCTTGGCTCCCCTTTGTTGCAAATACCTTAGCTCACCTCAATGAAGTTGGAAGGAGAGATGTACAGTTCTATGCACATGAATCTCATTAATTTGGGAAAGGTTCTTCAGGATACCTTTCCTCTCTGGATTTTCATATGTATGTCAGAAAACTGTAACTTGTATTTGCCAACGTTAATCCTTGTCTGAAACATCATCCTTGGGTTAATCAGCTGACGAAAGAATGAAAATAATCCACTTTATTGCGTCTCCACTCAAAATATCTTCTTTAGAATGGGCTTTTCTTGTTGCAGAGTCCACCTCACAAGAGTGATCTCAATCATAGGCAGTTAAGGTTCACCACAGAGATCAAGAAATTGGCAAGAGAATCTTAAAAATGTTTCCCACTGAATGTGATAATGCAAAACAAAGCACAGAAAGATAGAAATTTAACTAGTTTCCTCCAGAAAGGCAATGGTGCCGTAGAAAAGAGGGTCCAGGATATTCTCTTCTTTGACTATCTGAATTCTTCCAATCCCTTCTGCAGCTGGGAAAAAAGCTTCTGGGAGACCTTTTGATTTCTAGACTCTTCTTTCTAACTCTGTCATACACTGGTTGTTGAGTCTCCCTTACCCTACTGTCCCATATGCTTCTCACTTCTGGAGTGAGGCCACAGTGGGTAGTGAAGGTGTGCTGAGCCTAATACCTCAGCCTGGCTGAACAACACCCAGATAATCACATCACAAACCTTTCTATTGGGGGAGGAGTGTAGATGAGCCAGCTCTGCTTCCTTGTTTGCTGAGAGTTCCTAGTTTGAATAACACGCATTTCTGCCTAATGGGGCTGTCACTTGCGCTCTAATAGAAATCACCTGCTCCTAGAATAATCATTAAACAAGTTGACAGCACACAATAGCTGGACTTCTTAGCTGTAATACTGCCTGGCTGAATCAAGTAGATGGAATAAAAACAATCAAAAACACACCACCACACATTGTTTAGAAACATTATTCACAGGGGAATCGTGGCCTCTGCAGATGGTGACTCCTCCTCTGGAGAGTCAAGAGGTTCTTTGTAGCCAGGGGCAAGTGCCCTGGACCCTCAAGGGATGGCTTTGAGTCTTGATTTTGCTACTTACCAGATCTTGGGGAGAAAAACAAACAAACAAACAAGTAAACAAACCCACCAGTCTCCTGGGAGATAAAATATCTACCCTGTCTCCCTCATAGATTGCATGAGGGTCAAGTTTCTATGGGGAAAGCAGTTTGTAAATTAAAGTATTAAGCCCTCAGTGGGATAGCTCTTTGAACACTCAATAATAATAGCTGTCATTTACTGAGCATAGGGTTCCCTGTTAAACACTTTGTGTAGATTGTCTCACTAAATCATCACAACTACAGAGATTAAAAATTTGAGGTCCAGAGAAATTCAGCAATTTGTCCATGTTCTCTGAGCTAACAAGTGATGATTTCAATTTAAAGCCCAGTCTGTAGTCTAGTAGATACCAGAATCACTGTTCTCACTGATGGGGTTCAGGATATGCTGCCTCAAAATACTAAATATCTTAAGGAATCTTTTAGAAGTGGCAGAAGCAAGAAGGTGAACTCTGATCTCCCTTGCCCCTTGCCCTTGTCCCCAGAAACAGATCACAAAACTCCCGTGTGAAAGGTATCTTCCTATACCTGGAGGAAAGAAGCCATTCTTATCACCAGAAACGGAATTCATGATTTATTTCACTATTTATTACCCCTAGCCCAAACTCCTTTATCTTGTCAATTCTTTACAGATGTATTTTTTGTTGTCCAAAAGGTATAAAAGATTCCTGCTCTAGTCACTTCTTTGGGTCTTCATTCTCTTGTGAAGGCTCCCCTGTATATGTAAAAATTCAGTTTTTATTGTGTATGCTTTTCTCTTGTTCATCTGTTTTTGCCAGTTTAATTATCAGGCCCAGCCAGAGACCCCGTGTGTGGAGGAAAGTTTTTTCTTCCTCTACTCACCGTTAAGCTACACTGCTCTACAGACTGGCTTGTTGCAAGCTGCCACCTGAATCTTGGGCAGTGAAATCTGAAGTATCTGAGGCTCTTCCCTGCAGAGAGGTTAAACTGCCTTCCTCCTTCAGGGCCACAAGGTTCATTACAAAGGGGCACTTGATGCTAATGAAGCATCTTTAAGGGCCTTATATAACTATCCCCATTGCTTCCACCACTCTAATTTGGAAATCACATTGTGATGTAAGGGAAGATCTTCAGACTAAGGAGGAAAGAACAGAGCTGGAGATGAAGAGAAAGGAAGGCAGAGCACATGGGATGAGGCCAGTCACCATACCTAATTAGCAGTGTTTTACAGCCTGCACAGAGGAGAGCTCTCCTAAGAAGTCAGATTAGGAGGTTGTGGTGTTTCAAAGACACCGCTGTCCCCTAGGAGATGGAAAGGAGTGGAGTGTGGGAGGTGGGCCTGGGTCATCTGGAAGGTCTCAAATCTGGAGAATGTGAGCAGAACGGGGAAATAGCCCCATAGCTCCAAGATGCATCAGGAAGAAGATCTAACCTATAATACATCATTTGCCATCCAGGGCTTGGTGTCTGTAGCTGGAATTAGATTAACCCCTCCATACATACATATCTTTTTAAGATGCAAGTTCCTTGGTTGGGGTAGGGGTGGCAGTAAGGATTAACTCTTATATATTGATTTTATTTTGATAAATAAAAAAAAATCAGCTGAAATTTGTAGATCTTCTTTTTCTTCCTCCATAGCATCTGGCAAAATCTGTTCATGTTTTAAAAGATGAGTTTAGTGGAGCAGATAGTTGTTCAGAGAAGGCAAACATACAAAAACAGTGAGAAACTATGAAGAGATTGGTGGGTGCCGGGAATGGAAAATGATGATCAAAGTCTACATCAGAGAATATGGCAGTGTGATAATGAATAATGCTGGTAGAAACAAAGAAGAGTGGATGGATATGTATTTAGGAGGTAAAATTGTGAGGACATGGTTTTAACTGCACATGGGAACGGCGGTGAAGCACACTAGAATTTATCATGTAAATCTGATTGAAATTTATTTACTAGATGGGAAGAGTTAACAATTGCTGAGTTTTATGATAATCATTGAAAAAAGCCTTTAAAATAGTCCTTTAACCTAAGCAAATTTATACCAGAAAAATATTCAAGAATAAGCCCAAATCAAAGTAATTAACTTGTTCAAAACCCCAAATATGTAAGTAGCAGTGGATAGATCCCATCTCTATGTCACCAGTTAGAAGTCTGGGTTTCTGATTCATTGGACCACAAGTTAGATCTTTTTACAGTTGTCAGCATGACAAAGCCAGACGATGTTTTGACATACCTGTCTACTAGTTCTGAGGTGAACTGGTATTTGCTGGGGAAGGCAGGAAGAACATGACAATTAGAGTGTTCATCTGTACTTTATTTCACGCAAGGGACTGTGGAATTTGGTGCCTCCACTGTACATTAGCAATGCAATTTGCCCCTTTCATTCATGGTGTTAAATAGCATACTTCTCATTCTGTTTTCATTGGCGAGAAGACCTGATTATGGTGTATTTTAATCTCTTATAATAGAACAAAGCATTAACTTTGGGATAATGTAGGAAATCGAAGGTTTGCTTGTGTATGACCTAGGGGTGTCCCAAGAACATGGATTTTAGTCTTTTCTTTCTTGTCCCATTAACAATCTGAGCCAGCTTTATTTGCAGAGCTCATGTCACACAGCCACATGGGTAAGTCAGAGCAACTATTTTATGCTAGGGATGGAGTTAGAAACAGCAAAATATCTACCTACACTAATTGGAAGGGGGATAAGCTTAGCATAGGATAATAAAAGTAGACTATAAAGTGTCTTACTGGGAATCAAAAACAGTAAGAAAATAAAACAATAGAATAGATTCTTGGCATTCAAGGATAACAGTTTAAATTTCTTTTTTTTAAATTTTATTTTGTTATGTTAGTCACCATACAGTACATCATTAGCTTTTGATTTAGTGTTCCATGATTCATTGTTTGTGCATGGGTGTTATACATTTTAAATTTCAATTATTTAGGAACATGTAGGAGTAACTAGTAATGGGACTCATGAATTTGAACTTAATATTCTAGAATGGGCTAAGATGGCAAGTCTCTTAATGGGTGAACTTAGTTGGCTTCCCAGTGTCTGAATCTTGACTCAACCCTGTTCTCTACTTAGCACTGTCTATTCACTACTGCTCTGAATTTAAAAAACAAAACTAAAACCACACATTTATGTATTTTGAAAAATGACCTTGAAATCACGGGATGTTATACATGAACAATGAATCATGAAACACTACATCAAAAACTAATGATGTACTGTATGATGATTAACATAACATAATAAAAAAATTATTAAAAAAAAAGAAAGAAAGTCAACAACTAACTTTGAGATGAAAGAAGAGGCTCCAAAGGTTATGTTTCTCAGACAGAAAGTAATATTAAGGAGTCTAATGGTGAGTTAAACTCAGAACTATGATGTACTCTACAGAGAAACAAGAGTAAGCAATCTGTGAAACTACTTCAGCAATTGCTTCCACCAGAATTTATTTTAATAGCTATATAAAAGACTTTAGTACGAAATTTATGGAATCATTAATTGTCTAAGGGGTTCACTTAAAATTTTAAGTTATACTTTATGGCATTTTATGGAGGAAAGGATATGTAATAGCGGTATTTTCAAAGTTGTGAATTTGAGAAGACTTAGGGGCATTTCCCTCAGGAATGCATATTTCCCAAAGTGTTGATGATATGGCACAGATAAGGAAAATGGAATAATTTAGAGATGATGCAAAGTAGTTAAAAAAGGATTCACTTTTTCCAGGCAGATATGGATTTGGAGATCAAGGCAGTATGACTTCGAGTCATAACTGGCTGATAAGTGAAATCCCAATGAGAGAGAGAGATGTGGTGATGCAGGTGAGAGGTTGGAAACCCCCCAAAATCGTGTGCAGCAGTCAGGAACTTCACGTGAGCAGATTCCACGAACTATGAATGGGGAGTGGAGGGCCTAGAATTCCAGTCCAGGTCTGCTCCGAACTACCCCTGTGACTTTGGGGGAGAGTCATTTATCCTCTCCCGTCCTTCATTTCTTTTTTGAACCTTAATTTCTTCATCCATAAAATGATTGCGGGGTCCTGGGCAATACAGTTTTGCATCATTTTTTCTCCTTCTATTGTACATGAGACATTAAATATTTTCCATGTAACTAAAATTGACCTTAAAACATTGTTTTGATGATTGTGTAATACATATTATCTGAATTATTTAGCCACTTACTATTTAGAGTTTTCAATGTTTTTATTATAAAAGTGCTGCAATAAGTATATTTGTAAATATTTCTTCCCTCTCTAGTGATTTCCTTATATTGAGTCCTAAAAGTGAAATTACTATATCAAAGAATATGAGCATTTTTAAGGGCTGGATATTTATTGTCAAATCTCTTCTTGGACAGCTTGTGTTGCTTCATTCCTACTAGAATTTCTGGGTCTTCTCTCTTCTACCCTGTCATGTTTAACATGTTTCAAATATTGGGTCAGTTGATAATTTAATGTATTGTATCATTTTAATTTTTATTTCTTCTTTCATTTTTAAGTTCAATATTTGTGCATGTGCATTTATAAGTCTTTTTGTGTGTGTATGTGTTTTGATTTTACCTATTTATTTTATTTTATTTATTTATTTTTAATTTTTTTATATATGCATTTATAAGTTTTAATGCTTCATGTAGGGCAGGAAAAAATTTTCCTCCAACCTCTTCACATCCTAGCTGGGTATGAAAATGAAACTGGCAGAGACAGATGAATAGGTGAAAAGCATACACATTTTATTGAATTTTTACATGCACATGGGAGCCTTCACACACACAAAAAATGAAGATCCAAAGAAGTGACCAGAACAGGAAGTTTTATAAACAATAAATTTGTGAGGACTTGACAAGGGAAAGGGTTTTGTGCTAGGGGAGTAAATGGTGAAGAAGTAACTAGAAGATAAGTGTTGGTTTAACCAAGGTTTGTTTGCAGTTTCCTCTGGTGCCCTCTCTGGGCTGATAAGAATTTATCTCCAGTAAAAGAAGAATTTATATCCTGCCTTTAAGCAGAAAAGGGGAAGCTTTTTCTGCATTTACTGTTTCTTAATGGTACACCTTCAACTCAAAATAATTTTTATGTCAAAGAGGCATGTATTGGGGTGACATATTCTAGTTTCCTTCATTCACTGGGAAATCATCTGTTGCTATCCATTGACATATATATATTTTTTTCTATTGAAAAGGCAGTCCTTTCTTTGTTTTAGTGTTAAGAGTATCTTTTATATTAAGGACACTATTAACCCTTTGGCTCTTTCCTTTTTAACCCATAGATGTCCTGGCCTCACCTACCAGCAATTAGAAATTCCTGCCATTCATAAATCTTAATGTTCAGAGCTTTACCCTTCTTGATGAAGCACTTCAGGGTTTCTCTTGCCACATTATTCTTTAGAAACTTGGATAGGGAAGGGGAGGAATTCACATAAAGATTGGATATTTGTACCCTCCCAGGATGGCTGCTCCTTTTATCTCAGAGTCCTTGACAAACAACCCAATGCTATTCCCCACATTCCCTAACCAACATGGGGACTCTTCTGTGCTTGACCAGCAGGTAGGTTTCTCTACATTTTTTAACCAGCTCTTTGGAAAGGGTTTTCCACACTAGGTTAGATGAGTTTCTCAGGTACATCACAGGCCTGGCCTCTCCTCCTCAGACAGCATAGGTGATCGAAGGGTGGAGGTGTTTCTATGGCAGGCAGTGGGAAGGCCAGCTTCATGCTTTTCGTGGAACCAGTCTTCGTACTGATCATTAGGCTCCAGCACTTTCTTTCTGACATACCCCTCCGTGTTCTCCTTTCCATCCAGTTTACCAGTCAGCTCTGTGAACACATTTGAATGTGCTTAAGATTCTTGTTCTCTCTTTCAAACTGACTCTTAGATCCTTCCAAGTAAGAGGCTGATTTGAACATCCATTCCCTCTCTTGAGCATTCCATGGCATTTGCACAGCTTGCCAGCTGGTAAGGGTTAGGGAGTTTCAGGGGGTGGTACCACCTGAGGTCTTGAGGATCAAAGCATCTGCCTGACTCCTACCCAAATACTGCTACGTATTGTGCAAATACTTCTCCCAGGTTTGTTTCTGATGTTTTCCATGTAAAGAAGTTCATGTTTTTATGTAATCAAATTTAGGATTTTTTTTCCTTTAAGATTTGTTCCACTTTTATTCTACATCAAAAGTACCCCTATAGTCTGAACTCTAATGTTCATCTGGAAAAGACTTCTTATGAAGAGCTTAAAAAGGGAAAAGTAATAATTTGCCCTATCAGTTACCATAAAGTTTATCAAGTCACAATGATTAAAAATAGATTGGCTTTGGCAAAACAAGAACTCCAAGTGACCAGAGTGGAAAATCATGAAATGACCTTATGTAAACATGTAATACATAATAGAGAAAACATTGCATATTAGTAAACAGGAAGCCTCTTATTCCATGAATAGTATCTGAAAAATTGGCTATTTAGGTAAAATAATCAAGGTAGAACTTCATATAACTATGAGGTACATGTATAGTTATTTAACCCAATTCCAGACAGCCAGTTTTACTTAAAGTGTTAGATACCATTCTAGGTACTGAGGATATAACTGTAAAGTAGACAAGGACTCTTCCTTATTCTAGCAGGAAAAACATGCACTAAATGAATGAAGGACTAAATTAATAAAACATCTCACAATACAAGTTCTATGAAGGAAATGAACACGATGATGAGTTATAGAAGAAATGGGGAGGAGGTAGAGTGACTTCTGAGGGGGTAGTCATAGAAAACTCTACTAAGAAGGTGGAATGTGAGCAGAGGCTGCCAGAATCACCTCTTCAGTAAAGGATTGAAAAAGAGTAGATGACAGCAATGAGGAGGGTGACATCTCTGGGATATCCTGATGGCCTGAGCATGAGAGGAGCTGGGGTATTGCAGGAGCAAGGAGTAGTGGTGGGGCACAGACCCTAGGGAGTGAGGAGAACACTCATGCTGCCTCATGGCCCTGAAGGGTGGGGGAATGAGAGAGGGAGGTAAGAGGCCTCCAACAAAAAGATGTGGGAGAAATGGAGTTCTTTGCGGAGAGACAGTTTTCAGTAAAGGCAAAGTCATGCAGAGTTAGAGGATTTACTGTTTCCAGATGAGGGGACTGAAGGTGCAGATTCGAGGCTTTGCAGGGGCAGGAAGGTGTGGGGAATGGATGAGGTGTCCCAAGCAGGAAGAGGATGAGAGTGGAAGTAGCAGTCAGGGACGATAGTACAAATGGTCTTTAAGTAAGCAGGGTCCCTTAAGGGAAGAACAGCCATCATGGGATTATCTCTGAGGATTCCCCTGGAGAAAAAGGAACGACTAGTTCTGTTCTTACTATCCAATCCGTCATCTAGTAGCAGCTAGCTCTGTAAGCAGGAAAGAAAGTCCCATACCTCATCATAACTGGGGAGGTGCTAAGCAACTGTGTTATGAAAGTCTCCTTTCATAGGTCCAGTGGGGAATGGCTGCATAGAAGCTCCCTATCATCTTCCCACCCTCTCCTACTCTGGGAGGGTCACAGGCATTCTACCAAGGCTCAGATAAGCCATGGTTTAAGCCTTTGCCAGCGTGGCCTACTTGATACATGCAAGGTCAACAGGTTGCTGTGGAAGAGCCATTATCCGACATGAATTCTTATCCAGAACGTCCAGAAAAGAGACCAGGTAAGCCACCACCTTGATTTTTTTCTTATGAGGCTCAAGAGTGGAGAAATGAATCAAGCCCACCCACACTTCTGACCTACAAAATTGCGTAAGAATGAATTTGTGTTGTTTTAAAGTGCAGAGATGGTGGTGATTTGTTACACAGGAATAGGAAACAAATGTGAACTCTAGGCACCATAGTGATCATGGCCTTTGACTGAATGCTATTGCTGGTATTTCAGATGCTGGTGCTCTTGGAAACTGGATGCACCCACATCTACTTTGAGAGAAATTTCCTCCTATCTTGCTTTTTTGCTTTCCCAATTCTTTATTCAAGTTCCAGAATGAATGCTTATTATTAGCCATTTGATCACGTGCCCAATGTAGTAATTACAAAGGGGTCTTGGAAAGGGAATACTTGAACCTCTATAATGGGAGATAGGCTCTGCCTCTTTTTTAGCTCGTAATTTGAGGAGATTCCCAAATATTGAAAGGAGATTCAAATAATGGTCGGGAAAAAAAGTGTTGTTACTGCTATATATCACTCTTTTTGTTGTCCAATACCAAGATACACCTGAGCTCCTACGGTTTCAAGATTTTAGTATTTCAGGAGAATAGTACTTCCACTAAAAGGCTAAATGGTAGGTCTATTAAATCTGAGGCGGGGCACCTGGGTGGCTTAGTTGGTTAAGCGACTGCCTTCGGCTCAGGTCATGATCCTGGAGTCCCGGGATCGAGTCCCGCATTGGGCTCCCTGCTCGGCGGGGAGTCTGCTTCTCCCTCTGACCCTCCCCCCTCTCATGCTCTCTCTATCTCATTCTCTCTCTCAAATAAATAAATAAAATCTTTAAAAAAAAATCTGAGGCTATAACATGCACCTGGCTATTTTGGGCTTCTCTAGCAACTGATTAAACATAAAGAAAGGAGGTTTGTGATACTGGAACATTGGCCAAGAAAATTGATGTTGATTATCAAGGGGGATAGGTTTGCTGCTACATGAAGTGAAATTTTGTGAGAGGGTCATTATGTGTGCAAAACTAAGAGAGGATTTTTTCACTTTGACCTCTTGAATCCTGAACCTGTACCTTCAGGAGGAAAGAGCTCCATTGTTGGTTGCTGGTGTAGAGTGAATACCAAATCTGTGTACAACACCCCTATCTTGTCTGATGCTTTCTGCTAGATAACATTATGTCTGTTTTTTATAGCACTGGAAAACATTACATCTTACTGAGCCATTCTATGGTTTTACAGAGCTAGCTGGTACTAGATGATGGATTGGATAGTAAGATCAGTAAATCCTATGGCCTTGGATCCTTTCACTGTAAAGTGAGTTCACTGAAAAGTCTGTTCCTTGGCTAAAAACAATGTTCTGTGGAATATTACTCTATTTTCTAAAATTTTATTGGAAATATTTCAGTTTGAAGTGTGAGGTGTATACGCATGTCTAAATTAACATTAATCTATACTTCAGGGGTGGTTACATAACATGTGAAGTGTGCTACTCAGTAATTTACACTTCAGAATATTTCACAGGTGACTGGTTAGAATGTGAAACCTTATTACACAGTTCATACTCTCTTCAGAGGACACTCCAGAAGCTGTTTCACATATCATAGTCTGATTTGGCACCAGAGGGTTTATTAATTAACATAAATAATATTAAATTATGTCACTGGAGAAATCAATAGTGTCAATATATGTCAAACAGAAAGATTTGTCCAGAAAAGTCTACCACTGCATGATTAATAGTCTGACAATCCCAGTAGGCTAATATTCTTTAAGCAATTCCTTAGGTCTAGAACTCTACTTATGTCTGAGTCCTCACTTTATAGATAATTCTTTGCTCTAATCAAACCAGACACATAGCTGGTTCTACCATCTAAATATTTGCTGTGGCAAGATGAACCTTTCATGCATGGGGCTTGTGGAGAGCCTACAGAGGCAGAGTAGAAAGGAGGGGAGTGAGGACTTCATCAAATATGCAAGATTGATTATTTGCCTCTTTGATGCTGCTTGCTAATAAATATTGGTACTTGTGGCAAAATTAGGTATGGTGCTTGCTTTTTTAAAAAAAAATGTAATAATGACATTGCAGAGGAAATAATTATCTCCAACCATTACTGATCACTGGAGGCAACCAATATTTGCCCAAAAGGACCTATCAATTCTGAATGGGTATATTGGCTTAGTTCAGCTTTAATAGATGTCATTAGGATAAATAATGCAGTCAGTAGGATCACAGATGGCCACAGTGGTGGGTATATGGTGGGCAGGGATCAATTTTCTGGTTGTTTCCTGACTGCTTTCATTGGTATACAAAAATGAGTTGGCTTATATCAACTCTGGTCTCCTTGTAGATGGTGGCTGCTGCCAAGGAACTCAATGTAGGACATTTGTCAATGCACTGCTGCCCTCCATAAGGTGCTGAATGCCTGACCCCAACCCACTAAGAGCTACAACATCTTAGAGGTGCCAAATGAAGCTGTACTTTCTCTGAGTTTTCCAGGTGCTGGAGCCATGTGGTAATCTGAAGAGAAATACAGAGAATGCCCTTCTCTCTGGTTCTTGACTTTCTCACTTGGATACTCTCTGGTTCAGAGTCTCACAAACTTTCTCAAGGAAGGAATTGTTTTATCCTGTGGTTTTAACATCATTCTCCACAAGAACAGAAACACTGCAGTTCAAGAGACCCTGAGAGTGGTAGCCAATGTTCCATTAACCTTATTACACCCAGTATCCCTGGATAATGCAAACACCCATGTATATAAACTTACACAAATAAGACACCTAAAAGAGAAATATGTGTGCATGTTTAGGTTTATGTGTGGGGAGAGGGGTGTTGTTGAGACCCTCTATCAGTTTGTCTTTAGGATAAGGTCATAACATATTAATGTATACCTAGGTGAAAAAAATTATATTTGGCAAAGATTAGTCATTATTCATTCTGGGACAATTTCGTTGCTGTGCTTAAAGTTTTTTGACACTTAGAATACTTCAGAATGTTTATGACAGAATGGAATTTTACAAAAGCAACAGAGCATCTGCAGATACTCCAAGGTAGCGTATAGGACAGTCACGTTCAGGCGCAGAGAAATATACAGTTGGGCCCAAAGATGGTGTTTTAAGTTTTAAAAAATGAGTTGTTAACATTTTAAAATCAAGAAATTTGGGGGCAGCTGGGTGGCTCAGTCGGTTAAGCGTCTGTCTTTGGCTCAGGTCATGATCCCAGGGTCCTGCTTGCTTGGGAGTCTGCTTCTCCCTCTGCCTGCCACTCCTGCTGCTTATGTGCTCTCTTATGCTGTGCTCTCTCTCTGATAAATAAAAATCTTAAAAAAAAATTTCATTTCGAAATATCTGGATTTCAAAGTCATACTGCACCCTCATTGCCAGATGGCAGTAATAGGTTATGATTTTTAGAGAGGGCACTCTTCTCCAGTTTTTTTTATATTTTCCACCTGCCCATTTCATTCTTTTTTTTTTTTTTTGTCATTTAAAACCTTTTTATTTGAAGTAATTTCAAACATACAGGAAAGTTATAATCCATAGAACAGAAAGTTGCACAAAGGACTCCTGTCTATACTTCACCCAGCTTCACCCGGTGTTAGGATTTTGCCACACTGGCTTTCTCTGTCTCTTTCTCAATCTACCTACCTATATAAAATGATTATTTTTCTGAACCAATTGGTAGTAAGCTGCAGACATGATGTCTTAACTTCTAAATAATTGCAGCATAGATTTCCTTTTTTTTTTTTTTAAGATTTTATTTATTTGTCAGAGAGAGAGAGAGAGAGCGCACAAGTAGTGGAGTGGCAGGCTTCCTGCTGAGCAGGGAGCCCAATGATGGGCTCAATCCCACCCTGGGATCATGACCTGAGCCAAAGGCAGCTGCTCAATTGACTGAGCCACCTACAGGCCCCTGCAGCATAGATTTCCTAAGAGTAAGGATATTTTGCCCGTTTCATTCTATAGGTATTTATATTCGTATTCTCTGCTTTGGAGCCTCATTCAAATGGCATATTTATGAAAGTGCCCAAATTAATTCTACAGAAATTAACTTACTCGACTAAAAGCTCTACAAATACAATATCAAAGGCTCTTAACATTAATTTCATCTTGTCCAGTGGTTTCCAAAAATCTGGTCGTGAACTAGCATGTGGATGACTGCAGGAAAATTAACTGGGGAAGTTTTCTGAATTCAGATTACCAGACCCCCATCCTCAAAGATATCTGCTGTGTTTATGACAATATCTAGAAAAATTCTCTTGTACAAGTGTGTTGGGAACCATTGGTTTCCTCCAGCCTTTCTTACCTTGGAGTGAGGGAGTTGTGGGAGGGCCACAGAAGTGTATCACTGACTACGGAAGCTTGACTGCTTGATGGGTCCAGGAATACTGATAAGTAGAATTAAATTTGTTGGCATTACTAATTTTATTTTGATCAGAACAGTCCACTGAATGCAAAAATCAATATCGAAGAGAAAGGTAGCTGAAGCTAAAATTAGGTCAGAAGCAAAATCAGGTCAGATGTCTCTATCCCATGCTCCCTCTATTTTTCTCCAATCTATTCTCTGATAACAAAAGCATCTCTGCTCTGCACATACTCTTAGTTCCCAGGCTTCTTCCAGTTTTTCAAAATGCTTATCAGAGGGGTAAGCAATTGAGTGATTCTTGAGTTTGATATTTCTCTCATTTTTTCTCTTCTACTTTTTTCTTAATCTCCCCTGTCCACGGATATTCTTTGAGGTTCTTGCACAGTATCAAGATAGAGCACTCACATTCCAATGGTGGGTCACATAAATATCTCTTACTTAAGTTTTGACATTGATCCATTTTTCTCTGGTCTTTGTCAGTATTTTTCACTGGATAATGTTCATCATTTATTTCCTGATTTTACACACACACACACATACATACACACACACACACTCAGAGAAGGTTATACTCAGAGGAAGTGTATGGTGGGGGTCGAGGAAGAAATTAGTAGCTTCAGATTGGAGTCCAGAATCCCTGTGGCTTCAGGAATCTGTTTATTGTCCCTCTGAAAAAAATTACCTCAATCAGTACTCTGTCAACAGCCGTAAAAAAGTAATGGTATCCTATGGGCACAGGAAAGCAATAATGTTCTCGTATGGGCTTACTCCAAGAGAAAAGTGCTAGACAACACTAAGTAGCTACTCACGGCTGGAAGATTGATGCTGCTTCTATGCATATGAACTAAAGGCAAATGAAGAAAATTTCTCCTGAATTATAATTAGTTCTTTTATCTGTATGAATATTTCAAACATCAAGTTTGATAAAATAGAAGAAACACAACATAACTTCTGTGGCTTTGCTGAATGCCACCAGTGAAACAGCAGCCTGATTAAATAAAACACAGCATTCAGGACTTCCATGAAAAATGTCATTCACGTGCTCAAGCCTTCTCTTTTCCCTTCCTGACTCCTTCTTCCTCTTTTCCTTAATCTCCCCGCCTCCCTTTTCCCTTGCATTAGTTGTCTTTCTCTCTGCAAAACACCATCCCAAACAGAGTGGCTTAAGACTACAAACATTTATCACACAGTTCTGTGAGTTGGCAATTCTGCTCTCAGCTTGGTTCAGTAATGTATCTGAGGTCAGCTTCTGGTCAGCCAGGAGGCTCTGCTTCTAAGGGTTGGCTGCTTATCAGCTGAGGGATTGAGGACAATAGAGCAAGTATCTTTTAATACACAGCAGGCTAGCCTGTGTCAGTTCACATGATGGCTGGGAAGGTTCTGAAAGAGCGTGAGGTATGCAAAGTCAGGACTGGTACAGCTTCACTTCTACCTCACTCCATGGTCAAAGCAAGTACAGCCCAGATGCAGAGGACTAAGGGTTAGATTTTGCCTCTTGCTGGGAAGTCCTATAAAGTCACATTGCAAAGGGGGATGGATAAAGGTTGGAGTGGAGAATTGGGGCATATTTTGTAACCTATCACCTCCCTCCTGCAATTTTCATGAATCTCTTGGTAACTTACAATCATTGCAGTACATGTATGTGTAGGTTCTGTAAAGTGACTATAGAGTGACAAAAAGAATAAAAAATACTGTTGCTATATTCAAGTTGCTTATAATCTACTGAGAAGAAAAACATCACCTTCATCTGAGATCTACAGATACAAGCAATTTCAGTTTATAACAGTCAAATATATATACACTAGGAAAACATGAATGAAAGGTTATTGGTAGAGAGGAGTATTTGAACCACAATGAACTTTGTTTAGCTACCTCAGCTGCCTGTTTATTTCTACCACAAGACTAAGCTCTTCTGAGGGATTGTCAAAACCATCTTTAATCTTGTTCCACACAACTTAGATAACCTCTTGCATGTTCAGCAATTTATTTCCAACAACTTTAAACATATTTAAAAATGGGAAAAAATAGTACAATTAACACCCCCCCCATACCCACCACCAAGTCAAACAATTGTCAACATTTTGCTACACTTGTATCATATATATACATACATGTATACATAAGCACACACCTATAGATATATATATATATCATATATTAAACGTTGCTAGAAATACTGCCACATAGTTTATTTCCCAATTGTATGGGGGAAAATAAACATTCACAATGGAGAAATCTGATTATCACCATCACAAATAATGAAGCAAGTAGTCATTTTGTGACTCTGGATATGAAGCGACATATCCAGCACCACCAATGAGTTATTTTATTAAATTGTGGCAAAATATACATAACATAAAATGTATTAACTATTTTGAAGTATACAGTTCAGTGGCATTAAGCATATTTACATTGTTGTGCAACCATCACCACTATCCATCACTAGGACTTGTTTTCATCTTCCCAAATGGAAACTCCCTACCACTAAACATCAACTTTCTCTTTCTCCTTTCCCCAAGCCCCTGGCAACCACCATTCTATTTGTTTTTAAGAACTTGACTACTCTAGAAACCTCACATATGTGAAATCACAATATTTGTCCTTTTGTGACTAGTTTATTTCACTTAGTATAATGTCATCAAGATTCATCCATGTGGTAGAATGTGTCAGAATTTCTTCCTTCTTAGGGTTGAATGATATTCCATTGTATGTATATACCATATTTTGTTTATCCATTCATCCACTGACAGACATTTGGATTACTTTCAGCTTTTGGCTATTGTGAATATTGCTGCTATGAACGTGGATATATAACTACCTTTTCGAGTCACTTTCAGTTCTTTTGGATACTCTTGAAAATGTTATTTTATTGTCTTAATTTCCTTTTTAGACTGTTAATTGTTAGTGTATAGAAATGCAGTTGATTTTTGCATGTTGATTTTGTATTCTGCAACTTTGCTTAGTTTATTAGTTCTAACAGTTGTTTGTTTGTTTTAATCTCAGTGTTTCCTACATATAAGATTATGACATCTGTGAACTGAGATAATTTTTTTTCTTCCTTTCCAATTTGGATGCCTTTTCTTTCTTTTTCTTGCCTAATTTCTTTGGCTAGGACTTCCAGTTCTATGTTAAATAGAAGTGGCCAAAGTAGGCATTTTTTATCTTATTCCCAGTCTTAGAGAAAAAAACTTTCAGTCTTACACTATTGAGTATGATGTTAGCTATGGGTTTTTCATATAAGGTTTTTATTATGTTAAGGTAGTTTCCCTCTATTCCTCATTTGGTGAATGGTTTTATCATGGAAAGTTGTTGAATTTTTAAAATGCTTTTTCTGCATCAATTGAGATAATCATGTGGGATTTTTTTTCTTTCTGTTAATGTGGCATTTTATATTGATTTTGCAGGTTGAACCAACTATGCATTCCGGGTATAAATCCCTGTTGGTCCTTGGTGTACCTTTTTAACATCCTGTTCTATTGTTTGTTAGTAATTTTGTTGAGGATATTTGGGCTAATATTCATTAGTTTTCTTTTCTTGTAGTGTCTTTGGCTTTGGAATCAGGATAATGCTGGTCTCATAGAGAGATTTAGGAAGTGTTACCTCCCTTTCAATTTTTTAGAAGAGTTTGAGGTTGTGTTAATTCTTCTTTATATGTTTGGTAGAATTTCACCAGTGAAGCCATCTTGTCCTGAACCTTTCTGTGTTGGGAGGTTTTTGATTACTGACTGAATTTTCTTGTTCCTTACTGGTCTGTTCAGATTTTCCATTCCTGACAATTTAGTCCTGGTAGCTTGTAAGTTTACAGGAATTTGCACATTTCTTTTAGACTATAATCCTTTTTATATCTGTAAAGTCAGTAATAATGTAAGCCACTTTCAATTCTGATTTTATTTACTTTAGTCTTTTTAGTTACTCTAACTACAGATTGTTAATTTTGTGATCTTTTTGGAAAAACAAAAACAAAAACAAGGATCTTGTTTTCACTGATTTTTCTCCATTGTTTTTCTGTTCTCTATTTTATGGATCTCCACTCTAACCTTAGCTCTACTTTCTGCAAGCTCAGAGCTTAGTTTTTTCTTCTTTTTCTAGTTCTTTAGGCTAAACTCTTCACTTGTGACCCTTGTTCTTTTTAAATATAAGCATTTACAGTTATAAATTTCCCTCTTTGTGTTGCTTTTGCTTCATCCCATATCCTTTTGTGGAGACACAATTTTTCTAAAAATTATGAGTTTATGTAATCTTCATTTCAACATAGCAGAAAATTTACTTAGTTTTTGAACTTTATATTTGCGTTTCTTTTTCCGTACATTCCAATCATGACATAGAATAATGTTAAAGTGATTGTTTTTTTGTAGCATAATACAATGTTCACAAGTGTCAAAATATAAATATAAATATTAAAAAAAATTTTTATTATATTAGTCACCATGTAAGTCACCATGTACTCATCATTAGCTTTTGATGTAGTGTTCCATGATTCATTGTTTGCATATAACACCCAGTGCTCCATGCAATACGTGCCCTCCTTAATACCCATCACAGGGTTAACCCATCCCCCCACCTCCCTCCCTTCTAAAACCGTCAGTTTGTTTCCCGGAGTCCATGGTCTCTCATGGTTCGTCTCCCCCTCTGACTCCCCCCGCACCTTAATTTTTCCCTTCCTTCTCCTAATGACACTACAGACAAAGGGCTGATATCCAAGATCTATAAACAACTTCTCAAACTCAGCACCCAAAAAACAAATAAGTCAAAAAATAGGCAGAAGACATGAACAGACACTTCTCCAAAGAAAACGTACAAATGGCTAATAGACACATGAAAAAATGTTCATCGTCATTAGCCATCAGGGAAATTCAAATCAAAACCACATTGAGGGGGGTGCGGAGCAAGATGGCAGAGGAGTAGACCTGGATTTCGTCTCCTCTCAGGAATTCAGCTGGATAGGGATCAAACCATTCTGAACACCTACAAACTCAACAGGAGATCGAAGAAAAGAAGAGCAACAACTCTCTCATCAGAAAAGCGACCACTTTCTGGAAGGTAGGCCGTGCGGAGAAGTGAATCCGAGGCGATATTCGGGAGGATAGACGGCGGGGGAGGGGCCTCCGTCGGCCACTTCTGGCAAGTGATAGACCACGAAGCACAAAATCGGAACTTTTAAAAGTCTGCTCCGCTGAGGGATGTCACTCTGGTGGCTAAGAAGGGGGTGGAACCCTCCGGGACAATGTGGTCTCAGGACCCTCGGGGTCACAGAAAGACCGGGGGTGCCTGAGTGTGGCAGAGCTCCCAGGTAACGGAGCAGGGAAGCCGGCTGCAGAGGCGGAGCCCAGGCGCGGGCTCTCAGCTCGGGGTCGCCATAAACCATGATCCGCAGCACAGTCGGGCCCCTGCTCTTCCAGCAGGGACCCAACAAGCGGCAGATCCGGGGAGACTCACCTTCCTCCCCCGGGAGGAGCCGCACGGGAGTGCACCGCAGGGATCTGCTGGGTTTGGAGACTCCACCCGGGGTCAGGTGCCAGAGATAGAAATGCACGGTCACAGGCCGGGAGAGCACGGAGTGCGGCCGGAGACCGGGGAGACAGGAGTGACTGACGACTTTTCTCTGGGGGCTCACTGAGGAGCGGAGCCCCGAGTTCTCGGCTTCTCCGGAGCGGAGATTGGGAAGCCGCCATTTTCACTCTCCGCCTGCAAAGCTGTACAGAAAGCTCGCAGGGAACAAAAGCCCCGGAGAGCAAACCCGAGCAGATTACTTAGCCGGGAGGGGGCAAGGGCGGGGCAATTCCGCCTCCAGCAGAGACATTTGGAAACCACGGCAACAGGCCCCTCCCCAGAAGATCAGCGAGAACAGCCAGCCAAGACCAAGTTTACCCATCAATGAGAACGGCAGAACTCCAGCGCTAGGGGACTACTGCACATAGAATTCACGGCTTTTTTACCATGATTCTTTAGTCTTTTAAAGTTAATTTTTTTTAACTGTCTTTTTTGTCTTTTTATTTCTTTTTGGATTTTTCTTTTTCCCTTTTTCAACCAACATCTTATCAATCCCTTTTTTTAAAAAAAAAATTTTATTTTTCATTTTTAGAGTCATATTCTATCCCTTCATAGTAGTTACCCATAGTTTTGGCTTATATATATAAGTTGTTCTCTCTTTAAAATTTTGAGATAGTTTCTTCTAACAGATTAAAATATACCCTAAATCTCTAGTATATGGTGTTTTCTATTCCCCTGCCTGATCACATCCTCTCCCTTTTTTCTTTTTTCTTTTTTTAAATCCTCTTCTTTCTTTTTTCAAACAACTTATCAATTCCTTTTATAAAATTTTTTATAATTTCCATCTTTACAGTCATATTCCATCCCTTCATCATATCAACCCTTATTTTTGTACATATATAAGTTTTTATTTCTTTAAAATTTTGGGAGGCACTTTCTTCTAAAAGACCAAAATACACCCCAAATCTAGTGTGTGGCACTGATCTATATACCATGTAGATCATATTTGATCACATTCTGGTTTTTTTGTTGTTGTGGTTGTTTTGTTTTGTTTGTTTTTGTTTTTATCTTTGTCTTTCTTTTTCTTTTCTTTTTCTTTTTTCTCTCTTTCCCTTTCTTATCCCACTGCTTCAGGTCTTTTCTGATTAGTTTAGAGTATATTTTCTGGGGACGTGGTTACTCTGCTAGGATTTTGTTCTCTCATTAATCTATTCTCTGCACAAAATGAAAAGATGGAAAAAATCACCTCAACAAAAAGAACAAGAGGTAGTACTGACTGCCAGGGACCTACTCAATACGGACATTAGTACGATGTCAGATCTAGAGTTCAGAATCATCACTTTAAAGATACTAGCTGGGCTTGAAAAAAATATGGAAGTTATTAGAGAAACCCTTTCTGGAGAAGTAAAAGAGCTAAAATCCAACCAAGTAGAAATCAAAAAGGCTATTAATGAGGTGCAATCAAACATGGGGGTGCTAAGTGCTAGAATAAATGAGGCAGAAGAGAGAATCAGTAATATAGAAGATGAAATGATGGAAAATAAAGAAGCTGAGAAAAAGAGAGATAAACAACTACTGGATCATGAGAGCAGAATTCGAGAGATAAGCGATACCATAAGACGAAACAACATTAGAATAATTGGGATCCCAGAAGAAGAAGAAAGAGAGAGAGGGGCAGAAGGTATAATGGAGCAAATTATAGCAGAGAACTTCCCTAATTTGGGAAAGGAAACAGGCATGAAAATCCAGGAAGCACAGAGAACCCCTCTCAAAATCAATAAAAATAGGTCAACACCCCGACATCTAATAGTAAAACTTACAAGTCTCATAGACAAAGAGAAAATCCTGAAAGCAGCTCAGGAGAAGAGATATGTAACCTACAAGGGTAGAAACATTAGATTGGCAACAGACCTATCCACAGAGACCTGGCAGGCCAGAAAGGACTGGCAGGATATATTCAGAGCACTAAATGAGAAAAATATGCAGCCAAGAATACTCTATCCAGCTAGGCTGTCATTGAAAATTGAAGGAGAGATAAAAAGCTTCCAGGACAAACAAAAACTGAAGGAATTTGAAAACACAAAACCAGCCCTACAGGAAATCTTGAAAGGGGTCCTCTAAGCAAAGAGAGACCCTAAAAGCAACATAGACCAGAAAGGAACACAGACAATCTAGGGTAACAGTCACCTTACAGGCAATACAATGCCACTAAATTCCTATCTTTCAATAGTTACCCTGAATGTAAATGGGCTAAATGCCCCAATCAAAAGACACAGGCTAACAGACTGGATTAAAAAACAAGACCCATCGATATGCTGTCTGCAAGAGACTCATTTTAGACCCAAAGACAGCCCCAGATTGAAAGTGAGGGGGTGGAAAACCATTTACCATGCTAATGGACACAAAAAGAAAGCTGGGGTGGCAATCCTTATATCAGACAAATTAGATTTTAAACAAAAGACTGTTATAAGAGATGAGGGGGGACACTATATCCTACTTAAAGGATCTATCCAACAAGAAGATCTAACAATTGTAAATATCTATGCCCCTAACATGGGAGCAGCCAATTATATAAGGCAATTAATAACAAAAGCAAAGAAACACATCGACAACAATACAATAATAGTGGGGGACTTTAACATCCCCCTCACTGAAATGGACAGATCGTCTAAGCAAAAGATCAACAAGGAAATAAAGACTTTAAATGACACACTGGACCAAATGGACTTCACAGACATATTCAGAACATTCCATCCCAAAGCAATGGAATACACATTCTTCTCTAGTGCCCATGGAACATTCTCCAGAATAGATCACATCCTAGTTCATAAATCAGGTCTCAACCGGTACCAAAAGATTGGGATCATTCCCTGCCTATTTTCAGACCACAATGCTTTGAAACTAGAACTCAATCATAAGAGGAAAGTCGGAAAGAACTCAAATACATGGAGGCTAAAGAGGATCCTACTAAAGAATGAATGGGTCAACCAGGAAATTAAAGAAGAATTAAAAAAATACATGGAAACCAATGAAAATGAAAACACAACTGTTCAAAATCTTTGGGATGCAGCAAACGCAGTCCTGAGAGGAAAGTATATAGCAATACAAGCCTTTCTCAAGAAACAAGAAAGGTCTCAAGTACACAACCTAACCCTACACCTAAAGGAGCTGGAGAAAGAACAGCAAATAAAGCCTAAACCCAGCAGAAGAGAAATCATAAAGATCAGAGCATAAATCAATGAAATAGAAACTAAAAGAACAGTAGAACAGATCAACGAAACTAGGAGCTGGTTCTTTGAAAGAATTAACAAGATTGATAAACCCCTGGCCAGACTTATCAAAAAGAGAAGAGAAATGACCCAAATCAACAAAATCATGAATGAAAGAGGAGAGATCACAACCAACACCAAAGAAATACAAACAATTATAAGAACATATTATGAGCAACTCTATGCCAGCAAATTAGATAACCTGGAAGAGATGGATGCATTCCTAGAGATGTATCAACTACCAAAACTGAACCAGGATGAAATAGAAAACCTGAGCAGACCTATAACCACTAAGGAAATTGAAGCCGTCATCAAAAATCTCCCAAAAAAAAAAAAAGCCCAGGGCCAGATGGCTTCCCAGGGGAATTCTACCAAACATTTCAAGAAGGATTAATACCTATTCTTCTGAAACTGTTCCAAAAAATAGAAACGAAAGGAAAACTTCCAAACTCATTTTATGAGGCCAGCATTACCTTGATCCCAAAACCAGACAAAGACCCCATCAAAAAGGAGAATTACAGACCAATATCCCTGATAAACATGGATGTAAAAATTCTCACCAAAATACTAGCCAATAGGATCCAACAGTACATTAAAAGGATTATTCACCATGACCAAGTGGGATTTATCCCTGGGCTGCAAGGTTGGTTCAACAACCACAAATCAATCAATGTGATACAATACATTAACAAAAGAAAGAACAAGAATCATATGATTCTCTCAATAGATGCAGAAAAAGCTTTTGACAAAGTACAGCATCCTTTCTTGATCAAAACTCTTCAGAGTATAGGGATCGAGGGTACATACCTCAATATCATAAAAGCCATCTATGAAAAACCTACAGCAAATATTATTCTCAATGGGGAAAAACTGAGAGCTTTCCCCCTAAGGTCAGGAACACGGCAGGGATGTCCACTATCACCACTGCTATTCAACATAGTATTGGAAGTCCTAGCCACAGCAATCAGACAACAAAAAGAAATCAAAGGCATCCAAATCGGCAAAGAAGAAGTCAAACTCTCACTCTTTGCAGATGATATGATGCTTTATGTGGAAAACCCAAAAGACTCCACCCCCAAACTGCTAGAACTCATACAGGAATTCAGTCAAGTGGCAGGATATAAAATCAATGCACAGAAATCAGTGGCATTCCTATACACCAACAACAAGACAGAAGAAAGAGAAATTAAGGAGTCGATCCCATTTACAATTGCACCCAAAACCATAAGATACCTAGGAATAAATCTAACCAAAGAGACAAAGGATCTGTACTCAGAAAACTATAAAATACTCAGGAAAGAAATTGAGGAAGACACAAAGAAATGGAAAAATGTTCCATGCTCATGGATTGGAAGAACAAATATTGTGAAGATGTCAATGCTACCTAGAGCAATCTACACATTCAATGCAATCCCCATCAAGATACTATCCACTTTTTTCAAAGAAATGGAACAAATAATCCTAAAATTTGTATGGAATCAGAAAAGACCCCGCATAGCCAGAGGAATGTTGAAAAAGAAAAGCAAAGCCGGCGGCATCACGATTCCGGACTTCAAGCTCTATTACAAAGCTGTCATCATCAAGACAGCATGGAACTGGCACAAAAGCAGGCACATAGATCAATGGAACAGAATAGAGAGCCCAGAAATGGACCCTCAACTCTATGGTCAACTCATCTTCCACAAAGCAGGAAAGAATGTCCAATGGAACAAAGACAGTCTCTTCAACAAATGGTGTTGGGAAAATTGGATAGCCACATGCAGAAGAATGAAACTGGACCATTTCCTTACACCACACACAAAAATAGACTCCAAATGGTTGAAAGACCTCAATGTGAGACAGGAGTCCATCAAAATCCTAAAGGAGAACACAGGCAGCAACCTCTTTAACCTCAGCCGAAGCAACTTCTTCCTAGAAACATTGCCAAAGGCAAGGGAAGCAAGAGCAAAAATGAACTATTGGGACTTCATCAAGATAAAAAGCTTTTGCAAAGCAAAGGAAACAGTCAACAAAACCAAAAGACAACCGACAGAATGGGAGAAGATATTTGCAAATGACATATCAGATAAAGGGCTAGTATCCAAAATCTATAAAGAACTCATCAAACTCAACACCCAAAGAACAAAGAATCCAATCAAGAAATGGGCAGAAGTCATGAACAGACATTTTTCCAAAGAAGACATCCAAATGGCCAACAGACACATGAAAAAGTGCTCAATATCGCTCAGCATCAGGGAAATCCAAATCAAAACCTCAATAAGATACCACTTCACACCAGTCAGAATGGCTAAAATTAACAAGTCAGGAAATGACAGATGTTGGCGGGGATGCGGAGTAAGGGGACCCTCCTACACTGTTGGTGGGAATGCAAGCTGGTGCAGCCACTCTGGAAAACTGTATGGAGGTGCCTCAAAAAGTTGAAAATAGAGCTACCATATGATCCAGCAATTGCACTACTGGGTATTTACCCCAAAGATACAAAAGTAGGGATCCGAAGGGGTACGTGCACCCCGATGTTTATAGGAGCAATGTCCACAATAGCCAAACTGTGGAAAGAGCCAAGATGTCCTTCGACAGATGAATGGGTAAAGAAGAGGTGGTATATATATACAATGGAATATTATGCAGCCATCAAAAGGAATGAGATCTTGCCATTTTCAACGACGTGGATGGAACTGGAGGGTATTATGTTGAGTGAAATAAGTCAAACAGAAAAAGACATGTATCATATGATCTCACTGATATGAGGAATTCTTAATCGCAGGAAACAAAGTATTGTTGGGAGTGGGGGGTCGGGTGGGAGGGATGGGGTGACTGGGTCATAGACACTGGGGAGGGTATGTGCTCTGGTAAGCGCTGTGAATTGTGCAAGATTGTTGAATCTCAGATCTCTACCTCTGAAACAAATAATGCAATATATGTTAAGAAAAAAAAGAAGAAGAAGGTTGCGGGAGGGGAAGAATGAAGCGGGGGAAATTGGAGGGGTAGACGAACCATGAGAGACGATGGACTCTGAAAAACAAACAGGGTTCTAGAGGGGAGTGGGGTGGGAGGATGGGTTGGCCTGGTGATGGGTATTGAGGAGGGCACATTCTGCTTGGAGCACTGGGTGTTATGCACAAACAATGAATCATGGAACACTTCATCTAAAACTAATGATGTAATGTATGCGGATTAACATAAGAATTAAAAAAAAAACGACATTGAGATACCACCTTACACCAGTTAGAATGGCAAAAATTGACAAGGGAAGAAACAACAAATGTTGGAGAGGTTGTGGAGAAAGGGGAACCCTCTTACACTGTTGGTGGGAATGCAAGGTGGAACAGCAACTTTGGAAAATAAATATTAACACTGAAATTAAACTGCTGAACAAAGTTTAAGATTTCTTTTGTACTTCTTTTTAAAATAGGCCTATCCACTTCTTTTTAATTGTGATAAGAACACATTAAGGGTTCTTTTAACTTGAGATCTACCTCCTCAACAAATTTTTAAGTGTACAATGACATATTGTTAATTATAGGCACACTGTTGTGAAACAGATCTCTAAAATTTATTCATCTTATATACTGAAATTTTATATCCATTGAAAAACAACTTCCCATTTTTACCTCCCCCCAGCCCCTGGCAACCACCATTTTTCTTTTGTGTTTCTATTTTAGATAACTCATATGAGTAAAGTCACGCATTGTTTTTCCTTCTGTGTCTGGCTAATTTCACTTAGCATAATGTCTTCAAGGTTTATCCATGTTGTTGCATATAGCAGGATCGACTTCTTTTTGAAGGCTGAATATTCTATTGTATGTATATGCTCCATTTTCTTTATTCATCTGTTCATGGACACTTAAATTGTTTCTATATCTTGGCTATTATGAATAAACTGCAATGAACATGAGAGTGCTAACATCTCCTTGAAATCCTGATTTCATTTATTTAGGATATATATGTGGAGGTAGTATTGGGGGTCATGTGGTAGTTCTATTTTTAATTTTTTGAGGAGCCTCCATGTTTTCCTTTAGAGGTTGAATCATTTTACATTCTGATCAACAATGTACAAGGACTCCAATTTCTCCCCATCTTTGCCAGTTGTTGTTATTTTATATATGATAGCCATCCTAACACGCATGAGGTGATACCTCATTGTAGGTTTTGATTTTCAATTTCCTGATGATTAGTGTTATTGAGCATCCATATTCACATAGTTAAAAAGTAAATTACAAACTCAAAGAAATTTAGTTTCTTTGTCCTCTCAACCCATATCCCTTTACCACTTCTATATAACCATTTTTATTAATTTTTAGCTGTTTCTTCTGATAAATATCTTTATGTGTATATATTTATGCTTATATATAAATAAAATAATATATATTTGTATTATTATTTCCTCTCCTTCCTCACACAAATGTTAGCATGCTATATACAGTGTTTTGTACCTTATTTTTGATTAATGGTTTTTTCTAGAGATTTTTCCATATAAGTACATAGTTATCTTTTTCATTCTTTTTATGTGGCTGCATATTAATTCAATGTACAAATGCATGATATCTTATTCAAGCACTCCCTTACCAGAAGACATTTTGTGTTTTTCCAGACATTTACTATTACAAATAATGCAGTACTAAATAATTTTGTGAATGATATTTTGGACTTCTATAGGTAGGTGTTTAAAGTAAATTAGTCTGAGCAGAATTATAGGTAAAAGCATGAATGCATCTGTAATTTCCCTAACTTAATTTTACCACCTATCCAATGCTTGCTGCTTTTTCACATAAGTAGTGCAATAAGGTGGGAATGCTTAGACTTTGGAGTCTCCCTGGTCTGGACTTGAATCCTGACTTTATAACTTACTAATAAACTTTGTGGCCTTGAAGGTTAATTATACCTACTTCACAGGGCTATTAAAATTAAAAGAAACAATGTTTAAAGCATCTAGTATCTTGTTTTGCATCAGAGATGCTCCCCAAATATTAGTTCCCTTTTCAACTGCTCAAGTCAATAACATCTTAATGACTTTGGCTGTTCGATATTTTCAGAATTCTAGATTCCTTTGTTTTGATTCTTTCATGATTATCTCTTATTAACCTTCACACAAACTTAGTTTAGCCATAGAGTATTCTGAGTTTTATCCAGAAATTTTCAGCCATTGTTGTTGTTGTTGTTGTTGTTAGCTTAGAGTGCCTATTTCTGAACACATCTGTGCTATGGACTGTAGGACACCATTCTTCTCTGTGTCAGAGTTGGTCCCTGCTTTTTAATAAGATGTTTTGCTGTGTAACCCATGAAAAGAAGTGCTCATCAGTCCACACCTGGCATCCTCTGCTGCATCTGTTCTTAGGAGTCTAGAAATGAAATTTACATGATTGATTTCTACCTTAAAATATCTCACCATTTTGAATCATAAAAATTTTCCAAGCTTTATGTTATCAAAATTTCTCTGTTATCCTACTTTTAATTGTCAGAGCAATTTTCATGGATCCCAATTGAGCCCACACAGCCTAGGTCTGAGAATATAAGAGGTTTTTAAACTGCTTGGATTATACTGGCTCAGCAGCACTCATGCATATAGGCATGAGTCTCCACCAAATATTGAATCAAACAGAGACCATCTTACTAAAATAGTGTTTCTAACTTGAGAAAGTAATTGCTTTTGGATTATTCCAGTGACTTATATGATTCAATACAGTAGGGTTCTTAGCTTTTTAAAATCTATTTCATACTGTAGAGTACATGAATTTTATTTTTTAAAATATTTAATGCTTTAAACATTAAGTAAAGAATATCTTTTAGCAAATATTCACTTTTTCTGGGCAAATATATGTATGTTTAGCTAAGAGTTTGTTTGGCTATGAATAGGGCTTCCTAACTCTTAATATCAACTGTATGATCTCACTTATATGTGGAATTTCATAACAGCAAGCTCATAAAAACCAATAGTAGAATGGTGGTTGCCAGGGGCTGGGGCTGGGGGAAATGGAGAGATGTTGGTCAAAGGGTACAAATTTTCAGTTATAAGTAAGTTCCCAGGATCTAAGGTACATCATGGTAGCTGTAATTAATACTGTGCTGTATACTTGAATGTTGGCATGAGAGTAGAGCTTTAACATTTTCACTATAACAACAAGAAAATGGTAGTTATGAGGTGATGGATGTGTTAACTAACGTTATTGTGCTAAACATTTAGTAATATATACATGTATCAAATCATCACATTGTACACCTTAAACTTACATGAAGTTCTGTGTCAATTATATCTCAATAAATATAAAAACTCAGGAAATTTAAGTAAGACATAAAAATAATTGTTAATATTGTCAACATTAAGTGACATTGCATTATAAAAGCTTTTATAATTCAACTAGAGACAGTGCAATCTTAAAGTCTTGAGTACCATTTTTTTAATAAAGAAGAAATTATTCAATTCAGTCTCTACCCCCCACTCCTGCCAAAAAATTATGAGAATAACTCTTAGTAGGGGCTGCCTACCTACACTAGGTTTATTTTTTTATTTTTTTTTAAAGATTTTATTTATTTATTTGAGAGAGAGAGAATGAGAGAGAGCACATGAGAGGGGGGAGGGTCAGAGGGAGAAGCAGACCCCCTGACGAGCAAGGAGCCCGATGTGGGACTCGATCCAGGGACTCCAGGATCATGACCTGAGCCGAAGGCAGTCGCTTAACCAACTGAGCCACCCAGGCGCCCTACACTAGGTTTATTAATCCTGCCTTCTTGATGATCTTTCACATTTGATTAAAATGCAAATGAATTCTGAGTCTGGAAAAAAGAGAAGTTGAGAAAATATCAATTGATAGGATAGCCCAGAACTGGCTCCTAATTTGACAACTGTTCTGGGATTATGATGTCTTCTAGATTAAGCAACATCTTGAAGAAACCAAAAATCCCATTTTATATAAGAACCTAAGCTCCTACCGTGGCCTTTAGAATCTTTTGTTTTTCAGCTAAGAGTCAGGAGACAAATGGGGAGTATTAAACCCAATCAACGCATGAGAAGAGAAGAGATCATTTTCTCCTGGTGAATTATTTTAAAGAGGATAAGATACACTGAGAGAGTGTATTTATATTCTGTCAGTTTATTTGAAAGAATGATATTCAACATTTCAACCCACTTTATTAACATTTCTGAACAGAAATACCTTTTTTTCCCTAGAACATAGTGAACTAATCTCCTTGGTTTCAAATCTTATGACCATGCCACAAATACCTAATGGCATCTTAGAGTAAATGAAACAAAGAAAAGAACCATTTCTTAAATGGGATTATGTACAGTGTTGTAACTGAATATATTACTTTGCTATTTTAAACTTTACTTCAAGCTTCTGATATGCCACATAAATTTTCTTACTCCTTATGCCATCTTGAATCGCAATGTGGAACACAAAAGAGATCTCCTGGAATCCAGTAGGCTAAGATTGCAGCTATGGACACTTCTTCCAACTGGAAAAGCACCTCTCTTTTCATCCTTAGCCCTTGGGTCTTTGGGGTACCTTGAGAATCCAGTGGAGCTTCAGAAGAAGAGTATGGCCATGCTTCATGTGTTTCCTTCAAGTTGTAAGGATAGCCGGCAAGCTGTTGGCAGCTAGGTAGCTCCTGATTTTGCCCCTGGGAGCAAGTTCACCCTCGCAGAAGTGCCCGGGGAGTGACTGGAAGTCCCTACACTCTACCCTGTGTTCTCCACAATATTCTGTTTACCAGCCGGTGTTAATTTTGGATTAAGAGACTTTCTTTCCCAGGTTCTCTTGTTAAACTTAACATCTCTCATAAGAATACTCAATACTAACCAAGTTGCTAATGAATTACAAAACTATTTTGGGAATTATAGAACAGAGATGAAGGAAAAATTAGAGTGATGTATCTGAGCGGAGAGTGCCCTGGTACAAGGGACCGACACACTGAGAGCACTTGGCAAATAGAAGTGAGCATGTCAGAGAAGGAGAGATGGAAACTTTCCATAGACAAATTGGGCAATTGTTGGTGCCTCCAAGTGTTTATATGCTGCAGTCATTTTATGGGTGTAGAATGGCTTTTCCTACTTCCCCATAAATAGGGTGAGAAATCATCAGCCTTGAAGAGGAAAGGGACCCTAATTTCATTGAATTTTTTTCCTTGGGTTAAACAGATATGGTCCTTCTTATTTAATGCTGTGGACAGTTTTCTCCTAATTCACCATTTGGGGCACTTTATGTGGCTTAAGAGTAGAACAGAATTGAAGAATTATGAACAATAATTAAATAGAGAACATCACATTTCAAAAAAACTGTGGTAAGAGGTGAAAGAAAGTTTGAAATCCTTAGTGGATAGCAGAGTGTGACATCAGTTATTTATGAACAATGGGGGGACCCCTGGGCTACCCCCACACCTTCTCTGCTGATCTCTAGCACTGACCCAGCTGTAGCTTTTGCTTTATTTCTCTTCATGCCTACTATGCTCTCGTGTCTGGGCAGCAGCATGTTTTTCTGCAGTTAGAAGGTTTAGATCTGTTTGAGCCCTGGCTCTGACACATTTCAAATGTACAACCTTAGGGAAATATCTTCATCTCTTTGAGAGATGGTACCACATGCTTAGCACTTGCATTATGGACCCACCAGGATCCTATTCCTAACAGCTGGATACAGTGTTTTCCAATTGACAAGGTCTCTTCAACTGTTATTTCTTTTTCTTTTTTCTGCCCTTGCTCTCCCAAATTGCAGTATACTAAAATCTTTTCTGATTTATCTTTAGTAAACCTTAGTTACATCAAATCTATAAATTAGATATGTATGAGCAAGGAAAACTAAAATGATGTTTTAATGTGTGCTTTATAGTTTTAATGCACATTATTTATTTATTTTTAAATTTTTGGCTTTGAAACAAAAAATTCTCCATTGCAGATTCATGGCTTTATGAGTTTTCTCTTAAAGATTTAATAAAATCCTGCCTTTCAGCCCTCAGTTTGGAGGTCCCATATTCATATTACACTGGTTGGGTGATGCAAAAAACAAAACAAAATAAAACTATTGACTTGTTCAAAATTCTTACAATAGGACACTCTTCCTGAAATAGATATGCTGCTCCAAGACTGATGGGCTAGCCCAGAAAACTTTATAGTCCCTGCTAGATAGCTGTCGTCTGTGAGAACTGAGGGAATTTAAGCTCAGGAAGTGTAAATATATTGATATCAACTTTAGTAGGCTGGATGCTAATGAGAACTTGCCTCTCAGATATCCAGAGCAATGGGACTGATATAAGGGAAAATAAAGCCTATGCACTTTGTATCAGTGAATTAGATCTAAAATAGCACCCATTCATATTGACCAGGATGATAAGTGAGAACTTCTAGGTCAGCCTTATGAAGAAGGTGGGAAGGAAGGAACTGTTAGTTAGTGTTGATGTTTTCCAACAGTTCTCAACATGCAAGTACCTTAAAATTCTTGCACATATACTTGGTGCATTTAACTGTGCATTTTCTTCCAAATAAAATTATTTCTATTATTATTTAGTATTACTGCTAGTTTAATATTTATGGAATTATGAAATAAACAGGGATTGGGTCAGTGTCCTTCAGACTTTGGGATCTAACAAGATATTGAATGTATGGTAATCCTTCCCTTAACATCTGGTGTCCTCTTCATTAGATCAAGAACCCTGATTTTTAGCTGAGCATATTACAACCCAGAATAAAAGACTATATTCCCAACCTTCTTTGCCAGCTAGAAATGCAAAGGGATGAATCGTTACCAGGAAGATTCTGTGCTTTTCTGTCATTCCTCCTCTTTCTTCCTCAATAGTTATACATAACCAAAAGGTAACCTTGAAAAGGGAGCCATAGGCTGAATTTAGTGGAATGAACTGAGAGGAGCCCAAATTCCTAATAGTGCCATGGAGCTCTTTCCCAGCCTAGAGTTGCTCATTCAAGACTTCCTCTATGCAAGAAATAATTTAATTTCTTTCTTGTTTAAGCCACTGGTTGTTGTTTTCTTTGTTATATGAGAATAAATCCTAAGTTTTTAAATATAGACAGGATCAATAACAGCTCTATAAAGGGGCTATATTGGAGCCTGAGAGAAGAGGGAATATAGTAATACTAATCTCATCTTTATTTAAAAGTTTTGATATTTTGTTTACATAGAGTTTTTGCATACATTTTGATGTTTTAAAAATATTACATTGGGATTCTCACTTCTGATAAGATAAACTAGACATATTTTCCCCTATTATTTTAAGTACAGCTGAAAGTGTTTGATATATGCAATTATATGTAAACTATGGACTTTGAGCTATAATATGTCAATGCAGTTTCATTGACTATAAAAAATGTACTGCTCTGGTAGAGGATGATGATAATGGGGGAAGCTGTACATGGTGTAAGGGCAGGGGATAGATGGGAAATCTCTGTACATTTATTCAATTTTGCTGTGAACCTAAAACTGCTGTAAAAAATAAAGTCCATTTTTAACAAAACTGATAGAACTGAAAGGATAAATAGACAAAACCACAATTGTATTTGAAGAAGTCAACACCCTTCTCTCAATAATTAATAGAACAATTACACAGAAAATCAGCAAGAATAGAAAAACTCAATACCATCAATGAATGGAATGTAATCCAGTTTCATAGAAAATAAACCATATTTGGGCCATAAATCCAACCTCAACAAATTTAATGACAAACAAACTCAGATTGAGTATTTTGTAACCACAATTGAATTAGAGTAGAAATCAATAACAGGAAGATAACAGAAAAATTTGTAAACATTTGGAAACTAAACAACATACTTCCAAACAATCTATGGGCCAAATACAAGTTTTAAGGTTAATGAAAACATGTGTTGAATTGCATGAAAATGAAGATACATATAAAAAATGTGTGAAACAGCAAAAGCAGTGCAGAGAGGGAGAGTAATAGCACTAAATGAATACTTTCAAAAAGAAGAAAAGTCTCAAATCAATAATCTATGCATTCACTTGAAGAATGTAGAAAATGAAGATCAAAATAAGCAAAAACAAGCAGAAGGAAAGAAATAATAGTGATAAGAACAGGAATAAATGAAACTGAAACAAAAGAGCAATAGATAAAACCAATGAAACAAAAAGCCAGCTCTTTGAAAATACCAATAAAAATGACAAACCTCTAGCAAAACAAATTTCCAATGTCAAGAGTGAAATAGGATGTCATTAGAGACCTTGCAGACACCAAAATGATAATAAGGAACTATTAGAAATAATTCTACATGCATGCATTTAACAAGTTAGATGAAAAGGACTGATTCCTCAGAAAACACAAACTACCACAATTCAGTAAATATGAAATAAGTAATTTTAATAGCTCTGTAACTATTAACACATTGAACTCATTATTTAATAATTTCCTCCCAAAATAATTTCTAGGCCTATATGGTTTCACTGGAGAGTTCTGCCAAACTGTTAAAGAACTTTAGTTCTTTAAGAGAAATTCTAAACAACAATTTCCAGAAAATAGAAAAGAAAGAAACACTTCCTATTTTATTTTATGAAACTGGGATTAATCTGACCAAAAGAAACCAGATCACAAGTACAAAAAAAAAAAAAAAAAAAAAAGAAAGAAAGAAAACTACAGAGCAACCTATCTCACAAAGTAAAATCTGTAACTGAATATTAACAAATATATATTAGCAGTTTATAATAGGAATTATACTCATGACCAAGTGGGATTTATTCCACGGATACAAGGTTAGTTCAATGTTCAAAAATGAATCAGTGTGGGCGCCTGGGTGGCTCAGTTGGTTAAGCGACTGCCTTTGGCTCAGGTCATGATCCTGGAGTCCCTGGATCGAGTCCCGCATCGGGCTCCCTGCTCGGCAGGGAGTCTGCTTCTCCCTCTGACCCTCCCCCCTCTCATGTGCTTGCTCTCTCTCATTCTCTCTCTCTCAAATAAGTAAATAAAATCTTTAAAAAAATAAATAAATCAATGTAATCTACTATAACGGAGGCTAAAAGCAAAAACCACACGATCATATCAATCAATGCAGAAAAATAATTTGACCAAATTGGCCTGGTATTCATGGTAAAAACTCTATGTAAAATAGGAATAGAAGGTAGCTTCATCAACCTCAGAAAAAAAAAAAAATCTACCCTAAACCTACAGGTAACACTATTGTTAGTGATGAAAGACTGAATGCTTTCCCCCTAAGATCAGGAACAAGGTAAGGATGTCCACATTTTTTTTTTAAGATTTTATTTATTTATTCATGAGAGACAGAGAGAGAGAGGCAGAGGGAGAAGCAGGCTCCCAAGGAGCAGGGAGCCCGATGTGGGACTCGATCCCAGGACCCTGGGATCATGACCTGAGCCGAAGGCAGACGCTTAACCATCTGAGCCACCCAGGTGCCCAACAATGTCCATTTTTATTAAATATGGTGTTGGAAGTTCTAGCCAATGCAATAAATCAAGAAGAGGAAGGAAAAACAAATAAATTAGAAAGGAAGAAATCAACTGCCTTTTATGTGTGGATAACAAGATATCTACATCCAGTGAGTTGAGGAAGGTCACAGGATATAAGATAAACATAAAAAAATAAACTGTATTTCTATATACTAGTAGCAAACACATGGTTAGTGGAATTAAAAATAAAATATCATTTACAATCACCTAAAAAACTAAATACTTTGGTGTAAATCTAACAAAACACATTTAGGACTTGTATGCTAATAAAAGAAAGAATATCTAAATAAATGGAGAGACATACTGTGTTATGTGTTGGAAGACTCAGCATAGTAAAGATGTCAAGTTTCTTTAAGTTGATATATAGGTTTAATACAACTATTATCAAAATTCCAGCAAAATTTTATGTAGGTATAGGTGAGACTGTTCTAAAATGTGTATGGAAATGCAAAAACAAAACAAAACAAAAAAACCCCTAGAATACAGCTAAAGTGAGTTTGCAAATGAAGAATAAAATCAAAGGATTTAGTCTACCTGATTTTAAGACTTATTAAGTAGTTACACTAATCAAGTCAGTATGTGATTGGCACAGGGACTAACATATGGACCAATAAAACACAACAGAGAACTAAGAAATAGCCTCAGACAAATATGACCAACTGATTTTTCACAAAGGTTCAAAAGTGATATAAGGGAGGAATGATAGCCTTTTATGGGCCCAGCACGCTTCCACTGTGCTACTCTGCTAGGAATGATAGCCTTTTAATACAAATAATGTTCCAGCAAGTGGACACCCATAGTTAAAGAAATGAAATTCAATAAAAGTCTCACACTTATGCAAAGATTAACTCAGAATGGATCATGGACTAAAATGTAAAACAGAAAAATATAAAAACTTTTATGAAAGAAAGTGTAGGAGAAAAATCTTTGGGATTTAAGGGTAGGCAAAAATTCATAAACTTGACACAAAGTGACTTGAAGATCCATAAACTCAATGATCCATAAAAAGAGAAATTAAATTGGACTTCGTCAAAATTAAGCTTATTTTCTTCTTTTTTTTTTTTTTTTTAAAGATTTTATTTATTTGACAGAGAAAGCACAAGCAGAGGGAGAGAGAGGGAGAAGCAGGCTCCCTGCTGAGCAAGGAGCCTGATGTGGGACTAGATCCCAGGGCCCTGGGATCACGACCCAGGCCGAAGGCAGCCGCTTAACCAACTGAGCCACCCAGGCGTCCCAAGCTTATTTTCTTCTTGAAAGATCCTTCAAGTAGATGAAAATATTTGTAAGCCTTATGCCTAACAAAGAACAAATATTTAAGATAATAACTCCTAAAATGCAACGGTAAAACAAAAAATACAACAAAACAACAAACAAACAAAAATCCAATTAGAACATGGCAAAAGACACGAACAGACATTTCACTAAAGAGGATAAATTGATGATGACAAATAAGCACATGAAAAGACATTCAATATCATTATCCATTAGGGAAATGCAAATTAAAACTACAGTGATTAGGCTGATAATTTTCCAAATCTCAAGTTCTGGTTCCTTTTAGCTTAGAAATTTATCTCCTTTCTCTTGTCTTTCACTGCAAGCCGCAGGGAGAAACCAGGCCATGCCTTCAACATTTAGCTTAGAAATCTCCTCAGCTAAATATCCAAATTCATCACTTACAAGTTTTACTTTCCACAAAACATTAAGACACAAATCATCCAAATTCTTTGCCACTTTGTAACAAGGATCACCTTTCCTCCAGTTTCCAGTGACATGTTCCTCCTCCCTGAGACCTTACCAGAAGCACCATTAAAGTCTTTTCAAAGTAATCTAAGCTTTTCCTTTATTATTATTATTATGTTCAATTAGCCAGCATATGGTACAGCATTAGTTTTTGATGTAGTGTTCAACTATTCATTAGTTGCATATAACACCCAGTGCTTATCACCACGCATGCCCTCTTTAATACCCATCACCCAGTTACTGCATTCCCCCCACCCCCTCCCCTCTGTAACCCTCAGTTTGGTTCCTGGAGTCCAGAGTCTCTCATGGTTTGTCTCCCTCTCTTTTTCTAAAATGTACTTCCAACCCATCCAGCCTCTACCCATTACTTAGTTCCAAGCCACTTCCACAATTTGTTACAGCAGCAGTACCCTACTTCTCAGTACCAAATTTTATATTAGTTTGTTGGGGCTGCCATAACAAAGCCACGACAAACTGGGTAGCTTAAAAGACAGAAATTTATTTTCTCATAATTCTGGAGGCTAGAATTCCAAGTTCAAGGTGTCAATAAATTTGATTTCTTCTGTGGACTCTCTCCCTGGCTTGTAGATGTATGTCTTCATATGGTCCTTCCTCTATGTGAGTCTGTGTCCTACTCATCTCCTCTTATGAGGACACCAGCCATATTGAATTACCGTCCACCATGTGACCTCATTTTACCTTAATTTCCCTTAAGGTGCTATCTCCAAATATAGTCATATTCTGCAGGTAGGACTTAAACATATATATGAACTTGGGGGAACCACAGTTCAGCCACAAGGCCCCTTATGTAAATCAATATATTTAGTTTTCTTCATTCTCCCAATTATCTCTGAAGATAATAAAAATTCAAGGGTGTGCCTTTTGGGACCAATCAAAAAATTAATCAATGAGCAAATATTACTCAATAAAGGTGCCATTTTAAATTTTATTACGTGTTTACTATATGATAGACAATGTATACATATTAAGTATTTAAAAAGTTTTTTTTTTTTAAAGATTTTTTATTTATTTGAGAGAGAGACAGCATGAGAGGGGGGAGGGTCAGAGGGAGAAGCAGACTCCCCGCTGAGCAGGGAGCCCCATGCGGGACTCGATCCTGGGACTCCGGGATCATGACCTGAGCCGAAGGCAGACGCTTAACCGACTGAGCAACCCAGGCGCCCAGTATTTAAAAAGTTTTTAAACAACTCTTTATAAAGGGAATTTTCCACCTAAAGTAGCACTTTCCTAGTAGATATCAGAATTCACTATCATATTTCATAACCAACTTAAACAGCTCACGTAGATAGAAGACATGAAATTGAATGATTCTAGTACTCTAGACACTTATTGAACCTATCTGAAGACACTTTTTACCAATGCACCAGGGGACTTATTTCAACTAATTGTACTGGACATGTGGACTCATTCTGTTCTAACATAGTGCTAGTCTTTGATGATTAAGTAGCATAGCCTCTATCATTAGCTCCTTTCTAGCATTTAAAAGCCCTTTATTTCTCTTTCTATCCAGTAAACAGCTAAGATAATTTCTTCACTGCTGTATGTTCCCTTGGTGGCAAGTTAATAGACGTAGAGTTGTAAGTCTGTCAGGTTCTAAACCAGATTTGAATCAAGGTCTGTTAAATTCCAAACCCGAAGCTCCTGCATTCATCCTGTACTGCCTGTGTGCCCACGACTTCCGGGTGCTATGAATAATGCACACACTTATGAAATACAGTTCTGATCCCTCAAGAGGCTAATGGATCTGTTGAGGTAAATAGAGATGAAAATAATAATGTGAGCAATATTTCAAGAAAAAAGAATTAATTGCTGAAGAATGGAAGAGGCCAAAAGCACTGGGGGCTTTTAGGTGAGAGAGCAGGGTGAAGAAAGAGACTTCAGGCAGCGATGTAGAAAGTATGTAAACAATGCTGAGTGCACTAATGTTCCTGTATCAGGGGTTGATAAAGCTGAACGGGTGTGTGGTCAGGTGTGGCTGCAGTGTGCATAGGGAAACTGTATTTTATTCTCTATGCTAATACTCCTGGGAAATAGACCCTACTCATCTCAATAACAGGCACTGACACAACAATCCTCAAAAAAGGGTGAGTTGGAAGAGGAGACTTAAAAATGACCATGGGGGTGCCTGGGTAGCTCAGTTGGTTGAGTGTCTGCCTTTGGCTCAAGTTGTGATCCTGGGGTCCTGGGATCGAGCCCCGCATTGGGCTCCCTGCTTCTCCCTCTCCCTCTGCTGCTCCCTCTGCCTGTGCTCTCACTGTCAAGTAAATAAATAAAATCTTTAAAAAAAAAAATAATAAAAATGACCACAAACTCACCATAATAAACCATGGGGCTCTATTGGAGATTTGTGTACAGGAAGTGACACCTGGTGACAGTGGTGTTTTTAAGAGATTCATCAAGAAGATGAGTGGAAGAGGGGCAATAGGAAGGGGGATGTAAATTACATATTTTAATCAAACCCCCAATTCTGTAAGTTATTTGTATTGCTTGGGAATTAGAGGATAAAATTAGAGGTGCTGAAGTCAATTAGAAGAATGAAGTCCTGGGGTGGGGTGGCTCAGTCATTAAGCGTCTGCCTTCGGCTCAGGTCATGATCCCAGGGTCCTGGGATTGAGCCCCATATCGGGTTCCCTGCTCCGCGGGAAGCCTGCTTCTCCCTCTCCCACTCCCTCTGCTTGTGTTCCCTCTCTTGCTGTGTCTCTCTCTGTCAAATAAATAAATAAAAAATCTTAAAAAAAAAAAAAAGAAGAATGAAGTTCTCTGATCAAGTGTGAGCAGACATCGAGCGGAGTGCAGACACTGGGGTTGTCTTATTCACAGCTGTGTCCTCAGAATTTACCTCAGTGCCTGGCACACAACTGATATGCAATAATTTTTTTTTTTTAATGGACAAAAGCTGAACTGATCAAATTAAAACAGTGCTGGAGAACTTCTAAATTAGGATTGATTACGAGGATTTGGTAAATCCAGGGAAGTTGAGAATGTCCTAAATTAGGCTTTCTTTATTACCAGTGTCATTAGATATTTGAGTGGGAGCTAGATTTGGGGAAATAGGTTTTTTCTTTAATTTTAAGTAGTTTCCTGGGGCTCCTGGGTGGCTCATTTGCTTGAGCGTCCGACTCTTGATTTCAGCTCAGGTTATGATCTCAGGTCTTGAGCTTGAGCCCCATGTTGGGCTCTGTGCTCAGAGGGGAGTCTGCTTGAGATTCTTTCTTTCCCTCTCCCTCTGCCCCTCCCCCCATGCTATCTCTCTCAAATAAATAAATAAAACTTAAAAAAATAATTTTAAGTAATCTCATACCCTGATTCTGATATTCATTTTATTACAGAGAATTAAGAAGTGTTTTAATAACTATAATAGCTTCAGCAAAAGTTAGGTTCTTGAGTCATTAAAGTTATTGTCTTTAGACTAAGACTACTTGCTTAGAAATAAAAAGTCAGGGCACCTGGGTGGCTCAGATGGTTAAGAGTCTGCCTTCGGCTCAGGTCATGATCCCAGCGTCCTGGGATCAAGTCCCACATCGGGCTCCCTGCTCAGTGGGGAGCCTGCTTCTCCCTCTGCCTCTCTCTCTCTGTGTCTCTTATGAATAAATAAAATCTTAAAAAAAAAGTCATTAAATATTCAGGATCTGATCCTGGATCAGATAAGTGTGATCCAAATACACTGGTATTCAACCTTGTACACAAAAATCACCTGGAGAACTCTTCAAATGCCCATGCCTGCAACTGCCCTCAGATTTCCAGATATAATTTGGTCTGGAAGTGGAGCCTGGATATGAGTAATTTTTGAAAGTTGCCTGGGGATTCTAATGCACAGCCATAGTTGAGGACCATTTCCCAGGAAAGTCATCTCCTGTTACCCCACCTTCCTACTACACACACTAAATCTGTACTACATGCTTTACCTTTCTCTAAAGGTACCAAGCTCTTTTATATTTTTTTTTCTGATTTTTTTTTATTCTTATGTTAATCCCCATACATTACATCATTAGTTTTAGATGAAGTGTTCCATGATTCATTGTTTGTGCACAACACCCAGTGCTCCATGCAGAATGTGCCCTCCTCAATACCCACCACCAGGCTAAACCGTCGTCCCACCCCCCTCCCCTCTAGCACCCTGTTTGTTTTTCAGAGTCCATCGTCTCTCATGGTTCATCTACCCCTCCGGTTTCCCCCGCTTCATTCTTCCCCTCCCGCTACCTTCTTCTTCTTTTTTTTTCTTAACATATATTGCATTATTTGTTTCAGAGGTACAGATCTGAGATTCAACAGTCTTGCACAATTCACAGCGCTTACCAGAGCACATACGCTCCCCAGTGTCTATCACCCAGTCACCCCATCCCTCCCACCCCACCCCCCACTCCAACAACACTCAAGTTTGTTTCCTGCGATTAAGAATTCCTCATATCAGTGAGATCATATGATACATGCACTTCTCTTTTTGACTTATTTCACTCAACATAATACCCTCCAGTTCCATCCACGTCGTTGCAAATGGCAAGATCTCATTCCTTTTGATGGCTGCATAATATTCCATTGTATATATATACCACCTCTTCTTTATCCAGTCATCTGGCGATGGACATCTTGGCTCTTTCCACAGTTTGGCTATTGTGGACATTGCTCCTATAAACATCAGGGTGCACGGACCCCTTTGGATCCCTACTTTTGTATCTTTGGGGTAAATACCCAGTAGTGCAATTGCTGGATCATATGGTAGCTCTATTTTCAACTTTTTGAGGAACCTCCTACAGTTTTCCAGAGTGGCTGCACCAACTTGCATTCCCACCAACAGTGTAGGAGGGTTCCCCTTTCTCCGCATCCCCGCCAACATCTGTCGTTTCCTGACTTGTTAATTTTAGCCATTCTGACTGATGTGAGGTGGTATCTCATTGAGGTTTTGATTTGGATTTCCCTGATGCCGAGCGATATTGAGCACTTTTTCATGTGTCTGTTGGCCATTTGGATGTCTTCTTTGGAAAAATGTCTGTTCATGTCTTCTGCCCATTTCTTGATTGGATTCTTTGTTCTTTGGGTATTGAGTTTGATGAGTTCTTTATAGATTTTGGATACTAGCCCTTTATCTGATATGTCATTTGCAAATATCTTCTCCCATTCTGTCGGTTGTCTTTTGGTTTTCTTGACTGTTTCCTTTGCTTTGCAAAAGCTTTTTATCTTGATGAAGTCCCAAGAGTTCATTTTTGCCCTTGCTTCCCTTGCCTTTGGCGATGTTTCTAGGAAGAAGTTGCTTTGGCTGAGGTTAAAGAGGTTGCTGCCTGTGTTCTCCTTTAGGATTTTGATGGACTCCTGTCTCACATTGAGGTCTTTCAACCATTTGGAGTCTATTTTTGTGTGTGGTGTAAGGAAATGGTCCAGTTTCATTCTTCTGCATATGGCTGTCCAATTTTCCCAACACCATTTGTTGAAGAGACTGTCTTTGTTCCATTGGACATTCTTTCCTGCTTTGTGGAAGATGAGTTGACCATAGAGTTGAGGGTCCATTTCTGGGCTCTCTATTCTGTTCCATTGATCTATGTGTCTGTTTTTGTGCCAGTACCATGCTGTCTTGACGATGACAGCTTTGTAATAGAGCTGTAAGTCCGGAATTGTGATGCTGCCAGCTTTGCTTTTCTTTTTCAACATTCCTCTGGCTATGCGGGGTCTTTTCTGGTTCCATACAAATTTTAGGATGATTTGTTCCATTTCTTTGAAAGAAGTGGATGGTATTTTGATGGGGATTGCATTGAATGTGTAGATTGCTCTAGGTAGCATTGACATCTTCACAATATTTGTTCTTCCAATCCATGAGCATGGACTGTTTTTCCATTTCTTTGTGTCTTCCTCAATTTCTTTCATGAGTATTTTATAGTTTTCTGAGTACAGATCCTTTGTCTCTTTGGTAGATTTATTCCTAGGTATCTTATGGTTTTGGATGCAATTGTAAATGGGATCGACTCCTTAATTTCTCTTTCTTCTGTCTTGTTGTTGGTGTATAGGAATGCCACTGACTTCTGTGCATTGATTTTATATCCTGCCACTTGACTGAATTCCTGTATGAGTTCTAGCAGTTTTGGGGTGGAGTCTTTTCGGTTTTCCACATAAAGTATCATATCATCTGCAAAGAGTGAGAGTTTGACTTCTTCTTTGCCAATTTGGATGCCTTTGATTTCTTTTTGTTGTCTGATTGCTGTAGCTAGGACTTCCAATACTATGTTGAATAGCAGTGGTGATAGTGGACATCCCTGCCGCGTTCCTGACCTTAGGGGGAAGGCTCTCAGTTTTTCCCCATTGAGAATAATATTTGCTGTAGGTTTTTCATAGATGGCTTTTATGATATTGAGGTATGTACCCTCTGTCCCTATACTCTGAAGAGTTTTGATCAAGAAAGGATGCTGTACTTTGTCAAATGCTTTTTCTGCATCTATTGAGAGGATCATATGATTCTTGTTCTTTCTTTTGTTAATGTATTGTATCACATTGATTGATTTGCAGTTGTTGAACCAACCTTGCAGCCCAGGGATAAATCCCACTTGGTCATGGTGAATAATCCTTTTAATGTACTGTTGGAACCTATTGGCTAGTATTTTGGTGAGAATTTTTGCATCCATGTTCATCAGGGATATTGGTCTGTAATTCTCCTTTTTGATGGGGTCTTTGTCTGGTTTTGGGATCAAGGTAATGCTGGCCTCATAAAATGAGTTTGGAAGTTTTCCTTCCGTTTCTATTTTTTGGAACAGTTTCAGAAGAATAGGTATTAATCCTTCTTGAAATGTTTGGTAGAATTCCCCTGGGAAGCCATCTGGCCCTGGGCTTTTTTTTTTTTTGGGAGATTTTTGATGACTGCTTCAATTTCCTTAGTGGTTATAGGTCTGTTCAGGTTTTCTATTTCATCCTGGTTCAGTTTTGGTAGTTGATACATCTCTAGGAATGCATCCATCTCTTCCAGGTTATCTAATTTGCTGGCATAGAGTTGCTCATAATATGTTCTTATAATTGTTTGTATTTCTTTGGTGTTGGTTGTGATCTCTCCTCTTTCATTCATGATTTTGTTGATTTGGGTCATTTCTCTTCTCTTTTTGATAAGTCTGGCCAGGGGTTTATCAATCTTGTTAATTCTTTCAAAGAACCAGCTCCTAGTTTCGTTGATCTGTTCTACTGTTCTTTTAGTTTCTATTTCATTGATTTCTGCTCTGATCTTTATGATTTCTCTTCTCCTGCTGGGTTTAAGCTTTATTTGCTGTTCTTTCTCCAGCTCCTTTAGGTGTAGGGTTAGGTTGTGTACTTGAGACCTTTCTTGTTTCTTGAGAAAGGCTTGTATTGCTATATACTTTCCTCTCAGGACTGCGTTTGCTGCATCCCAAAGATTTTGAACAGTTGTGTTTTCATTTTCATTGGTTTCCATGTATTTTTTTAATTCTTCTTTAATTTCCTGGTTGACCCATTCATTCTTTAGTAGGATCCTCTTTAGCCTCCATGTATTTGAGTTCTTTCCGACTTTCCTCTTATGATTGAGTTCTAGTTTCAAAGCATTGTGGTCTGAAAATAGGCAGGGAATGATCCCAATCTTTTGGTACCGGTTGAGACCTGATTTATGAACTAGGATGTGATCTATTCTGGAGAATGTTCCATGGGCACTAGAGAAGAATGTGTATTCCATTGCTTTGGGATGGAATGTTCTGAATATGTCTGTGAAGTCCATTTGGTCCAGTGTGTCATTTAAAGTCTTTATTTCCTTGTTGATCTTTTGCTTAGACGATCTGTCCATTTCAGTGAGGGGGATGTTAAAGTCCCCCACTATTATTGTATTGTTGTCGATGTGTTTCTTTGCTTTTGTTATTAATTGCCTTATATAATTGGCTGCTCCCATGTTAGGGGCATAGATATTTACAATTGTTAGATCTTCTTGTTGGATATCTAGATCCTTTAAGTAGGATATAGTGTCCTTCCTCATCTCTTATTAAAGTCTTTCATTTAAAATCTAATTTGTCTGATATAAGGATTGCCACCCCAGCTTTCTTTTGGTGTCCATTAGCATGGTAAATGGTTTTCCACCCCCTCACTTTCAATCTGGGGGTGTCTTTGGGTCTAAAATGAGTCTCTTGCAGACAGCATATCGATGGGTCTTGTTTTTTAATCCAGTCTGCTGGCCTGTGTCTTTTGATTGGGGCATTGAGCCCATTTACATTCAGGGTAACTATTGAAAAATAGGAATTTAGTGCCATTGTATTGCTTGTAAGGTGACTGTTACTGTATATTGTCTGTGTTCCTTTCTGGTCTATGTTGGTTTTAGGCTCTCTCTTTGCTTAGAGGACCCCTTTCAAGATTTCCTGTAGGGCTGGTTTTGTGTTTGCACATTCCTTTAGTTTTTGTTTGTCCTGGAAGCTTTTTATCTCTCCTTTAATTTTCAATGACAGCCTAGCTGGATAGAGTATTCTTGGCTGCATATTTTTCTCATTTAGTGCTCTGAATATATCCTGCCAGTCCTTTCTGGCCTGCCAGGTCTCTGTGGATAGGTCTGTTGCCAATCTAATGTTTCTACCCTTGTAGGTTACATATCTCTTCTCCTGAGCTGCTTTCAGGATTTTCTCTTTCTGTATGAGACTTGTAAGTTTTACTATTAGATGTCGGGGTGTTGACCTATTTTTATTGATTTTGAGAGGGGTTCTCTGTGCTTCCTGGATTTTCATGCCTGTTTCTTTCCCAAATTAGGGAAGTTCTCTGCTATAATTTGCTCCATTATACCTTCTGGCCCTCTCTCTCTTTCTTCTTCTTCTCGGATCCCAATTATTCTAATATTGTTTCGTCTTATGGTATCGCTTATCTCTCGAATTCTGCTCTCGTGATCCAGTAGTTGTTTATCTCTCTTTTTCTCAGCTTCTTTATTTTCCATCATTTCATCTTCTATATTACTGATTCTCTCTTCTGCCTCATTTATTCTAGCACTTAGCACCCCCATGTTTGATTGCACCTCATTAATAGCCTTTTTGATTTCTACTTGGTTGGATTTTAGCTCTTTTACTTCTCCAGAAAGGGTTTCTCTTATAACTTCCATATTTTTTTCAAGCCCAGCTAGTATATTTAAAGTGATGATTCTGAACTCTAGATCTGACATCGTACTAATGTCCGTATTGAGTAGGTCCCTGGCATTCAGTACTACCTCTTGTTCTTTTTGTTGAGGTGATTTTTTTCGTCTTTTCATTTTGTGCAGAGGAGAATAGATTAATGAGAGAACAAAATGCTAGCAGAGTAACCACGTCCCCAGAAAATATACTCTAAACTAATCAGAAAAGACCTGAAGCAGTGGGATAAGAAAGGGAAAGAGAGAAAAAAGAAAAAGAAAAAAAAGAAAAAGATAAAGATAAAAACAAAAACAAACAAAACAAAAGAACAACAACAAAAGAAAACCAGAATGTGATCACATATGATCTATATGGTATATAGATCAGTGCCACACACTAGATTTGGGGTGTATTTTGTTCTTTTAGAAGAAAGTCACTTCCAAAATTTTAAAGAAATAAAAACTTATATATGTACAAAAATAAGGGTTGATATGATGAAGGGATGGAATATGACTGTAAAAATGGAAATTATAAAAAATTTTATAAATGGAATTGATAAGAAGTTGTTTGAAAAAAGAAAGAAGAGGATTTAAAAAAAGAAAAAAGAAAAAGAAAAAAAAAAGAGAGGATGTGATCAGGCAGGTGAATAGAAAACACCATATACTAGAGATTTAGGGTATATTTTAATCTGTTAGAAGAAATTTATCTCAAAATTTTAAAGAGAGAACAACTTACATATATAAGCCAAAAATATGGGTAACTACTATGAAGGGATAGAATATGACTCTAAAAATGAAAAATAAAAATTTTTTTTTAAAAAAAGGGATTGATAAGATGTTGGTTGAAAAAGGGAAAAAGAAAAATTCAAAAAGAAATAAAAAGACAAAAAGACAGTTAAAAAAAAATTAACTTTAAAAAACTAAAGAATCATGGTAAAAAAGCCGTGAGTTCTATGTGCAGTAGTCCCCTAGCGCTGGAGTTCTGCCGTTCTCATTGATCAGTGAACTTGGTCTTGGCTGGCTGTTCTCGCTCATCTTCTGGGGAGGGGCCTGTTGCCGTGGTTTCCAAATGTCTCTGCTGGAGGCGGAATTGCCCCGCCCTTGCCCCCTCCCGGCTAAGTAATCTGCTCGGGTTTGCTCTCTGGGCTTTTGTTTCCTGCGAGCTTTCCGTACAGCTTTGGAGGCAGAGATTGAAAATGGCGGCCTCCCAATCTCTGCCCCGCAGGAGCCGAGAACTCGGGGCCCCGCTCCTCAGTGAACCCCCAGAGAAAAGTCGTCAGTCACTCCCGTCTCCTCGGTCTCCGGCCGCACTCCATGCTCACCCGGCCTGCGACCGCGCGCCTCTATCACTGGCACCCGACCCCGGGTGGAGTCTCCAAACCCAGCAGATCCCTGCGGTGCACTCCCGTGCGGCTCCTCCCAGGGGAGGAAGGGGAGTCTCCCCAGATCTGCCGCTTGTTGGGTCCCTGCTGGAGGAGCAGGGGCCCGACTGTGCCGCGGATCACGGTTTATGGCAACCCCGAGCTGAGAGCCCGCGCCTGGGCTCTGGCTCTGCAGCCGGCTTCCCCGCTCCGATCCCTGGGAGCTCTGCTGCACTCAGGCACCCCCGGTCTTTCTGTGACCCCGAGGGTCCTGAGACCACACTGTCCCGGAGGGTTCCACCCCCCGCTTAGCCACCAGAGTGACGTCCCTCAGTGGAGGAGACTTTTAAAAGTTCCAATTTTGTGCTCCGTGGTTCTATCACTTGCCAGAAGCGGCTGATGGAGGCCCCTCCCCCGCCATCTATCCTCCCGAATATCGCCTCGGATTCACTTCTCCGCACGTCCTACCTTCCAGAAAGTGGTCGCTTTTCTGATGAGAGAGTTGTTGCTCTTCTTTTCTTTGATCTCCTGTTGAGTTTGTAGGTATTCAGATTGGTTTGATCCCTATCCAGCTGAATTCCTGAGAGGAGATGAAATCCAGGTCTCCTACTCCTCCGCCATCTTGCTCCGCCCCCCTCTTTTACATTTTTGTGCGATTGCTCATCCTCTCCTTTGTCAGTCCTACGTCATCCAATGAATTCGTACTTAGTGTACTTGTGACCCAGATCAAATCCATTTCTTTCATGGCATCTACTCTTTTCACCTGGCCAACTCTGCCATGACCCATTGCTCCCTATTTGTGTTTTCTCAGCTCTCAGTTGACTATTGTTCATTTAATTTCCCCACTACATTGTGAGTTTATTGGAAGCAAGAAATGTAGTTCATTTCTTTTAATATCCTGATAGCTTTTCACATGGTAAACAATTAATGTGTATTTGATGCAACCAAAATTGTTTGAAAATACAAAGTAATTTTCAAGTATGTTGAAGTAGCACCCAAAGATTTTTTTTTTCAAGCATCCTCTGTATGTGTTGTATATATCAGGACACAGAACTAAAAACTGGAAGTCGTATTTTATGATCTGGCAGTCTTTTGATTTCCTTGAGTTTTAGTTTCCTCATCTTTGAAATGAGAGACTTGTGCCGGATGGTTCCTAGGTTCTCACTGATTTTAAAAGCAATTCATAGCTTATTGAGTATCAAATTGTCAAATATTCTACTGGGGTGGTAAGAAGACATGCAACTTCATGTTTGAAAGAAACATTTGAGAAGGTCACAGATCAAGGATGCAAGCTTTCTAAAAGACCGAGACTTAACCATGAGTTTATAGAACACTTAGTTTTAAGTTTGTTTAGTTTTTTGTTGTGAGGTTGGGAGTGATGATTTCTAACACTTTACCCTCATTCACAATTTACCACTACATCAAAAGCAAGGTCACTAGAAGAATTTGAAGCCTCTGGAAAGGACAACTAGAGCAAACATTAAACATAGCCCACGAAGCCAGATTAACATAAAACACTATACAAAAAGCCTATTTACCTCAGTTTCTATAACCTGATACATCATGTCAGGCTTTCAACAAAAAATTAAAAGGCATGATAAAAGAAAAACAAAAGTACAATGTGAAGAGGCAAAACAAGCATCAGAACAAGACTCCGATATGACATATATTTTGAAATTATCAAATGGAACTTAAAATACCTATCATTAATATGTTAAGGAGTCTAATGGAAAAAATAGACAGCATGCAAAGATAGATGGGTATATAAGTGGATAAAGGGAAACTCTTAAAACTCAACGGGAAATGTTGCACATCAAAAATTCAGTAACAGAAATGAAGAATGCCTTTGCTGGGCACCTCAGTAAATTAGACACATTCAAGTAGAGAATCAATGAGCCTGATTATGTCAACAGAAACTTACCACGTTGAAATGCAAAGAGAAAAGAAATGAAAAAGAGAAAAAAAACATTCACAAGCTGACATAAAATCAAAGGTATAACTTCAAAAGAAACAGTCAACAAAACCAAAAGACAACTGACAGAATGGGAGAAGATATTTGCAAATGACATATTAGATAAAGGGCTAGTATCCAAAATCTATAAAGAATTTCTTAAGCTCAACACCCAGAGAACAAATGATCCAATCAAGAAATGGGCAGAAGACATGAACAGACATTTCTGCAAAGAAGACATCCAAATGGCTAAGAGACACATGAAAAAGTGCTCAACATCGCTCAGCATCAGGGAAATCCAAATCAAAACCTCCAGTGAGATATCACTTCACACCAGTCAGAATGGCTAAAATTAACAAGTCAGGAAACGACAGATGTTGGCGGGGATGCGGAGAAAGGGGAACCCTCCTACACTGTTGGTGGGAATGCAAGCTGGTGCAGCCACTCTGGAAAACAGTATGGAGGTTCCTCAAAAAGTTGAAAATAGAGCTACCATACAATCTAGCAATTGCACTACTGGGTATTTACCCCAAAGATACAAATGTAGGGATCCGAAAGGGTCCGTGCACCCCGATGTTTATAGCAGCAATGTCCACAATAGCCAAACTGGAAAGAGCCAAGATGTCCATCGACAGATGAATGGATAAAGAAGAGGTGGTATATATATACAATGGAATATTATGAAATCATCAAAATGAATGAGATCTTGCCATTTGCAATGACGTGGATGGAACTGGAGGGTGTTATGCTGAGCGAAATAAGTCAATCAGAGAAAGACATATATCATCTGACCTCACTGATATGAGGAATTCTTAATTTCAGGAAACAAACTGAGGGTTGCTGGAGTGGTGGGGGGTGGGAGGGATGGAGTGGCTGGGTGATAGACATTGGGGAGGGTATGTGCTATGGTGAATGCTGTGAATTTTGCAAGACTGTTGAATCACAGATCTATACCTCTGAAACAAATAATACAATATATGTTAAAAAAAAAAAAAGAAGAAGATAGCAGGAAGGGAAGAATGAAGGGGGGGAATCAGAGGGGGAGATGAACCATGAGAGACTATGGACTCTGAAAAACAAACAGGGTTCTAGAGGGGACGAGGGTGGGAGGATTGGGTAGCCTGGTGATGGCTATTAAAGAGGGCATGCTCTGCATGGAGCACTGGGTGTTACACACAAACAATGAATCATGGAACACCACTTCCAAAACTAATGTTGTATGGTGATTAACATAACAATAAAAAATTTAAAGAAAAACATTGGAATACAAGAAGAAAGTGAGAATGGAACAGAAGAAATATTTTAAATAATAACAAAATTTTCAAAATTAATGACAAATATCAAACCAGAGATCCCAAAAGCTCAGAGCATACCTCATATAACAGATAAATAGGAAAAAATCTATACCTAGCCATGTGATATTCAAAGAGAAAATAAACAAAAAATAATGAAAGAAGTCAGAGAAAAATACTTTATCTATTGAAGAACAAGAATAAAAATCATAACAAACTTCTCAGAAACGATGCAAGTGAAAGTGAGTGAAATATTTCAAGTGCTGAAAGACAAAAACCATAAATCTAGAATTTTATATTCATCAAGATTACTCTTGAAAGTGAAGGAGAAATAAAGACTTTTTCAGACAAGTAAAAACTGAAGGAGTTCATTACCAACAGAGTGGTCCTGCAAGAAATGTTACAAGAAATTCCAGTAGAAGAGAAATAACATATGTCAGAAACTTGAATCCATATAAAGTAGGAACATCAGAGAAGGATTAAATGAAGGTAAAACAGATCTTTTATTTTTCTTATTTTAATAGATGTAAAAGACAACTTTGTCTAAAATAATAATAGTTAACAATGTATTGGGTGATTATAGCATATGGATAGTGAAATAAACAGCAATATAATAACTGACGAGAGAGAAGAATTGGGAATACTTTGTTTTAGGGTACTTGCACTATGTGATGCAGCGCAGTGTTTTTGAAAGTGAACATTGTTTATTTGTAAATATATATTGCAAATGCAAGAGAAACCACTAAAGATTTTTGAAAAGAACCATAATTGATATGCTAAGAGAAGATAAAATAGAATCACATAAAATGCTCAATTAAAACCAGAGAAGGGAGAAAATGAAGGGAAAAAAGAAAACAAGTGCAACAAATAGAAAAGTTACAACTGTGATAGATATTAATACAATAATAGCAACAACCAATTTATATGTGAATGGTCTAAATGAACCAATTAAAGGATAGAGATTTTCAGAATGGGGAAAAAAAGAAAGACCCAACTGTATGCTATTTGCAAGAAACCCATTTTAAATATAAAGACTCAGTTTAAAAGTAAGTGGAAAATCCCCCCAATATGTAGCAATTTAACAACACACTTCTAAATAACACACAAGTCAAAGAAGAAATTTAAAGAGAAATTCCAAAACACTTTGAATTAAAGAAAATTTGTGGTATACAGCAAAAGCAGCTATTAAAAGGAAATTTGTGTCACTGAATGCATATATCAGAAAAGAATGAAATCTAAAATCAATAACTTAAATTTCCACCTGAGGAAATTACCAAAAAAAAAAAGGCAATATGAATCTGACCAAACAGAAGAAATAATGAGAATTAAAGCAAAAATCAATGAAATGGAAAACAGGAAATCAATAGGAAAAAATCGACAAAACCAAAAGCCAGTCCTTTGAAAAGATCTTTGAAATTGACATGACTGTGGCCAGGCTAACTAAGTAAAAAAGAGAGGATGGGATGCCTGCCTGACTCAGTTAGTAGAGCTTGCAACTCCTTGTTTTAGGGAGGTGAGTTCAAGCCCCACATTGGGCATGGAGCCTACTTTAAAAAGGAAAGAAAAAATGGAGAACAGAAATTACTACTGTCAGAAATGAAAAAGTAGACATCACAAAAGATCTCATGGACATTAAAAATATAATAAAGGAATACTGTGGATAACTCAATGCCCACAAATATGAAAAATGAGTTAAAATGTATCAATTCCTTGACAGATACAATCTGCCAACTCTCACACAAGAAACAGATAGTCTGAATAAGCCTACAACTATTAAATTTTAAAAAATTGAATCAATAATTAATAACTTTCCAAAGCAGAAAGCAATAGTTCCAGATGAGTTTACTGGTAAATTCTACCAAACATTTAAGAAAGAAATTATACCAATTCTTTACGATCTCTTTCAGAGGATAGAAACAGAGGGAATACTTTCTAACTCATTCTGTAAGGCTAGCATTACCCTGATACCCAAACCAGACAGACATTAAAAGAAACCTACAGGCCAGTATCTCTCATGAGCATAGATGCAAAAATCCTCAACAAAATATTAGCAATAGAAATCTGAAAATGTATAAAAAGAACTATACACCACAACCAAGTGGGATTTCTCCCAGTTATGCCAGGCTAGTTCAACATTCAACCATCAAGTACTGTAATCCATTACATCAACAAAACAAAAGGAGAGAAACCACTTGATATATCAATAGATGCTGAAAAAGCATTTGGCAAAATTCAACACTCATTTGTGTTAAAAATTCCCAGCACTAGGAATAGAGGGAAATTTCTTAAACTTGATAAAGAGTATCTACAAAAACCCTACAGCTAACATCATCCTTCATGTTGAGAAACTTGAAACTTTCCTGCCAAGATCAGGACTAAGACAAGGATGTCTCCTCTCATAACTCTTTCCAATTCCTACTGCAAGTCCTATTTAATGCAATAAAACAAACAAGGAAATAAAAGTTATGGAGATTGGAAAAGAAGAAATAAAATGTCTGTTCATAGATGACATGATCATCTATGTAGAAAATCTGAATGAACTGACCAAAAAACTCCTGAAACTAATAACTGAACATAACAAGTTTACAGGATACAAGATCACTATTTAAAAATCACTTGCTTTTCTACCATTTATTATGGTCCCCCAAATTGAAACAAGATAAACCTCACAAGACATGTACAGAATTTAAATGTGAGAAACTACAAACTTTTTGAGAGAACTCAAAAAAGATTTAAATAAATGCAGAGATATTCCATGTTCATGAACTAGAAGACTCAATGTTGTTAAGATATCAATTCTTCCCAACTTGATCTATAAGTTCAACCCAATTCCAATCAATTCTCAGCAAATTATTTTGTAGGTAGTAACAAACTGACTTGGAAGTTTATATGGAAAGCAAAAGACTAAGAATAGCCAGCATAATACCGCAGCAGCAGAACAAAGTTGGAGGACTCACTCTCACTCAGTTTCAAGACTATTGTCAAGCTACCATAATTAAGATGCCATGGTATTGGCCAAAGAATAGATACATTGACAATGGAACAGAATTCAGAGCCTAGAAGCAGGACCACAAAATATAGTCAAGTGGTGCTTGAAAAATGAATGGTGTCAATTCAATGGAGAAAGAATAGTCTTTTCAATAAGGGATTATGAAACCATTGTCAAAAAAGAACCTAAGCACCGACATTTACAACTGTCACAAAATTAATTTCAAAATGGATCATAGGCCTAAATTTAAAATGAAAACCTATACAACTTCTTAAAGAAAACATTGGAGAAGATTTGGGTTTGGCGATGAGTTTTTAAATAAACCACTCAAGGCATAATCTATGCATGAAAAAATGATGATTGATAAGTTGGGCTTTATTAAAATTAAATACTTCTGTACTACAAGAGACAAAAGTGTTTCCTTCTTGGTGATGGGAGGTGCCAGATTCAGTGTCTCTTTTACTTTTTTTTTCTTTTACTTTGAAGAGGATATCTTAGCACACTCAGACTACCAAACCCCTAATAAAATTAGTAATATGGTAGGGATTCAGAGTGTTCATAGAGTCTATCTTCCTTCCTCTGAAGTAAATACTTACCAAGGTCTCCAATGTCATTGCCATTTTTTGCTCATTTTGATCAATAGTGTTTTATCAACAGGATGGACCAATGCAATATTCTGTTAAAAGGCCAGATAGTCCGAGGCCATTTGGAGGGCAGAAGAGATAACAGGTGTGACTGAAAATGCATTCTGTTGTCAGTCCCAGGTGAGCAAAATCTGCTTGGAAACATCTTTTTTTGATAGAGAGGGAAAAGAACGCATTTACTAGATTGATAATATGAATGTTCTTTGGAGGTGGCCACAGGCCTTATCCTGTAAGGAGGCAGAAATCTTAGGTGTGGCTGTTCCCTGAGACCAAGGGCAATGCCTTTAGAAGAACACAGGTGAGAGTAGTCAGAACTAACATTCCTCTGGCAGCTGCTGGATGGGTAATGAGTTCTGCCAAGGAGACGTGAGTGGAGACCATGGGAGCCATTACAATAAGTAAAGCCCATAATCTTATAGAGAATTAAACTATGTAAGGTATGTGCAAACCAGAAAGCATTAGTAAGATTTTAGTATTACATTTAGTTACTAGAGTCAAAGGGGAAGGAATTTATTAAGTGATACGTGTTTTGGAAAGTTCTGGTATTACTACTATCAGTGCCTTTTTCCTTAGTGAAGTGGATCAGGAACTCAGAAGGTTTAGCAAGATCTTCATGTGATGTGTTTTTGTTTTTGTGTTTTTTTCTCCCAGTTACTATACTCTCTCAATGTGTGTGTTTTAAGTTAATTTGACTTTGTCGCTTTAAGAGGGTTTTCACTTGGCTCCTAGAATCAATTTATAGATGTGGATAGCCTTGTTCATACACAGAATACTGACACTTCCCAGCAGGGGGGAAGACTATTACCAATAAGAATTCACCACAAGGGACCTAGCAGACTTTTGCAGTTACAAGGAGCAGAAACCAGAATTAAGGCTTGTCTGTGATAGTGCTCCAGCCAGGACTAAATGCAGTAACACACATATTGATTGACCTTGTTCCTTCAGCCTTGTGGTTTGTGTCATGGTATAGGTTAGAAACAATTTGATTTCTTCATTTCTGCCTTCCATAATGCAGACCAGTTCTTTTGGCCCTTGGATAGCATTTCTGAGGGGAAAAACAGCTTATCTTAAAGACTTATCCCAGACTTTGCTGCATGGTCAGAGAATGAAATCATTCTGCCCATCTTTCCCACATACTTGGGATCTAAATGTTAGAGAAGCAACCCACAGCCCTCTCTGGGGTTCAGTTCTACTATTTTAAAATAAAGAGATTGGAATCAGTGATATTTGTGGACACGGCCACTCCAAAATTGTTCTCTATCTCCTGAGATCATCTTTCTGTACTCAGATTATCCTAAAATTAACAAAATAAAGACATTTGCAGATAGACAAAGATTTAAAAAGTTAACCATTCACAGACGATGGGTTAGCCTGGTGATGGGTATTAAAGAGGGCACATTCTGCATGGAGCACTGGGTGTTATGCACAAACAATGAATCATGAAACATTACATCAAAAACTAATGATGTAATGTATGGTGATTAACATAACAATAAAAATTAAAAAAAAAGTAAAACTTAAGCATGAGGAAAAGTGAATGCTAAGGAAAAAAGCAAGATGCAAGAAGTAATAGTATCAGAGGCATTAATAGAATTGAATCATAAATTTAATTAACTAGTAAAAATTACTACTTTTATTAGGAATTACCAGTATAATCTCTAAACAACTAAAAGATGCAGGTGGGAGTGTTATTTGATTTAAAGGTAATTGAAGTATGCTCAAGTTCTTACCTTTACAGAGGTTGGCTAGAGATGCTCAGTAACCTTAGACTTTGTTAGGGAAATTTTAGTTAATATGTGTATTAAAATAATATTCATTGTAGAAAATTTGGAAAATAAAAAATATAGGTGAAGATAGAAATCTCATATAGCATCATCCCCAGAGAGATAGCCATTATCAATATTTGATATAATTCCTTCACATATACACATATGTATGTAATTTTGTGTATATGTAAATCCCCTCATATATATAGTCACACGTGTGTATGTATATATTCACATATATGTACATATTTACATACAAACAGTTGTACAGTTTTGTGAGCTGTACCCCATTCTGCCACCACTCAGATCCATGACACTGGGCCCAAATTCGCAAAGCAGGGCTGATCATCTTTTAGAGGCAACTCAATATTTCTGTGCTTTTCCCAAAGTTTTCTATGTCCCTCTATTTCTCTCTCTCACTCTGTCTCTCTCTCTTTCTGTCTGCTTCTGAGCTCTAATATTTTTGCCTTTAGTATTTGTAAAATTTGGTGCTTCCTTGAATGCAAAATCAGTCATTTACCTGATCTTATAAAAAAAACTTCTTTCAAATTTTGTAATCTTTTATTTTTTTAAAGATTTTTTATTAATTTATTTGAGAGAGAGAGAGCACAGTGGGGGCAGGGGCAGAGAGAGAGAGAGTGGGAGAAGCAGACTCCCCTGACGCGGGGCTCAATCTCATGACCCTGAGATCACAATTTGAGTGGAAACCAAGAGTCGGTTGCTCAACCGACTGAGCTACCCAGGTGCCCCAAATTCTGTGGTCTTTTATTGAAGATTGGGGTAGAAGGTGATGGTGACAAGACAGTGTAATAATGCAGAATGTCAGGCCTTCTCTCGTTTGCTGACGGGCTTGCAGTTTGCTCTCTCTTAACTCTTCTTTCCCTTACCTGACTTACAGTATTACCCCTCCCTATGTCTTCCACAGCATGGTGTCACCATCACTCCCATTTCTTCACCACAGATCTTTTCAATGCCAAGACATAAAAGTATAGTTTCCAGCAAATGCATTTGACTTTTCTACCATATAGTATTTTCTCACTTTGTTACATTTTTTTGTATCCCTCCCAGTACCTATATTTTTTAACTTAATATATTTAACTTAAGGAATATTACTTGAAATTGTGATTTTTGTTATTGGCCACATGATAATTGAATAAATATGCCGCATTTGATTTTACCCCTCACCAGTATTAATGGGTCTTACTATAGTTCCTTAGGACATGTGACCTCTCTTGTCTCCCTAGAAGAAATGTCAAGAATGTTCATGTTCTGTCATCCAGTAACCTCACTTCTAAGGCTTCTGCCACATATCTGATGCTTTTCTTCTTCAAGTAAGGATTCATAAACATCTAATTTAGCAGTGAGTAAACAAATATCTCCATTCCTAAAAAGCAGTTAGCTCTATGATAAAAATGAGCAGTTCTCTTAAAGTCAGGCCATACCCCTGAGGAAACTATGTATATATAGAATAAAAAGATAATTAACAAAATCTCCTATGTCTACTTAAAATGATAGAGTTACTTTAGGTAGGAGTTCTGTTATCATCCCATATGTCTTAAAAGTCCCCAGTTCATTATTGTCAATGCATACCTTCAAACACACCTAAACTTATGTGCTATCCTAAGTTTTAAGAAATATGAGTCCTGTCTATGAGCAGCTTAATATAAAGGATAAATCTGAAGTAGATTTATCTGGAACCTTACAACTAGTATGTCTACTTCTAGGGGGCAAAAAAGGCACAAGATAGTTTTATGAGCCTGTGGCCAAAATTTCATTTTATGATTCATCCAAAAGGAATGATAAACAATCTTGTCAACGAGTTAGTACAAACCACTCAGGAACTTTATGTAAATGCGATTATATGATGTTAGGAAAGCTTTAAAAATTATTCATTCCAAGAAGCATTTGGCTTATTATTAATAAACAGATTGGCTTTCCAATATAGGTAATAAATACTAGAGTTGACTAACTGTTGTCTGCTTTTGTTCACTCCTAAACCTTCCCCCCACCCCAATCAGATCACCATGGAAGTTGTAATAAAATTTGTATCTGGTGCTTCATTCACATTTCAATATTATTTTGTTACTACTCAAACCAGTGAATAGAAAACAAATTTACATCATGATAAGAGTACAGGCAGATGCTATCCATAATGTTAACTACTTGTCATACGTGGAGATGTATTTTCTCTCCCTTGGGAATAGGATTTCTCATTTCTCCCTACGGTAGAGCAGTAACATTTATTGTCTCTCAGCAAAATCTACGAGGCATTCATTGGGTGATGTGTTTCCTCAGAATAGAGTTTTACAGTTTATAGTTTCTCTCACTGGCCTCATCCCAGCCTAAGGCCTATGTGACAGAGATTCTCTCTGGCAAGGAATATGGAGAGGGAAGAAAGATTAAATCATGCAGCTACAATCTCCTCTTTCCTGTGACAGCCCACAGAGGCTCCATATGAAAGCTGTGGGTACCCTTAATAGAATTGCCCAGTGGGCAGGGGAGTAAGCTGCTGAAAGTACCAGAGGCCAAGAGATGGAAAACAGTGGCAAGTGGAGTTTTATCAGTCAAGCCTAATAGAGTCCACGTACTTGAACTCTGTTCCCTGAAGTCACGTTTAAACCCAAATAACAGTTTTTGGCACTTCCTGGAAATGATCTTGCGGACAGCTTGGGAACTCTTTTTTTTTTTTTTTTCAGAGCATTTTCTTTCTTTTTTTTTTTTTTTATTTTATTATGTTATGTTAATCACCATACAATACATCATTAGTTTTTTATGTAATGATCCACGATCCATTGTTTTCGTATAACACCCAGTGCTCCATTCAATACGTGCCCTCCTTAATACCCATCACCGGGCTAACCTATTTCCCTCCCACCCTCCCCTCTAAAACCCTGTTTGTTTCTCAGAGTCCATAGTCTATCATGGTTCATCTCTTCCTCCGATTTCCCTCCCTTCATTTTTCCCTTCCTTCTCCTAATGTCCTCCATGCTATTCTTTATGTTCCACAAATAAGTGAAACCATATGATAATTGACTTTCTCTGCTTGACTTATTTCACTTAGCATAATCTCCTCCAGTCCTATCCATGTTGATATAAAAGTTGGGTATTCATCCTTTCTGATGGCTGAGTAATATTCCATTGTATGTATGGACCACATCTTCTTTATCCATTCATCTGTTGAAGGGCATCTCGGCTCTTTCCACAGTTTGGTTATTGCAGACATTGCTGCTATGAACATTTGGGTGCATATGGCCCTTCTTTTCACTACATCTGTGTCTTTGGGGTAAATACCCAGCAGTGCAATTGCTGGGTCATAGGGTAGCTCTATTTTTAATTTTTTGAGGCACCTCCACACTGTTTTCCAAAGGGGCTGTACCAACTTGCATTCCCACCAACAGTGTAAGAGGGTTCCCCTTTCTCCACAACCTCTCCAACATTTGTTGTTTCTTTCCCTGTCCATTTTGGCCATTCTAACTGGTGTAAGGTGGTATCTCAATGTGGTTTTGATTTGGATTTCCCTGATGGCTAATGATGATGAACATTTTTTCATGTGTCTGTTAGCCATTTGTATGTCTTCTTCAGAGAAGTGTCTTTTCATATCTTCTGCCCACTTTTTGACTTGATTATTTGTTTTTTGGGTGTTGAGTTTGAGAAGTTCTTTATAGATCTTAGATGCCAGCCCTTTATCTGTAGTGTCATTTGCAAATATCTTCTCCCATTCTGTGGGTTGCCTCTTTGTTTTGTTGACTGTTTCCTTTGCTGTGCAGAAGCTTTTTATCTTGATGAAGTCCCAAAAGTTCATTTTTGCTTTTGTTTCACTAGCTTTTGGAGATGTATCTTGAAAGAAGTTGCTGTGGGCGATGTCAAAGAGGCTACTGCCTATGTTCTCCTCTAGGATTTTGATGGATTCCTGTCTCACATTGAGGTCTTTCATCCACTTAGAGTTTATCTTTGTGAATGGTGTTAGAGAATGGTCGAGTTTCATTCTTCTGCATGTGGCTGTCCAATTTTCCCAGCACCATTTATTGAAGAGACTGTCTTTTTTCCATTGCATGTTTTTTCCTGCTTTGTCAAAGATTATTTGACTATAGAGTTGAGGGTCCATATCTGGGTTCTCTATTCTGTTCCATTGGTCTATATATCTGTTTTTGTGCCAGTACCATGCTGTCTTGGTGATCACAGCTTTGTAATATAGCTTGAAATCGGGCAACGTGATGCCCCCAGCTTAGTTTTTCTTTTACAACATTTCCTTGGCGATTCGGGGTCTTTTCTGATTCCATACAAATTTTAGGATTGTTTGTTCCAGCACTTTGAAAAATGTCATTGGAATTTTGATCGGGATGGCATTGAAGGTATAGATTGCTCTGGGTAGCATAGACATTTCAACAATGTTTATTCTTCCGATCCATGAGCATGGAATATTTTTCCATCTTTTTGTGTTTTCTTCAATTTCTTTCTTGAGTGTTCTGTAGTTCTTAGAGTACAGATCCTTTACCTCTTTGGTTAGGTTTATTCCGAGGTATCTTATGGTTTTTGGTGCTATTGTAAATGGAATCGTTTCTCTAATTTCTCTCTCTACAGCTGCATTGTCAGTGTATAAGAAAGTAACTGATTTCTGTGCATTGATTTTGTATCCTGCCACATTACCGAATTGCTGGATGAGTTCTAGTAATTTGGGGGTGGTCTTTTGGGTTTCCACATAAAGTATCATGTCGTCTGCGAAAAGAGAGAGTTTGACTTCTTCTTTGCCAATTTGAATACCTTCTATTTCTTTTTGTTGTCTGATTGCTGTTGCTAGGACTTCTAGTACTATGTTGAACAATAGTGGCAAGAGTGGGCATCCTTGACGTGTTCCTGATCTTAAGGGAAAGGATCTCAGCTTTTCCCCATTGAGGATGATATTCGCTGTGGGTTTTTCATAGATGGATTTTATGATCTTGAGGAATGTTCCCTCTATCCCTATACTCTGGAGAGTTTTAATCAGGAAAGGATGTTGTATTTTGTCAAATGCTTTTTCTGCATCAATTGAGAGGACCATATGGTTCTTCTCCCTCCTCTTATTAATGTGTTCTATCATATTGATTGATTTGCGAATGTTGAACCACCCTTGTACCCCGGGGATAAATCCCACTTGGTCATGGTGGATGATCGTTTTAATGTATTGTTGGATCCTATTAGCTAGGATTTTGTTGAGGATTTTGGAATCCATATTCATCAGGGATATCGGTCTGAAATTCTCCTTTTTGATGGGGTCTTTGCCTGGTTTGGGGATTAAGGTAATGCTGGCCTCATAGAATGAGTTTGGAAGTTTTCCTTCTGTTTCTATTTTTTGAAACAGCTTCAGTAGAATAGGTATTATTTCTTCTTTGAATGTTTGGTAGAATTCCCCAGGGAATCCATCAGGCCCTGGACTCTTGTTTTTTGGGAGTTTTTTGATCAGTGCTTCAATCTCGTTACTGGTTATTGGCCTATTCAAGTTGTCAATTTCTTCCTGTTTCAGTTTTGGCAGCTTATAGGTTTCCAGGAAGGCCTCCATTTCATCCAGATTGCTCAATTTATTGGCATATAGTTATTGATAATAATTTCTAATAATTGTTTCTATTTCCTTGGTGTTAGTTGTGATATCTCCCCTTTCATTCATAATTTTATTAATTTGGGTCTTTTCTCTTTTGGATAAGTCTGGCCAGTGGTTTATTGATCTTATTAATTCTTTTAAAGAACCAACTTCTAGTTTCATTGATCTGATCTACTGTGTTTCTGGTTTTGAATTCATTGATTTCTGCTCTAATTTTAATTATTTCTCTTCTAATGCATGGCTTAGGCATCATTTGTTGCTTTTTCTCTAGTTCTTTAAGGTGTAGAGTTAGTTGGTGAATTCGGGATTTTTCTATTTTTTTGAGTGAGGCTTGGATGGCTATGTATTTCCCCCTTAGGACCGCCTTTGCAGTATCCCATAGGCTTTGGACCGATGTGTTTTCATTCTCATTGGTTTCCATGAATTGTTTAAGTTCTTCTTTGATTTCCTGGTTGACCCAAACATTCTTGAGCAGACTGGTCTTTAGCTTCCAAGTGTTTGAATTTCTGCCAAATTTTTTCTTGTGATTGAGTTGCAGTTTTAAAGCACTGTGGTCTGAGAATATGCAGGGAATAATCTCAGTCTTTTGGTATCGGTTGAGAGCTGATTTGTGACCCAGTATGTGGTCTATTCTGGAGAAAGCTCCATTTGCGCTTGAGAAGAATGAGTATTCTGTTGTTTTAGGGTGGAATGTTCTGTATATATCTATAAGGTCCATCTGATCCAATGTATCATTCAAAGTTCTTGTTTCCTTGTTGATTTTCTGCTTAGATGATCTGTCCATTGCTGAGAGTGGAGTATTGAGGTCTCCTACAATTAATGTATTGTTATCAATATGACTCTTTTTTGGTTAACAGTTGGCTTATGTAGATGGCTGCTCCCATGTTGGGGGCATAGATGTTTACAATTGTTAGATCTTCTTGTTGGATAGACCCTTTAAGAATGATATAGTGTCCTTCTGTGTGTCTAATTACAGACTTTAGTTTAAAATCTAATTTGTCTGATACAAGAATTGCTACCCCAGCTTTCTTTTGAGGTCTGCTGGCATGGAAGATGGTTCTCCATCCCTTCACTTTCAGTCTGGATATATCTTTAGGTTCAAAATGAGTCTCTTATAGACAGCATATGGATGGTTCCTGTCTTTTTATCCAATCTGCAACCCTGTGCCATTTTATGGGAGCGTTTAGGCCATTCACGTTGAGAGTGATTATTGAATGATACGAATTAATTGTCATCATGTTGCCTGTGAAGACATTGTTTTTATATATTGTCCCTGTAAATTTCTGTTGTAGATCACTCTTGGGGTCTTTCTCCTTTTATAGAACCCCCCTTAATATTTCTTTCAGGGCCAGCTTACTGGTCACATATTCTTTCAGCTTCTGCTGGTTGTGGAAGCTCTGCATCTCTCCATCCATTCTAAATGACAGCCTTGCCAGATAAAGTATTCTTGGCTGCATGTTCTTCTCATTTAGTACCCTGAATATGTCTTGCCAGGCGTTTCTGGCTTACCTGGTCTCTGTGGATAGGTCTGACGTTATTCTGACATTCCTCCCTCTGTATGTAAGGAATCTCTTCCCCCTAACTGCTCTTAAGATGGTTTCCTTGGTTCTAATATTTGCAAGTTTTACTAATACATGCTGGGGTGTTGGCCTGTTTTCCTTGATCTTGGGAGGGGTCCTCTCTGCCTCTAGGATGTGAATGTTTGTTTCATTCCCCAGATTAGGGAAGTTCTCAGCTACAATTTGCTCAGATACATCTTCTATTCCTCTCTCTCCACTCCCTCCGGGATTCCAATTATTCTGACATTGGAACGCTTCACGGTGTCACTTATTTCTCTGATTCTATTTTCATGGATTCTGAGTTGTTTTTCCCTGTCCTCCTCTTTTCCCTTTTTATCTATTACATTGTCTTCCAGGTCGCTTATTCGTTCTTCTGCCTCAGTTACCCTAGGTGTTAGATTATCTAGATTGGATTGGATCTCATTGATAGCATTTTTAAGTTCTGCCAATTCAGCTTTCATTTTTGCCCTTGGAGACTCTGTGTTGCCATTAATTGATTTCTCCATTCTAGCCATTGTCTTCACAATTTCTAGCCTGAATTCCATCTCCGACATCTTGGTTATATCTGCATCCATTTGTAAATCTGCAGCATAAGTCATAATCTCTGAGTCTTTTCTGTTTTGGGGGCTCCTCCTCCAAGTCATTCTGTTGATGGGTGTTTGAGGGAATGTATAGAGTCCAAATTATTGACCAGAAACCAAGTAAGATGCACCTGTTTTCTTGGAACCTTAGGGTTGCTGGCCTCTTGTTTTCCCAGCCTGTCTTCTGAGGGAGGGGCCTGCCACGCTGTTACTCAGGCAACCGTGTTCAGGTGGAGTTGCCCTGCCCCCCTGTGGCAGGGGATGCGCTCCGTGGGAATCAGTTTTGGGAGCTTTTGTTCTCTGGTGGCTTTCCCTGGTGGATTTCTGTGTCTCTTCCATGAGTCAGAGCAGAAGAGACCGTTTCTAACCCTCTGCCTCAGAGCAGAGAGACCACAGTCTGTTCTTCAGTGAGCTCTCCAGGGCACACTGTCTCCATTTCTGTCCATGCTGCCATAAACTGAAGCGGCCTGGGTTGTGCGCCCGTCCGCAGCGCTCCTAGTCCTGCCTCCAGGTCAGAGCACGTCTCTGCCCTTTTTGCTTCTAGAACTGCCAGCTGCTCCCAGTTCCCACGCGCGACCCTGCTGCTCTGGGTTTCCACCCCGGGGGCCGCCCTAAAGTCCTTTCCGTGCCGCTACTGGTCTACGAGTCTGTGCCCTGTCCCCAGGGAGCGAGGCTGTCGCTCATCAGTGGTGTAGGATCCCCATGGCCAGGCACCCTCCCGCTGCCATTTATCCTCTGATATCTGCCTGCAGAATCACGGCTCCCCACTTTGTACCTCGAAACCAACTGAAACCAACCACCTGCGATATTCTGTTTGTAGAGATCCAGATCTTCTTACATCTCAGGCTGATTTTGTGGCTGCTCAGCGTGATCTGGTAGATATCCACCTCAATTTCAGGGACCAGTTGAAATAGGGTCCCCTACTCCTCCGCCATCTTTTTTATCTCTCATTTTTTTATTCGCATTTTTAAAATTATTATGTTATGTTAATCACCATACATTACATCATTAGTTTTTGATGTAGGGTTCCATGATTCATTGTTTGCATATAATACCCAGTGCTCCATGCAGAACGTGCTCTCTTTAATACCCATCACCAGCCTAACCCATCCTCCCACCCCCCTCCCCTCTAGACCCCTGTTTGTTTTTCAGAGTCCATTGTCTCAGCTTGGGAACTCTTATCATCTGCTCTCCATATTAACTCCTCTCAGTGATTACCAATGAGAAGCAAGAAAACTTTTGTAGAACTTGTTAAAATATTGTTAAGGAACTATTGGAGACTAATGTCTATGTTCTGTACTCTTTTATAGTATTGCTGACAAAATAGTTTCGTAAGCTTTGCAAGCAGGTGAATGGAGTGGTTATGTAAGCATTGTTGACAACATTGCACTGCTGCCTGTTTCTGGCAGGTAGACTGTGAAGCAATTTAGAAGGGCAGGAACATCATTGTCCTGAAAAAAAGGACACCTTAGATTTGGTTCTCGCTCAACTATTCACTAGCAAAATGGCCTTGGTTGAGCCACACAGCTTCTCTGGAATCTATAGTTTTCTTACCTACAAAATGTAAGGGTCTATGATGTCTGCTCATTCTAACTGTGATTCTTCAATTCTGTTCTTCCAATGCATGGTATATAGGTAGAAGTAGCATGGAGTAGGAGAGAATGAAAGAAAGAGAACACAGACTTTAGAGAAGTTTATCCTGTTTATTTTCAAATTCTAGTTCTACTACACACAATTGGAATAGACATAATCCCTTCATCTCTCTGTGCCTGTTTCTTCATTTGTAAAGAGGAGATAACAATGCATACCTCCCAAGGTTGTTGGGGATATTAAATATAAAAACAAATAAAAAACAAGAAAAAGCTTGTCCATTTACTGGCACAAAATATGCAAGCTGAAAATGGCAATTTTATTTACTTTTGTGTCTGAATATTTTCACATAAAAGTCCGAATACCACTTATTTATAGATAACAAAGAAATAAAGAATAGTATACTGTATATTTTTTGAAAGAATTCTAGATTAGAATAAAAATTCTGGATTTAAGTTCTGCTGTGTGGATGACAAGGAAAATACAACATACCAAGATTTGAGGACTGAAAGCTGTTGATAGAGTGTAATTCATGGGATATATATCTTTTAAAAGAAATTATAAAAATCAATTATCTGAGAATCAAAATCAAGATGTTGGGAAGAGGACAGTGTAATAAATATCAAGAAAGTAAAAGAAATGAGATAATCAAAGTAAGAGTAGAAATTAATGAAATAGAAAACAAATATACAAAAGAGAAAAATCAACAAATGAGATGTTGGTTCTTTAAAAAGACTCATAAGATTACTAAAGCCTTAGCAAGGCAGATCAAGAAGAAAGAGAAAAAGCACATTACCAATATCAGGAGTAGAAAAAGGGATATCATTAGAGAACCTACAGATACTAAAAAATAATAAGATACTGTATGTTAACTATACTGGAATTAAAATTAGAATCTTAAAAAAAGATATCTTTTTAAGAACATAATGCTGACAAGTTAAAAAATTTAGATGAAGTGGATAAAAAGCTTAAAAAACACCAAACTTACACTGACTCTCTCAGAGAATAGAATAAAAAAGAAATATCCATATGAAACTTGCATAATTTTGTTACCAAAATCTTGATACAAAAATATTATACAAAGGACAATACAGAAAAAAAAAATTATAGATCAGCAAATCATGAACATAGATGCAACATCTTAATAAAATATTAGCCAACTGTATCAAACTTTATATATGAATGTTTTTTAAATTTTTTATTTTTTTTAAAGATTTTATTGATTTGAGAGAGAGAGAGAGCAAGGGAGGGGGGATGGGGAGAGGGAGAAGCAGATTTCCCACTGAGGAGGGAAACTGACAGGGGGCTTGATCCCAGGACCCAGAGATTATGACCTGAGCCAAAGACAGACACTTAACTGACTGAACCACCCAGGCACCCAAAAGTGTTCTTTTTATAACACAACCTAATTGGATTTATTTTATGATTGCATGTTTGATTTAACATCAAAAAGTCAGTCAATGGAATTCACTACATAAATCGAACAAAAGAAAAAAATAATGTACTCATTTTAAAAGACACAAAAAGAAGTATTTGATAAAATCTAATAGCCATTCATAATAAAAACTATTCACAAATTAGTGATAGAAGCAAACATTCTTGATCTGTTAAGATGTGTTAACTAAAAATAATGCAAACAAATAATGTACTTAACAGTGTCTTACTAGCAGCTGAAAGTGGGAATGAGATCAGGATTTATGCTATTTCCACTTCTATTCAATATTTAATAAAATCTCAGTGCACATAGGTCAGAAAATGAGATGAAATTGTAAGGATTTGGCAAGATTAATTAAATTATTATTATCCACACAAGGCCTTAGGACGTGAATAGGATAATCAAAGAAATCCACAGAAAGCTAAAAGAAGTAATAATTTAATGAGGTCACTGGATTCAAGGTTAATATACAAAAATCATTTGTATTTCTATATATCATATAAAATAATTTTTTTAGAATTTATTTAAAATTAATATTTATAAAAGTATAAATAATATCAATTATTTAAGAATAAATCTAATAAAATATGGACAGGATTTCTATACTGAATTCTACTTGCTGAGATAAATTTTAAAAGACCCAAACTAATGGAAAGAATTATTATTATATCCATGAATTAGAACACCCAATATTTCAAGATGTCAATTCTCCCACAAATTAATTGTTTTAATTCAAAGCTGTCTCACTCAAAATCCTAGAAGGATTTTTGTTTTGTTTTGTTTTGCTTTGTTTTGGAAACTGATAATTTGATTCTAAAATTTATTTTATTTTTTTATTTTATTTTATTTGTTTATTTATTTTTAAGATTTTATTTATTTGACAGAGAGAGACACAACAAGAGAGGGAACACAAGCAGGGGAGTGGGAGAGGGAGAAGCAGGCTTCCTATGGAGCAGGGAGCCCAATGCAGGGCTCGATCCCAGGACCCTGGGATCATGACCTGAGCCGAAGGCAGACGCCCAACGACTGAGCCACCCAGGTGCCCCTGATTCTAAAATTTATTTTAAAAAGTCAAAGGCCCAAGAAGAGACAAGACAAACTTTAAAAGACAAAAAAAAAAAAAAAAAAAGTTCGAGGACTTTCTACAACAGATATTAAGACTTAGCATGAAGTTACATAATTAAAATAGTGTGTTATTAGTGTGAAGAAAGAGAGCAGGATGTTGAAATAAATTAGAGTCCAAAAAGAGACCTATATGTAGTCACTTGATTTATTAGGAAATTGCCACTGCAAAGAAATGGGAGAAAAGTAGTTTTTTTTTTTTTTATTCCCCAGTAAATGGTATAAGGTTAATTGGATTTTCATATGGACAAAATGCATCTTAACCCCTACTACACACTATATACAAAAATCAATTTTAGATGATTGTACATCTGAAAGTGAAAGATAAAATGATTAATCCTTTTGAAGAAAACATTGGAGAATGATTTCATGATCTTAGAGTAGGCAAAGCTTTCGTTTTAGAACAGAAAAGGTACTTATTATAAAAGAATTGATTTATAAAAGGAAACCTATTAAAATTAAGAACTTCTTCTTATCAAATATATATTTGAAAATAAAAAGGCAAGCCACAGAGTGAGGAGAGATATTTGTAATACAAAATTCCATCAAGAGATTCATATCCAGAATATATAAAAATCCTAGGCAAAGCAATAAGAAAAGAATTAATAGAAGAAAAATGGACATAATTCTTCAAGAGGCAGTTCACAAAAGGGTAATCCATGTGGTAAATAAATATTTCTAAAGGTGTTCAATTTCATTAGCCATCATGGAGTGCAAATTAAAACTAAAATCAAGTACCATAGCACACTTACCATAATTGCTAAAATGAAATTTTCAAATGTTGTCAAGAATGTGTAACAACTGGAACACTCATATACTGCTAGTGGGAGTGTAAACTACAGCAATCATTTTAGGAACCTGCTTGGTAATGTCTGCTAAAGCTGAATATATGCATATCCTCGGGCCCAGCATCTTCATACCTAGGTATATACCCAGTAGATAACACACAGACGTTCATGACTATTCATAGTAGCATGATTTGTAATGCCTTCAAACTGCAAAAAAACCTGAATGTCTACCCCCAGTAAAACAAATAAACGGTGTTATATTTATAATATTATACAACAAGCAGAGTGAACAAGCTATTACACAAACAACACATATGAATTTCATAAAGATGTTGCTGAGTACCCTAAGCCAGTCACAAAAAAGGAACACACTGTATTATTCCATTTAGATGAAGTTCAGAAGCAAGCAAAACCAATCTATATTAGTCCTTAGAATAGTAGTAAATTTGTGGAAAAGTACTTAATGACATGGGATATGAACAAGGCTTCTGGGGTGCACAAAATTTTCTATTTTTTGATCTGGGTGGTAGTTACATAGAGCTATTCAATTTGTAAAAATTTACCGAGCTAGATACTTAGGACTCATAGACACTTTTGAATGCTTGTTGTATTTCAATAACGTGTTTGCTTATAAAAATATTGGCTCTATGACTTACTAACTTTTTGTTCTTTGGAAAATCACTTATAGTCTGTATCTTATTTCTCTTATCTCTAAAATAGAGGTGAATGAATAACTGTTTCACATTCTGCAAAATAGGATTTTTTTGGGGGGAGTCTCTGTTTCTCTTTTAAGTGCAGTGTGGTCTATTGGTCAATATTTTCTCAGTGCTAGGGATAGGATGGTGAGCCGATAGTTTCCCTGCCTTCAATGAAATTACATTTTGTTTATTTGTAGATGAGGACAATGATCACATTTGATCCTACCTAAGTTCAACTCTCTCTTTAAACCTCCACACAGAGTGTTGCTTAAAAAAGTGGCAAAAAGTGGTAAAATTCATCCCCCCTGAAGACAAAGGTGATACGAATTTCACTTTTTATTCCCCACTGTTCCCTCCATTGATCAATAAAATGGAGAGAGTATGGATAAGGTAGCCAGGACAAATTTGAGAGCAAACAGTTTTGTCATTTAATGTATTTAAGAAGCTTAGAATTGTTGATAGCACCAATTTTCTTCAAGCATAATCTTTGTAGAGTTTTACTAAATTCGTCCTTGTTTTTTTGATCATTCAGTGAGGACCTACCTCTCAAATGCAGTCGGTTGTACATTCCCACCCAAGACAAAGCTTACAGCCACTCTGCCTGTGACTTTCCTGGCCAGTCCCCAGTGCTCATAGTACATGTCCTTTCTTACCATGGCTCTAAGCTAAAGAGAAAATTGTAAATTGTTACATTTCCAAGGCCACTTTTTATAGGATCTTTGGGTCTCAACAGGAATCTGTACACCATGAAAGTGAACTAACTACCTAGCAGTGATAATAGAACACCATGGTGTGTGAGTAAAGGAATGAAGAGAAAGAATTTTTCTTTCTTTTAATACCTGGGAAATTGGCACAACTGCTAAAGCATATGGATTTTTTTTTTTAAGAGAGAGAGAGCACAAGTAGGGATGGAGGGGTAGGGAAGAGGGAGAGAGAATCTTAAGCAGACTCCATGCTGAACACCAGCCAGTGCAGCACTCGATCTCACGACCCTGAGATCACAACCTGAGTCAAAACCAAGGGTTGGAGGCTCAACTGACTGTGCCATCCAGATGCCCCCAAAACATGTGGATTCTGATTAATCTTAGAATTGGGCTAGCTTTACTTCTGGTTCCCTAAGAAACAGTGGAACATTCAGGAACTTTTGAATTACATTCAGCATTCAGGGTAGGTGGAAAGGGAAGATGGTTGGGGGAGAACTTAAACTCCTGAGCTCAGTAATGCTAAATTATTGTGTCTCATTAAAGATTATCAAAAACCTTCCGTAGAAGAAACAATTTGACTTCTCACAGAACAGATTCTATTTTCCTAATATACCTCTCACATTGTGCAATGAGGACATGAGGAAATGTCCTTTGGTCAGAGTCAGTCTTAGAACTTTGCCCTAGATTTTGTCAACTCTGTTGTAGTTGAGCAGTGACATGCAAAGGCAATTGCTACAAATCAGAACTGCAGCAAAGGCAGTCCTAAGAGGAAAATATATAGCAATACAAGCCTTTCTCAAGAAGCAAGAAAGGTCTCAAATACACAACCTAACCCTCCACCTAAAGAAGCTGGAGAAAGAAGAGCAAATAAAGCCTAAACCCAGGAGGAGAAGAGAAATAATAAAGATCAGAGCAGAAATCAATGAAATAGAAACCAAAAGAACAGTAGAACAGATCAACGAAACTAGGAGCTTGTTCTTTGAAGGAATTAACAAGATAGATAAACCCCTGGCCAGATTTATCAAAAAGAAAAGAGAAAGGACCCAAATAAATAAAATCATGAATGAAAGAGGAGAGATCACAACCAACACCAAAGAAATACAAACAATTATAAGAACATATTATGAGCAACTGTATGCCAGCAAATTAGATAATCTGGAAGAAATGGATGCATTTCTAGAGATGTATCCACTACCAAAACTGAACCAGGAAGAAATAGAAAACCTGAACAGACCTATAACCACTAAGGAAATTGAAGCAGTCATCAAAAATCTCCCAAAAAACAAAAGCCCAGGGCCAGATGGCTTCCCAGGGGAATTCTACCAAACATTTAAAGAAGAATTAATACTTATTCTTCTGAAAATGTTCCAAAAAATAGAAATGGAAGGAGAACTTCCCAACTCGTTTTATGAGGCCACCATTACCTTGATCCCAAAACCAGACAAAGACCCCATCAAAAAGGAGAATTACAGACCAATATCCCTGATGAACATGGATGCAAAAATTCTCACCAAAATACTAGCCAATAGGATCCAACAGTACATTAAAAGGATTATTCACCATGACCAAGTGGGATTTATCCCTGGGCTGCAAGGTTGGTTCAACATCCGCGAATCAATCAATGTGATACAATACATTAACAAAAGAAAGAACAAGAATCATATGATCCTCTCAATAGATGCAGAAAAAGCATTTGACAAAGTACAGCATCCTTTCTTGATCAAAACTCTTCAGACTATAGGCATAGAGGGTACATACCTCAATATCATAAAAGCCATCTGTGAAAAACCTACAGTGAATATCATTCTCAATGGGGAAAAACTGGGAGCTTTGCCCCTAAGGTCAGGAACGCGGCAGGGATGTCCACTATCACCACTGCTATTCAACATAGTATTAGAAGTCCTAGCCACAGCAATTAGACAACAAAAAGAAAGAAAATGCATCTGAATTGGCAAAAAAGTCAAACTCTCACTCTTTGCAGATGATATGATACTTTATGTGGCAAACCCAAAAGACTCCACCCCAAAACTGCTAGAACTCATACAGGAATTCAGTAAAGTGGCAGGATAGAAAATCAATGCACAGAAGTCAGTGGCATTCCTATACACCAACAATAAGACAGAAGAAAGAGAAATTAAGGACTTGATCCCACTTACAATTGCACCCAAAACCTTAAGATACCTAGGAATAAATCTAACCAAAGAGGCAAAGGATCTGTACTCAGAAAACTATAAAATACTCATGAAAGAAATTGAGGAAGACACAAAGAAATGGAAAAACGGTCCATGCTCATGGATTGGAAGAACAAATATTGTGAAGATGTCAATGCTACCTAGAGCAATCTACACATTCAATGCAATCCCCATCAAAATACCATCCACTTCTTTCAAAGAAATGGAACAAATCATCCTAAAATTTGTATGGAAGCAGTAAAGACCCCACATAGCCAGAGGAATGTTGAAAAAGAAAAGCAAAGCTGGCGGCATCACAATTCCGGACCTCCAGCTCTATTACAAAGCTGTCATCATCAAGACAGTATGGTACTGGCACAAAAACAGACACAGAGATCAATGGAACAGAATAGAGAGCCAAGAAATGGACCCTCAACTCTATGGTCAACTAATCTTCGACAAAGCAGGAAAGAATGTCCAATGGAACAAAGACAGTCTCTTCAACAAATGGTGTTGGGAAAATTGGACAGCCATATGCAGAAGAATGAAACTGGACCATTTCCTTACACCACACACAAAAATAGACTCCAAATGGTTGAAAGACCTCAATGTGAGACAGGAGTCCATCAAAATCCTAAAGGAGAACACAGGCAGCAACCTCTTCAACCTCAACCGCAGCAACTTATTCCTAGAAACATTGCCAAAGGCAAGGGAAGCAAGGGCAAAAATGAACTATTGGGACTTCATCAAGATAAAAAGCTTTCGCACAGCAAAAGAAACAGTCAACAAAACCAAAAGACAACTGACAGAATGGGAGAAGATATTTTCAAATGACATATCAGATAAAGGGCTAGTATCCAAAATCTATAAAGAACTTATCACACTCAACACCCAAAAAACAAAGAATCCAATCAAGAAATGGGCAGAAGACATGAACAGACATTTTTCCAAAGAAGACATCCAAATGGCCAACAGACACATGAAAAAGTGCTCAACATCCTTCGGCATCAGGGAAATCCAAATCAAAACCTCAATGAGATACCACCTCACACCAGTCAGAATGGCTAAAATTAACAAGTCAGAAAATGACAGATGTTGGCGGGGACTTGGAGAAAGGGGAACCCTCCCACACTGTTGGTGTGGAATGCAAGCTGGTGCAGCCACTCTGGAAAACAGTATGGAGGTTCCTCAAAAATTTGGAAATAGAGCTGCCCTATGACCCAGCAATCGCACTCCTGGGTATTTACCACAAAGATACAAATGTAGTGATCCGAAGGGGTACATGCACCCCGATGTTTATAGCAGCAATGTCCACAATAGCCAAACTGGAAAGAGCCAAGATGTCCATCGACAGATGAATGGATAAAAAAGAGGTAATACCCACACGATGGAATATTACACAGCCATCAAAAAGAATGAAATCTTGCCATTTGCAATGACATGGATGGAACTGGAGGGTATTATGCTGAGTGAAATAAGTCAATCAGAGAAAGACATGTATCATATGATCTCACTGATATGAGGAAGTCTTAATCTCAGGAAACAAACTGAAGGTTGCTGGAGTGGGGGGTGGGGTGTGAGGGATGGGGTGGCTGGGTGATAGACACTGGGGAGGGTATGTGCTCTGGTAAGCGCTGTGAATTGTGCAAGACTGTTGAATCTCAGATCTGTACCTCTGAAACAAATAATGCAATATATGTTAAAAAAAAAAAGAAGAAGATAGCAGGAGGGGAAGAATGAAGGGGCGAAAATCGGAGGGGGAGACAAACCATGAGAGACGATGGACTCTGAAAAACAAACTGAGGGTTCTAGAGTGGAGGGGCGTGGGGGAATGGGTTAGCCTGGTGATGGGTATTAAAGAGGGCACGTACTGCATGGAGCACTGGGTGTTATATGCAAACAATGAATCATGGAACACTACATCAAAAACTAATAACATAATAATAATAAAAACAACCCCACAATGAGATACCACCTTACACCAGTTAGAGTTGCCAAAATTAACAAGTCAGGAAACAACAAGTGTTGGCGAGGATGTGGAGAAAGGGCAATCCTCCTACACTGTTGGTGGGAATGCAAGCTGGTGCAGCTGCTCTGGGAAACAGTATGGAGGCTCCTCAAGATGTTAAAAACAGGGCTACCCTACGACCCAGCGATTGCACTAGGAGTTATTTATCCCAAAGATACAGATGTAGCAAAAAGAAGGGGCACATGCACCTCAATGTTGATAGCAGCAATGTCCACAATAACCAAGCTGTGGAAGGAGCGAGATGCCCTTGAACAGATGAATGGATAAAGAAGATGTGGTACATATATCCATGGAATATTAGCCATTAGAAAGGATGATTACCTACCATTTGCATTAACATGGATGGAACTGGAGGAGATTATGCTAAGTGAAATAAGTCAAGCAGAGAAAGACATTTATCATATGGTTCCACGCATATGTGGAACAGAAGGAATAGAGTGTAGGACCACCGGAGAAGGGAGGGAAAACTGAGTGGGAAGAGATTGGAAAGGGAGACAAACTATGAGAGACTCTGGACTCTGAGAAACAAGCTGAGGGTTACAGAAGGGAGAGGGTGGAGGGATGGGGTAAACTGGTGATGGGCATTAAGGAGGGCACGTGTTGGAATGAGCACTGGGTGTTATATGCAACTAATGAATTGTTGAACACTACAACAAAAACTAATGATGTATTATATGCTGGCTAACTGAACATAATAAAAAAAAAATGTAGATCTTTTCAGATTATACTTAATGCCAGCAATGACTCTGCAGCATCCCTCTCAATAACAATAATAGTAATAAGATCTTAGCATGTATTGAGTGCTTGCAATATGTCAGATGCCATTCTGAGATTTCATGTCTGAAATCATTTATTCTTCACAATGTGCCTATATGATGCACTTTAAAAAAAAAGATTTTGGGGCGCCTGGGTGGCTCAGTCGTTCAGCGTCTGCCTTTGGCTCAGGTCATGATCCCAGGGTCCTGGGATCGTGCCCCGCATTGGGCTCCCTGCCCGGTGGGAAGCCTGCTTCTCCCTCTCCCACTCCCCCTGCTTGTGTTCCCTCTCTAGTTGTCTCTCTCTCTGTCAAATAAATAAAATCTTTAAAAAGTAAATGAAAATAAATAAAAAGATTTTATTTATTTATTTATTTATTTATTTGAGAGAGAGAGGGCACGAGCAGGGGGAGGAACAGAGGAAGAGGGACAAGCAGACTCTGCGCTGAACTCAGAGCCTGATGCCAGGCTCAATCTTGCAACCCTGAGATCATGACCTGAGCCAAAATCAAGAGTCAGATGCTCAACCAACTGAGCCACCCAGGTGCCCCTATGATGCATGTTTTAACAAAGTTTTCATGTGATGTAATTGACATACAGTAAATTGCACATACTTCAAGGGTACAATTTAATGTTATGACATATGTAAATATCCATGCACGCATCATCACAGTCAAAAATTTTAAGAAATTGATCACTTCCAAAAGTTTTCTCATGCTCTTTGTAGTTCCTCCTTCCTGTGTGTCTTACTTCCCATCCCTGTCCAACCATTGATCTGCTTTTCTGTCACTCTAAGTCAATTTGCATTTTCTAGAATTTCACATGAATCCTATAGTTTCACATGAATCATACAGTTTTTTGGGGATGGTCTGGCTTATTTCACACAGCATAAATATTTTGAGATTCATTCATGTTGTTGTGGGTATTTGTAGATCATTTTTATCACTGAGTGGTGCTCCATTGTATGGATACACCACACCTTATTTATGCATTTATCTGTTGATGGATATTTGGGTTGTTTCCAGTTTTAGGTTGTTACAAATCAGGCTGCTATAAACATTTGTGTATAAGTATTTTCATACACATATATTTCTATTTTTCTTGGGTAAATATCTAGTAGCCAAATAGTTGGGTCATATGGTTTATTAACCATTTTAGAACACCTCCAAACTGTTTTATTAAGTAGTTTTACAGTTTGTTATAGAATTTTACTTTGTATCAGTGTATTAGAGTTCCAGTTACTCTACATCATTGTTAATACTTATTACTGTCTTTTTTTTTTTTTTTGGTTTAGTCATTTTGTTAGGTATGTTGTAGTATCTCACTGTGATTTTAATTTGCATTTTCCTAATGACTAGTGATATTGGGTATGTTTCCATGTGCTTATCTGTGAATTGTCTGCTTGGGTCTTTTGCTCATTTTTAGGGGGTTGTTTATTGTATGGAGTATAGGGTACATAGAGGACTCCAGAAAATAAGCAAACAAACCCTAGTTATAAACAATAACTTATGTTAGAGATCTCTACCACCAGCCTCCCTTATCTAGGTTAATATATTCTTGTTTTACCCCCTTTCTTCTCCAAATTTAGGTAACATTTGATAGATTTCATAATATATATGACAGCATTTCTTAGTTGGTGTTTCCTTCAGACAAGGTTGAGCCTGGGACTTTGGCTGTAGACAAATATTGAATAGAAAGAAAAGCTTTTGCTGTATAGTACTAAGTTCAAGTTTTGGTTCTATTACCTGCTAGCTGTGTCACATTTGTCTCGTGAGTCTTAGTTTCCTCATCTGGACAACTGGGGGTGAACACAAGGGTGGTGATATCCTCCTTAAAGAGCTGTCATGAGGATCAAAGGCGTTAGGGAAAAGTAAGCACCCAGAACTATGCTGGACTTGTTTTATATTTCTTTGTCTTTTTTTCATTCTGTAACTTAAGTTGGAGACAAGCCAGAGATGTGTATAGAGCTTGAGAAAATAAATATGTGACATTCCTTGGGGGATTCTTTTAAACACTCTTTAAGTAGATGCCTTTATAATTATACACATAAGAATAAAAGTTCTGCCACTTAGAACTGTAGGTCAGCAATGAACAAAAGCTACCTGGCACATCTATGTGTCAAATTTTGCGCAAGTCAGCACAGGGAATACAGTAATGTAATATCTTCCTTCAAGTGCTTGAAGCCTACCTAGGGACCCAGACTATGTCCCCATAATTCTTCTTTTTTATCATTTCAAGTTATATGAAATGTTTACTAGGAAACAAAAGATCTCCTCTAGCTAATGCTGAATGTTGCTGATGTTTTTATGAAATATGGAGATGATATTGTTTGCTAGATTTAGGTAGGGAGTAGATTGCAAAACTGGGATTTGAAGATCCTGAACAGTGCTAAGTGTTTGTAATGCGTTTAAATCTATTCCAAAATACCTTGTGGTAGACTATATTATTGTATGATTATTATTCATTCCTTAAGTCCTGTTTCCCTGTGATTATAATACCTTTCTGTGTGGTGTTTTCTGACACCAGATATGTCATTTCAGATCTCTAATTCTTCAACACTGACTGGGTGTCCAACAATTTGATTCAATTCTGACAATAACTACCCATAATTAGTGCTGACCCCACAGAGCTCAGTCCCCCAAAACTGTCTCCATTTCAGATGTCAGTAGCAAATGGGGTCCCCAGGCTACCCCCACTTTTAGCTACTAACTACCAATTCAGGGATTCAAGCACCCCCACCCCAAGTTTCAATAATTTGCTAGAATGATTCATAGACCTCAGGAAAGTGCTTCAGTTATGTTACTGGTTTATTATAAGGATACAATTCAGGAACAGACAACTGGAAGAGATGCCTAGGTCAAGGTAGGAGTGGGGAGGCACAGAACTTGGTGCCTCATAGCACATCAATGTAATCATTAACCCAGAAGCTTTATAAACCCCATCATAGGAGTTTTTGTGGAGGTTTCATCATATAGGCACAAATGATCAAATTATTGGACATTGGTGATTGAACTCAGTCACCAATTCCTCTTCCTTCTGGGGGATAGGGCTGGAAGTTCTACCCTGTATTCTCACTGGTGGTTTTTCATGTGACCATGACCTATCTTGAAACTACCTAGAACTGCCCTTCTCATGAGTCCTCTCATTAGCATACAAAAGACAGTAAATTCTGAGAGTTTGAAGAACTGTACACCAGGAACCAGGAACCAGGAACAAAGACCAACTATTTTATTTATTTATTTGTTTATTTATTTATTTATTTATTTATTTATTTATAAGATTTTATTTATTTTATTTTTTAAGATTTTATTTATTTATTTGAAAGAGAGAGAGAATGAGAGAGAGAGAGCACATGAGTGGGGAGAGGGTCAGAGGGAGAAGCAGACTCCCTGCTGATCAGGGAGCCTGATGTGGGACTCGATCCAGGGACTTGATCCCGGGACTCCAGGATCATGACCTGAGCTGAAGGCAGTTGCTTAACCAACTGAGCCACCCAAGCGCCCCTATTTATTTATTATTATAGCATATTTTCCATGCCCCATTGACATTGGGCTTGGTCATCTGACTTGCTTGGAACAATGAAATATGGGTAAGAGTGACATTATGCCTGCTCCAAATGAAGCATTTAAGAGGAAATCTATATATCTGCTCATCCTCTTGAACTTCTGTCCTCTGTCACCAGAACAGCATGCCCCAGAGAGTAGTTGCTCCCTGAGTACTCCTTGAGGTTCCCAGAATATGACTAGCAGAGCAGACTTAAAGCCAGATAACAGCCTGGAGCCAAGCCCAGCTGAGCCTAGCAGAGCCACACCCAATTCACAGACCTGTGAGTAAGCAATAGATGTTTGTATCATTAACCACTGAGATCTTGAGTTTGCTGTTCCCACAGCAAAACCTGGCAGATGCATACATGGAAGTGTGTTACTTCATTGTTATCCTTTGCTTCCTGCTGGATTTTGAGCACAGTTGTACCACCTGTTGGAAATAAACCATTTTTTACTAAGTTCAGAATTAATATCCATTTAGATTTTCTTTGCATATTGAGTTTTAAGAATTTTAAAAATGTGCATTGTAATTTGCTCCTATAGATTCAGGTCCTCTTAAATCCACAAAGACCTGGAAATTAAAGGAATAAATAAGTAGTATACCTGTGGGGCAAAGTCCATTGCAGACTTTGCAAAATCCAATATGTTTGAAAAAGATGTTCCTTGGGCAGCTCAGTCCAAATGCCACTGGCTTCTTCCATCCCTGGTTGATAGTACATTATGCTCAGGACTTACCAAAAATGCAGCCAACCTGCAATTCAAACCTGCTTGCTCGGAGGCCAGGTTCCCAGTGGGAGATGCCTCACAGAACTTAGTCATCTCTTGATTAACAATGGCTGGTCAGGGAGGACAGATCTAAAAAGGAAAATGGGATGGATAGTGATGTACACACTGAAAAAATGTAAATAGGAAAGATACAAGAAGACAATAGAGGAAAACAAGAAAAAAAACAAACAAACCAACCCTGAATTAAAAACAACTGAAGTTTGCCCTGTAGAAATTTAACTTGATGTACATGCATGTGCAGTAAAATACTTCAAAGCCCAGGGAATCAAAGCAAAGAAGATGTTAGCTTATAGTAAGAGGTGAGCACACGGCTCTACCTCTGTCTCAGTGCTGGGACAGGTGCTGACTTGGATTACAGAAGGGGGAAAAATAAACTAAAATAAACTAGAGCTGCTTCTCAAAGCCTTCTTTGGAGTTGCCTGTTTAGGCTTTTGTTGTTTTGCTTTCCCCTTGTTTTTTGGTGTTTTTCTGGCAACCAGGCCACTGCAAATCAGGACTTGAAAGCAAACCTGATTCTGTTATGTCTATAGGACAATGAGCACAGCAAAGCCTGTCTCTTTGATTTGTGCTCTCTTTGCCATTGATCTTTTTTTCCCCACAGCCATAAGAAAAAAAGATCTTACAATATCAAGAACAGGAAATGAATTTCCCACCTGAATCATCCTGAATTATGGGACTGGTTGCTTGGTCTCAAAAGTAAATGCAAAACTACTGACAAACTCAGGAGACTTTGGTCCAAAATACCCCAGTTTGAATATACCCAACCTTATAGTCTTTTCTTTGAAACCCATTTTGTTGTTTAATGTAATGCAACATTTTAGTTTGTCTTATATCTAGTAATCTCTATGGGTGTTGGGTGAAATTGATTTTCAACCAATTTTAACCTGAGCCATAACCATTAATTTTTTTTTTTCAATTTTGGAGTTTGAGTCACTGAAATAATTGCTGGAGCTTGGTAGTTTTAGATGGACTGATTTTCATGATCTACAACATATCTAGTTTGAAGTAAATGGCCACAATTGGGATGGACAGACATCCCATTTTTACTGTTGTTTGCCTTTCTGAGTAAATTTTGAAAAATATGCTTTAAGAAAGTAAAGTGTAGTTATCATTGTCATTGCATCTATGCATTAAGGAAAAAAATATTTAATTATTGGGGATAAATGAAAGGAGCTTTCTTCCTAAAGGTGAAGATATTCCACGTACAGAGTTCATCATTATAACACTGGGCTCCTGTTTGTATTTTAGTTTCAAGTTCCTCCCTCTAGAAAATGGGATTCAGTGAAAGCAGGGTCCAGGGGAGTTTGGATCCTGTTTAAAACACACTATTCTCCAAACATTACCTTCCCATGGACAACCCAGGAGAGCCTGCATTCTGTAGAACAAGCCCTCCATTTACACACACGCACTCATCTTTTGACGTTCATTCCCCTGATGATCCCAACTTGAACTCGTGCATAGGAGCAAACAGTGTCTAAGTGTTGGCTTATCTGTCGAGGAGTAGAATATATAGGAGATTTTCATATGGTCTGACATTTCCCTAACTTGAGAGAAGGATGACGATGGAAAAGCAGCCCTCGTCTTGCTTCCATGCAGCCAGAAGAAAAGAAATGAAAAGAAAATGAAAGCTTTCCCTGGGCACTACCAGACTCTGCTTCCAGCTTCTTCCTCTGGTGGCAAATACAGATCATTAACATTGGTAATGTCCTTACTAAATCTGCTTGGAGAAAGTGACAAGTCTAATTTGTTACTGACAGACTGACGGCTGGGAGTATGTTTAAAATGCATTGCTCTTGCTCCTGAACCCTTTGAATTGCTGTGTGGTTTTTGTCAGGTAGGCTTGGTATTTGGTTAAAGACTATCTGTGATTTCATCAATCTCCCCAGCAGCCTCCCAGAGGAAAGGCTCACCGCTTCGGTGCCCTCCTTCTTTTGTCAGTCCCAGGAACAGCCTCTGCAGTGAGTCCAAAAGTGCTGTGATTGGAAATTCAGAACCTGGGGAAGGATTCCTTAAGCAAGTAATTACCATTAATAATCAATAACTCTCAGGCTGACAAATAATAATGACAGATCGGGATAAGATTAAACGTGTTCTTTGAGACATAGGGATGTGGCAATGATATGGGCTTTCATTAACTAGAAAACATATGCAGAGCCCCATTTTGATATGCTATAGACTGATTTTAAATTAAATCAAATGGAGTTTAAAAACATGATGCAAATGTGGTCTGCGAGGCATGGAGATGAGTTAGCCTCATGAAGGAAAAGTTAAAATGATGGCCTATGACCTAAAATTATAATACAGTGAATTTTATGTGGAAGAGAGTGATAGTCTGATTACAATGCCAACTAAATTCAGGGCAACGATTATGAATTTTAAGTGCCATATGAAATATTTAGACTATACATTAGGAAGATTTCCTCCATAACGCAGGTATGAAGCTTGGGCAAGAAGTCATAAAGGGAAATGGATCAAGAGTAAACCAGATATTTACTCCTATACTATTGGCCTCACTTCTAGATAGAATTAAGGGTACTGAGTCTTTGAAAATCATTCATGGAATTCTGAAATTTTCCACCTGAAAGTAAGTTCCAAAAACATCAAAAGAACAACTATCTGCAATGATAAATGTGGGTCACAATTTAAAACAAAAGTCATGTTCTTAGATTTTACATCTATTTTCCTTTTCATTAATGTCAGTGGTTTTCTAATTTAGTTTTAGAAGCTTAGTATTTACTATTTAGTAAATCCCCCTTTAGTCTGATCCCAAACTATATGCACTATGGGAATGGAATATAAACCAATAACATACATGCTAGGCATTGTACATGCATTATCTCATTTAATCCTCTAAACCTATGAGATATTTACATCATTGTTTCAATTTTCAATAAGGAAACTGAAGTTCTTTTTTTTTTTTAAGATTTTATTTATTTATTTGACAGAGAGAGGCACAACGAGAGAGGGAACACAAGCAGGGGGAGTGGGAGAGGGAGAAGCAGGCTTCCTGCCGAGCAGGGAGCCCGAAGTGGGGCTCGATCCCAGGACCCTGGGTTCATGACCTGAGCTGAAGGCAGACACTTAATGACTGAGCCACCCAAGCGCCCTGGAAACTGAAGTTCTAAAGATCATGTAGATTTTGAATTTCAAGAATTTGAGAAGAAAACAAGTGGAAGACAGTGTAGGAAAATCAGAGCCCCATAAGAGCAAAGTCCAGTGAAAGACCATTTCAGTTGGCCCTGATTTGGAAACAGATACACCGAGATATTCACTTATCCATTCTAAATATCAAGGGCACAGAAATATTTAAAATCAAATAAGAAACAGTCCCCATCTTTGAGACCTGAGTGTTATGGCAACAGCTTGGGGAGGGCATGTTCCCAAAGGGGATAACTGCTGAGCTGGGTCAGGGTTATGGATGGAAGCATGCCAAGGCAATTTCACGGAAGAAGCTAGACAAATCGGAGGACTCAGCTTAGCATAGAAGGATAGCAAGCTAAAGAGGCAGATGTTTGTGCAATGGCAGGAAGCACAGTGTAACTGGTATATAGAGGGTGTCAGTTTGGTGAAGGGGAGTGGTGAGGAAGTTAAGGGAGGGAGGCCAAATGGCAGGAAATTAAGCCTGGAAGTTAGGTTGGATCTCGATGCTCAAGGAACTGGTACGTTACGGCATTAGGAGAAATTCCAGGATCATGGACTTTTAGCAATACGGTCTTCACTTTCACCTTTGAGACTGTGCAATCAAAGTCCCCAGGTACTGTTTCTTTTCATCTTTAAAAGGGTCTAGAAACTTTGGCTTTTGTTGAGTGCAGAAGCTCACTGGTGGTGCAAGACTAAAATTTGTTCATCTACTTACCACCCTAGAAAAATCCCTTCTGGGCTTCAGTACTCAGATCTGTACACTTCTCTTACAGCCTTTTCTTGTCAGTTCTCTCCTGACGTCTGGAAACATTATACATATTGCCACAAAGACCTCCATTAGCCAAGACTGTGTCTGTGTAAACTGGAAAATGCTGGACTTCCTTCTGCCCTTCCCCCTCCCAACTGCTGACAGCTCCACTGACACCTGGCTTGGGAGACAGATGCTTTTGTACAAAGAATGCTCCTTCCTCTAGGTAGACACAATCACTTTCAGAGCACAGGGCTACTATATTTGCCTTGCTACTCTTTTTGCTCAGCAGGACATTGTTGTATACATCAAAATGTTTGCATAAGCAGCTATAACTTTGTAATCTGATCAGCAATTTCCAGATAAACAGCACAATGGGACGGATCACTCTGCCTCAGAATATGGCAAGCTTCTGCCACTGGGAGTTGTATAACAAAAGCTGAATCAGCATCAACTATTAGTAATATTATAGGGAAGATTTCTGCAATGGGTAGGACACTGGAATAGATGGCCTCTCAGATCCTTCCTGACCCAGAAATTCTGCCCCTGCCTTATGACTTCCCAGAGCACTGTGGCAGACCAGTGGCCTGTTACCATTGCCTTAAGGCCTGTGAGTATGTGCAGTTGGGTGTGAACAGCTTTTGGAGCAGATGGAAAGGACAGATTTCTTAATGGTAATTGGCCCCTTGGATATCAGTGCTCACTTTCTACCTCATTTTTTGAAGGTCAGTGTGTCAGTATAAGAAAAAAAAGGATTTTTCAGATATGAATTATTTTGTAGCTTCATAAATTGACTATAAGTTTAGTATCTTCAATTCCTACCTAATTCTCCACATACCAAACATGCAGAGGCAGGAAATTCAGAGGTTTGGATAAGGTCCTGGCTTTTCCGTTAACTACTTGTGTGATCCTAAGTAAACCACACTGCTTTTCTGGATCTCAAATTGCACATCTATAAAATAAGGATATTTGAGGACATAGCTTCAGTTTTCCTATTGCTGTTCCCCACCACATTGTGAGGATAGGCATGAGTCCCTTCCTCATTTGCCAAAGGTCTCATCCTACAGAACACTGAACTCTAAGGCCACTCATAAATCCTCCTTCCTCCTTTTCTGCTAGGAAAGGTAGCATGCTGGGGCTCTGATCATTTAGCCCTCTTTTCCCAGCAAGTAACAGATTCAGCAGCAAAAAGAAGCTCTGCCTTCAAAGATTATTTAAATTGTTATGGCTTTGTTCTGATTTAAAACTAAAACTAAAACTAAAAATCAGTTATAGCCCTCTGGAGGTTTGGATAGAGACTCATTCAAATCATTTGCTTCTAGGATTGTTATCGATTAGCTTTCACACATTGCCCTGTATAATAACACAATAAGTTGTTTCCCACTTTGTGGACTTTTACTACAGAGAACTCCCATCAGTCATATTGCTACATGCTTAATATTGGCTCCATCACAAATGCATCTTTTTTAGTACATTCTGCATGCTCAGTATTCTGCTACAGATTGTACACATCACTCCAGTTTTGGTTGCGTCAATTGCTGTTTATTTTGGGGAATAAGTACAAATGTAGGTACACTATGTGGAGAGTGTATTTATATTCACAGGGCAAATTTATGTGACTGTGCATATTAATTACAGCATTATTCAAGTGATTCTTGTAGAGATGGGGACCTACACTGTATACAAGTCATTTAAAGTTCACTTGAGTGGAAAATATTTAGATAAACCAAGAGCAGCATTCCAGTAAATGCAACATTGATTCTTAAATTTTTCTAGTAATTACTTTGTGAATTTTGTAGCTTTCAACATAAAAACTGTACTGTAAATTGCTAAGCAAGAAAAATTGAACAAAAGACACATTCAATTTGTATGGAAAAGAGTCAGTATTAGACTCTCAACTTGACCTTTTATGAGTGATGTGATATCACAATATGATAAGGGCAAGTGCAGGGCAAGAGGTCACTCTTATCCAGAAGGAAGCAAGGAGTCTATTGGAGTCCAAGGCATGAACTGCTCTAATGTCTAAACCAGCTGCTTTGTCTCTTTTTTCTAATTTTTTGCTCTTAAGTAATTCCTGGGTGTCTAAATCTCATTTGAAATTTACTGCTTTAACTAGGTGCCATTTATTTATCTATTTATTTATTTTTTTAATGAAAGCAGGAAACAAGAAGCAGTGGACAGGGTGTTGCTTGGGTGAAAGGGTAGAGCTCAGATAATGACAATATATTCCAAATCAGATGGGATTTGGGGCAAGTCACTGAGCTTTAATTTCCTCACTAGTAGAACTGGTAGAAGATACTTAGGAAAATGGGGTTAATACCTGCCATAAGTCCTTCCCAGTGGTGTCTTTATGTTGAATGAGCTTCTGTTGTGAAGAGACATTGTAGTGCAGTTGTTGAAAACAAGTCCTTTGGTAAGAGTGAGAGAGAGGCTACAATCCTAGAGGGGCTAGGAGATTGGCAGTTTACCAGTGCTGGGACTCAGTTACCAGACCAAGGAGGGCAAAGAGGCTAATTGGATGTTTTTTTTTCACTCTTAACCTAGAGTTCTTTAAATTCTCTCTAATGGGGAAAGGATATGTCCTGGTGTCTACAAAGAACTGAAGCCTCCTGATGGGGTCAGGCCAAGGATTGAGCTGTCATTCTATGGCTTTAATCCTTGACAAGGCACCCTTGCAATCCTTGTTGGATTGGTTCCCATGAACTAAATACTTAGAGATACATCAATAAGTAAGAATTTAAGGGAGTTTGAAAAATACATGTACAATCCACAATGAAATAAAAATGGTTTAAGACAAGAGCCAATGAATATTCTGAATCATGCCTTTTCTCAATGCCTTAAATTTAATGTCTTTTGAAAACTAATTCTATTCAAGGGTAGTTAAAATACTAGCTGTATTCAAGCTTATTACAATAAATAATGTCTAATTTCTAATTGCATTTTAAATATAAAACAAGTCAGACTGAGACAGTTAGAAAGAGTAGCACCGAGAATCTTATGTTGTGCTGATTCTTCCAAGATACGTAACTAAAAAGTATAAAATAATAATACCAAGATGTAAAATAAAAGTAAGGAAGTCCATTAAGTTGGAATATTTTCCCCAAAGATGGTTCATTTAATGCTTTTCTGGAGAGATGTCATTATTAAATGTAAAACTCTTTCAGACATCATTTTGATGATCCTGCCTTGCAGAGTGCCCTAAGCATACTCTTTTTCTGCCTGTTGGGAAACTCAGAACTGACTGAACACAGCACAAGATGTCTCTGGGGCAGCAGCATCTCTCTTGTACTCTGGACTGGGGAAAAGAATGAAGGCTCAGATTCAACAAACACTTGAAGCAAAAGAATGGAGTTAGGACTCCTACAGCAGAAAGTGTTAGTCAGGGATGAATGTTGCTGCCACCACACCTCTGAGTAAGAAGACCTCCAAAGAGCTTCTCTAGAGTTCTGTGGCTGCACCATCACTGAGCAGTGTTTCTATAGGTAATGGTAAGATTAGTAGCTTTTCTTTCTGTAAGGATGGTGGAAATGAAAGAAGAACAGATATATTTGTGCCCAGTTATTAAGTGTAATGAATCAGCAGCAAGTTTAAAAGAAACAGAATTGATAATACATTTCTAACCCTTCATGGAAACAGATACAATGTTTAAAATCTGGCAGCCTGGCCTTTTTATCTCCCTTCTCATTTTTGGCTGTGGCAATGTTGGCTGGATAAGACCTCCCAGCATCTGGTTCAGGGTGGAGGAGCCATAGGTGATCACTTTCACATCTTTTCCTTTGGCTCCCTTCTTTGGTCTCAAGATTAAAAGCCAAAGGGTTTGTTGATGCTGGGATTCCTGGAGGTGAGCGTCTCTGAAGAGCAGTGGGGATAAGATTGCCCCTGAGGAAAGAAAAAGGGATGGGTCTAAGAATAGAAACCAGAATAAATAAATAAATTATAAAAATAAAATAGAAAGGCATAGAAAAATAGTAGGTGAATAATCAAGGAGAGAAGAAAAGGAGGGAACCAGTTATGGGCTGAATTGTGTCCTGCAAATTCCTATGTTGAAATCCTAGCCCCTACCACCTCAGAAATGTGACTGTATTTGGAGATAAGACCTTTAAAGAGGTGATTAAGGTAAAATGAAGTCACATGGATAAGTCCTGGTCCAATATAACTGTTATCTTCATAAGAATAAAATATTAGGACAGACACACACACACGGAAGGAACAGCATGTGAAGATACAGAGAGAAGACAGGCCTCCAAAGAAACCAACCCTGCCGACACCTTATCTCTAATTTCTAGCCTCCAGAACTGTGAGAAAATAAATTTCTGTTGTTTAAGTCATCCAATCTGTCAGAACCAAAAAATAAATAAAATAAAACCCTCCAAGGATACATAGGAAGACTAGAGAAAAGTAGCAGATAGCTAGAAATCCACAAGAAAATAAGATGAAAATAAATGAGTAACAACATGCAAATAAAAAAGGAAAGGGAAAAATGGGGAGAGGGAAATCAAAGGGTATGGCAGCATTTCTGGCCAAATATCTGTGGAAAGGAGAAAATGAGGCCTAGGAGACCAACAGGCACGGAATGAAAGAAGACAATAGGAGAAAGTAAACATTAGGTTTTGCTTGTGCATGATTAAGGTAAAATGTGAATGTTCAGTTGAACTTCCTTACTTTTTGAAACACTGACCCCAGGGAGAGCCTTGCTGTTCTTTCCAGGAGGCTTCAATTATTTGGGAAAATAAATATGTGAGTGAAGTGATCTTGATTATATGTAAGAAACAATTTCAAATGAAGAATAACAGTGGGGAAAATGCCACCAGATTATTATTTCTAGAAGAACAGATTTATCCATAGGTTGAGCAGGTAATTAAGATTCTGTTAATGGTGATGCTAATCTGGCTCATTTTCTGTTCATATTGGCACTCTCTAAAACAGAAGTGTTGTTGATGGTTTGCCCAAAAATATGTCATAGAAACTGTGGAAGAACGTCTGATATGTGAGGCTTGAAGTCAAGTACTGAGAAGGGGAAAAATGTGTTCCAGATTTTTTGCAGATGTTCTCAGATCAAATTACGGTGTTGAAAAATTGCATAGTATGTTCAATGGAGCATCCAAGATGAAAAGACAATTCAGTGACTTTGTAATTTGGATAAAAAAAGAATCTTGGAGCTGTGCTTGTGTACAGTGTAATTCACAAATTCAGAACTGTCAATGGCAGAGGTAATGACAAGGAAGCTAAAACATTTGACTTTTTAAATCACTTTCACATAAATTTCCCATAAAAACTTTTATATAAAAGCCCAGATAACAGATCTTCCTGATTCCTTATTTTCTATATCTGTGGAGCAAGTGTTCTATTTGTCTAGATTTTTTTTTTTTTTAATTCATGAGAGTCAGAGAGAGAGAGAGGCAGAGGCAGAGGGAGAAGCAGGCTCCCAAGGAGCAGAGAGCCCGATGCGGGACTCGATCCCAGGACCCTGGGATCATGACCTGAGCTGAAGGCAGACGCTTAACCATCTGAGCCACCCAGGCGCCCTGTCTAGATTTTTTAATCAACCAGTATATGTTCTATATACATGAAATATTTAAAACACTGGATAGAAGAAAGAAAATACCATAGAAATCATAGAAAGAATCATAGAATTTCAGAGTATGGAACAAAACCAAAAAAATTCAGTGTGGAACAAAACCAAGCATCACTTAGTTTATGTTTATGTTCTTTAATTTTCATCCCCATAAAACCGAGGTTCCAAGAATCTAAGTGATTTGGACAAGGTCACCCTGCTGGAGACCATGATAGATCAAGACTAAGACACAAATCACTGCAACTTTTGAGGTCCCTGGACTTTTGAGATCTTTGAAAAAAACATGCTGGATATTCCTAACAACATTTTTACTATTGTTTGGAAAAGAAAATAAACCTCTTAGTAAACTGTATCCCTGATATAAATCCAGAACATTATAGGATATACCAAAACTGTTTCAAACTTATATTTGGGGGATCTCATTCTCTCATTCATTCAACAAATACTTACTGAGCACCTGCTATGGGCCAGGCACTGTTCTAGGTACTGGAGATACAGCAGCAAGTAAAACGGTCATAACTCTCTGCCCTTCTGGAATCTACATGTTAGTGTGGGGGACACTAAAAACAAGAAACATGTATAGAAAGTCAGATGTAATAGTGCTACTGAGAAATAGCATTTAAGAACAAGATAAGGAGTGCAGTGGTGGGTTAAAATGAGCTTATCAGAGTAAGCCTCACAGATAAAGTAATGCTTACGCAAAGCTCTGAAAGAGAAAAAGGAGTGAGTTGTGCAGACCTGGGGGAGGAGCATTCCAGACCCTAGGAGCAAGTTCTGTGCCGCTGTTGAGCTATTCCCGGATTCTCGTCATTTTGGTGGCTGAACAACCAAGATGACTTGCCAGTATTTATTAAATGAAAGGAGTAATCGGGGTAAGTGCCACTTAACCTCTTCACTATGTAAGGTGAACGTCCTCTTGGACTTCCCAACTATCTTGTCATATAAAAACTGTCCTGGGAAAGTGGGCACATGTAATGAGCTGGCTGTGTGAAGATGGTGGGAGAGAATATTTGTTAAATTCAGTCAAGAGCTAATTGTTTTCTTCCATGTCAGCTTTTAACTGTAGACACAGTATGATTGTTTGGGTTCAGGAGTCTAAATTGGAATACTACTTTCTGATAAAAATATGATGGATTTATGCAGTGTGTCACAACCAGAAGTAAACCCTTCCAAGGAAATAAACAATGTAGCATTTCCAGGTCATAGGAGACTGTGAATTCCACCCTCTAAAGATGATATCTTAGGCATGTTTCCTATAAATGCAAAGAATAGCATGTCAGCAGGGTTTGGAATGACTCTTTTCTTTAAAAAGCACACCTAAGAATTGGTCTTTCCCAAACATTCAATTATTCTGCTATGCCAACCTTTACAACAATCTGTTATATGAAAAATTGAAAATCTAGTGCAGACACATTTGAAAAAGAAAAAAAAAAGAGCCTTTTTTTTTTAGGATTTTATTTATTTACTTCAGAGAGGGAGAGAGAGCAAGCATGAGTGGGGGAGGGGCAGACAGAGAAGCAGACTCCCTGCTGAGCAGAAAGCCTGATGTGGGGCTCCATCCTAGGACTCTGGGATCATGACCTGGGCCGAAGGCAGATGCTTAACTGACTGAGCCACCCAGGAACCCGAGTCTCTGCTTTTCATCCATACATTTATTTCTTGGTTTCTGTACATTAAAATACATTACTATTCTATAGTTTCCTGAGTACAGATTCTTTACCTCTTTGGTTAGATTTATTCCTAGGTATCTTATGGTTGTGGGTGCAATTGTAAATGGGATCGACTCCTTAATTTCTCTTTCTTCTGTCTTGTTGGTATATAGAAATGCCACTGATTTCTGTACATTGATTTTCTATCCTGCCACTTTACTGAATTCCTGTATGAGTTCTAGCAGTTTTGGGGTGGAGTCTTTGGGATTTTCCACATAAAGTATCATATCATCTGCAAAGAGTGAGAGTTTGACTTCTTCTTTGCCGATTCGGATGCCTTTGATTTCTTTTTGTTGTCTGATTGCTGTGGCTAGAACTTCTAGTACTATGTTGAATAGCAGTGGTGATAGTGGACATCCCTGCCGTGTTCCTGACCTTAGGGGAAAAGCTCTTAGTTTTTCCCAATTGTGTAAGACTGATGAATCACAGACCTGTACCTTTGCAACAAATAATACATTATATGTTAAAAAAAAAAAAAAAAAGAAGATAGTAGGAAGTGAAAAATGAAGGGGGGGATGGAGGGGGAGATGAACCATGAGAGACTATGGACTCTGAGAAACAAACTGAGGGTTCTGGGGGGGGGATGGGTTAGCCTGGTGATGGGTATTAAGGAGGGCACGTACTGCATGAAGCACTGGGTGTTATACGCAAACAATGAATCATGGAACACTACATCAAAAACTAATGATGTAATGTATGGTGATTAACATAACATAATAAAAAATGAATGATATACTGTATGGTGACTAACATAACATAATAAAATAAAATTAAATAAAATTAAAGTACATATTGGCATATATCCAATTTACATGTCATTTATTAAATACTCAGCTGTTGAAAATAGTGAAGTCTTCGCTATTGAAGATGATGCACACAAATCTACTAAAGTTATCAGGTACCTCTCACAGGTTCAGTGTGGAATGGGAACAGGTTAGGGATGAGGAGAGCTGGCAGAGCAGAGAGATAAGCTGCAGTAGCTGACGGTCCCTGGAAATGTTTTTGAGCACTTGAAGCATGAGAAAACAGCTATTTGAACAAATACTCTATTTTTGAATATGCCTGAAAGCAGGACCCACAATAAGACCAATGCCAAAAAAAATGTTTTCCTTCTGGTTACAATGCAGTGACTCAGCTTTGTAAACATTTTCTCTATTCGCTTAAGAAAGAACTTCAGGGGGCGCCTGGGTGGCTCAGTTGGTTAAGCGACTGCCTTCGGCTCAGGTCATGATCCCGGAGTCCTGGGATCGAGTCCCACATCAGGCTCCCTGCTCAGCGAGGAGCCTGCTTCTCCCTCTGACCCTCCCCCCTCTCATGTACTCTCTCTCTCTCTCATTCTCGCTCTCTCAAATAAATAAATCTTTAAAAAAAAAAAAAGAACTTCAGTTTCAAATCCAGAGGTGTCTTGTGTAGAGACATTATGGGCGAGCAAGCTCCGACATCAGATATAGGGATTCAAATCTGAACTCTCGTACTTACTTGCTGTGGCATTTGACCTCTTTGCCCACTTCTTCTCAGTTTTCCCTTAGGACTGCACTAAATTTAAATGACATAACACACATAAAGTGCTTAGAACAGTGTTTGGGACGGTGAAAAGGCTCAAATATATTAGGTACCACTGTTATGTTTCAGTGGCTTCTGGAATAAAAAGTTGGGAATTATAAATATACTACCAGACTCATTCCTTCAGATTCATTCTGCTATGATGTGAAGAGCTTGGTCTTTGTAGTTAGACCTGGGTTCCAACCCTCGGCCCCACCTCTTACTAGACCATGGGACAAAAATTCTTTATCTTCTTCCAGTTCCTGTTTCCTCATCTGTAAAGTGAAGGTACCGATGCCTTCCTGGCAAGGATGTGACAAAGTGACAAGGATGAAATGTTAATGCTCAGTAGGAATGGCATTCCTCATATTTACCTTATGGGTATTTAATGTCATATTTGTATTATTATACATCCACTTAACAAAAGTTTATTGAATGCTCACCATGTGCGAAACCCTGAGTAATGTATTATATTAAGTGATGGGTATATTTACAAATGTATTTTTATCAAAAGTGGGAGAAAGAGAAGGGAGAAGAGAAAGAACATGGAGATATTATTCAGTTATTTGGTTATTATAAGATATGCAGACAATGCTTACTGAGAATTGGTTTTCTTCTGTCCTGCTTCAAGATAAGAAAGGAAATTAGGTGAAACTCTGAGAGAAGTTACTCCCAGTGTTCATATTCTGTGGCTTTATTTTGCTCCTGATTATTAATGGTGGAAGGTGAATGAAGCTTCTCTTCAAATGAATACATGGGCTAGATACCAGGGAAGACTTCTCATCAGAAAAATTTATCAAGCCATAGCATCATTGTTTGTGGGAACCATTAGAAACCTCATCTGTGGAGTCCTTTAAAGAGAAAAATGGACAGGGTGATGGTGCATTATTGTAAATGACTTAGACTCTGACTCTGTCCAACTCTTTGTAAAAAGCCTAGTGCATTTTGGGACATAATAAATTTTGAATTATAAGTAACATTCTCACATAGCCTCTGGGGATGGACTCTCAGTCCTAATAAGACTTTTCCAACTCTAATTTTTATGATTTGCTGCTGTATAGGTAATACTCAAGAATTCAGCAAGATCTATAAATGCAAAGTATTTTGTAGTCTCAATATGTCAAAGATAAGATTTCATTGAAAGTAACATTATAATGAACACTATTGAGTACCTCTAAAATGTGGATCTAAGGACAATCTATAGAATTTTATATAGGGTGAGCATCAGATGAAGTGCTAACCCAGGTTAATTTTAAGGTGAGATTGATTGGGAAATAAGATTAAATAGAAATGAGAAGAAAGATCATTATCCTCCCAAATGAAGGCTGCTGCAGGATTTATAGTGGAACAAAAGCAGAAAGGACAAGAACTAGTGAATTAGGTAAAAGTTCAGTATATATCAAACCAGTCATTTTGGTACTAATACATTTCTGAAAGAATCCTGCTTTAGACAATCTATGAAAGAGCATAATGTGTATATATGGGTGGTGAAATGTGAAGTACCTGTGTGTGTGTGTTGGGGAGATTCAGAGAAATTGAAGTAGAGGTGAGGTTAATGCATCTTTTGGATTAATGTAGTCATAATGTAACTGATGCAAAGAGAGAGTAGGTCATAAATTGCTTCAAGGGAATCAGAGGGCAATAGGGGGCCTGGGCAGACTCTCTGAATAATAGTTTCAAAGCATCTGCTGTGCAATATGGTTAGAACCTTTTGAAGCCCCATTGTATAACTCACTTGTCACTTGGCTTGAGGAAGAGATGACAGATCTGCCAGGAACATTCAGGAAGACTTTTTTTTTTTTTTCAGGGAAGGGAACAAGCCAGATGTTCATGTTGTATTGATATTTTAACAAATGCATTGATTTAGCATTCTGAATTTACCTGGAATTTTAATATTTCATATATAATATGTTGAGGAAAGATGCGGCCCTAGCACATAGGAAGTGCTCCGAAGAAACAAGATGAAACCTGGCGGATGAATTTACTTAGGTAGCACAAAGTCATTTTAAAGAGTAAGAAATACCTTGTTTAATTTCCTGTAATATGCTTCATTATCTTCTCTTGGAGTTGCCCTTCACTTCATGGAATTAATTCAGAAATTTGACCTTTTCAAACTATGCGGAAGAATAAGATTGCTAAGGCACCACTCATGACAAAAGCCAGGATTTGGAAAAGTACAGATTGTACCTCAGCTCCTCTCTTTTCACATATCCACCTGTCACACACACACAGCCACCTCCCACCCCACCGCCCCACACCCACTCCATCAACTGCATGAGTCAGCCATTTGTGTTTAAAGTTACCCAAAGATCCCTGGATTGTTGCCTTAACCCTCCTCTAAGCCCTGCCTCTTCTAATCTCTCTGCTTTCCAGTCAGTTGGAGGGCTTTGCTAAAAGTTGCAATGATTTGTTACTAATTTCCTTTAAAAAGTTGGTGTTTTCTCAATGCCTTTAGTCACCTTAGCATGGTGGTCGAGGGAGGTCTGAGTTTTAGTGGCCTTTCAGCCTCATCATCTCCCACCACTCTTCGTGAACTTTATGACTGTTTTCATGGGTATGTTTACCATTCCTGAACATCCCATGCTTTTCCTTGATTCTAGCCTTGTGATTGCTGCTTTCCCTGCCCAGAATTTCCTAAAGTTCCCCTACCTCTCTTCTTTGTCAGGTTAAATCCTAGTCATCTGTCCTCCATGGCTTAGTTTAGTAGTCATCCCTTCTAGGAAGTCTCCCTGGAAAGTAGAGTTTGTGGATCCCTTCTGTATGCAACTCCAGTATTCATTCCTAGTTTTTGTGCTTACCGGTTCAGTGCAGTGGCTCCTTGTTGTTGTTGTTGGTGGTTTTCTCTCAATGTTCTGAACTCATTGAGCCAAGAAATATGGCTTACCTATTTCTGAATTCTCAGGACCCAGCATAGCCCATGCTTGTGGAAGGTATTTGTGGAGTATTTATTGATTGAGCACTATCCCCACTAAAGGCTTAGGGCTTATATTTGGGAGTCCCTGTTACTGTTTAAGTTTTCCCTTTCTAACATTTATTCTTCTATATCAGTCCTCGATGTCCAGTTAAAAAATGCAACCTGGTTTCACATTTATGTGGTGAATTCCAGAAATCTTTAATCTTGCATATCTTGTCTTACATGATTTACAAGGCTTATACTTCAAATGATATTAAGTGATCCCTTTTATGCTGGAACCAAATTCCCACTGTTTGTCTATTTTTAGTTCCTTCCTTTTATATACCTCAAATGTCACCTATCTTCAGATTACTAAGACACATTCTCCTTTGTTCTCTAGGGGTCATTCATCTGTTTATTCATTGGGAATTCTTTACTGAATGTCAAGCACAATGCTAAGTGCTAGGGATATAACAGATTTCTGTCTTCTTCCAGCTTACAGTCTAGATGGGGGATAAAAAAGGTAAACAGACAATGGCAATACAATGGTATAAGCACTCATACAGAAAGAAAGAATGGCTGTGGAAACACATGAGTGGGAAATTTACCAAGGCTTGGGGAATTAGGAAACACTTCCTGCAGGAAGTAATGTGTACAGTGGGATTTCAGGACTAAGTCATGGTTAGTTAAGTAAAGAACTAGGAGAAGGCCATTCTAGCTAAAGGCTGGAGTAACACATCAAAAGGCCATAGAACAAGGAGAATGTATAAATTCAGATTTTGACAGGTTACCGAGAGATGAGGCTTTAGAGCTAAGCTGGAATAATCTTATACACTATTTTATAAACCATGCTAAAGTGTTTGAGTTTACCAAAGAAAAGTGAGGAACGATTAAAGGATATTAAAGCATAAGTCTAATTAACTTTGTGTTTTAGAAAGATCAATTTGCCTGAAGTATGGAGACTGGATTGAAGAAGGCATAACTGACTGTTGGGAGACCAACTAGGAGGTCATTGCTGCCATTCAGATGATAGATGAGAGTGAGCTAAACTAAGAACTGGAAGTGGGGAAGAAGAAAAGCAGAAATCTATGAGAAATATTTAGGAATCAAATGGTGCCCCCATGATTATTAAAACATGATGGAGGAGGAAAAGGACGTGACAGTTGAGGATTCTGGAGTCAAGAATGGTGCTCAGGTTCCTGGCTTGGGCAACTATGCAGATGGTGGTAGTGATGAATATGTAAAAATTTAGGGTTAGGTTATAGGGAAGATGATGAAATAGACTTTGGCCACTTTGAAATTGAGGTGTCTATGAGAAATACAAATGAACATTTGTGGGTCTACAGCTCAGGGTTGGAAGAAACATTTTAGAGTCATTAGCACTTGGATGTAATGAAAATCATGGCAGTGAATGAGTTCCCCCAAAGAAGACAGAACACTGATACAATAGAACCCAGGACAGAATTGATGGGATGGGATAAGAAGGAATCCTTAAGGAAGATGGATCAGAGGCAGAAGGACAACCACATGGTCTACTTGGGACCATGAAGTCTGGTGGATCAGAATGGTTTCAAGAAGGAAGCAGCCATCAGTATCCAATGCTGCTGTGAGACATCAAGTGAGATAAGGACTAAAAATGCTAATTTCATTTAATTATTAGGAGGCCTTTGATTTTAGTGGTGCAATGAAGATAGAAGTCAGGTAAGGGTGGATTAAGTTGTGAATGAGAGGTGGAAAAAGTGATGATAGTGAAGAATACCATGGTTTTGAGTTGTGTTGTGAAGAAAAAGGCAGAAAGCAGTTGTTTGTTTCCAGGAATTTTCTAGTTCAGGGACCCCTCCAAGTTCTGACCACTTTCATTCTTTCCCCTGAACATCCTTTGCATTTTTGTACTATTTAAGTCACTGATTTTTAAGAACCACAAATGCATCCAGTCTAGGGAGGGATTGGTGGTTTCCACACAAAACCCCAAAGGTACCACTTCAAATATGTTCAAACATCTTTTTAGTAATACAACTGTTTTCTTAAAAATCTCATGAATAATTCTAATATGTTAAAAATAGATGAACTCTGAGCTTCTCTGATTTAAGTAAGTATGGAGGGCCTGAAGCCCCAAACTCAGGTCCCTTACATGGTTTTCTGAAGTGGCCCTTCATAGACATTCCTATAGAAACCTGCAGATCCAAGGAACTCATGTTTAAAATCACCCCTAATTCACAGGTTATTTGAATTGAAACAGACTGTTGGCCTCCTTGTTCTGAAGTTTTTCCCACAGCCTTCTCTCTTTTTTTTTTTATTATGTTATGTTAATCGCCATAGATTACATTAGTTTTTGATATAGTGTTCCATGATTCATTGTTTGCATATAACACACAGTGCTCCATGCAGAGTGTGCCCTCTTTAATACCCATCACCAGGCTAACCCATCCTCTCACCCCCTTCCCCTCTAGAACTCTCAGTTTGTTTTTCAGAGTCCATAGTCTCTCATGGTTCATCTTCCCCTCCAATTCCCCCCCCACTTCATTCTTCCCCTCCTGCTATCTTCTTCTTCTTCTTCTTTTTTAAAACATATAATGTATCATTTGCTTCAGAGGTACAGATCTGTGATTCAACAGTCTTGCACAATTCACAGCGCTCACCATAGCACATAGCCTCCCCAATGTCTATCATTCAGCCACCCCATTCCACCCCCCACCACTCCAGCAACCCTCAGTTTGTCTCCTGAGATTAAGAATTCCTCATATCAGTGAGGTCATATGATACATGTTTTTCTCTGATTGACTTATTTTGCTCAGCATAATACCCTCCAGTTCCATCCACGTCATTGCAAATGGCAAGATTTCATTCTTTTTGATGGCTGCATAATATTCCAATATATATATATACCACCTCTTCTTTATCCATTCATCTGTCGATGGACATCTTGGCTCTTTCCACAGTTTGGCTATTGTGGACATTGCTGCTATAAACATCGGGGTGCACGGACCCCTTCAGATCCCTACATTTGTATCTTTGGGGTAAATACCCAATAGTGCGATTGCTGGATCATACGATAGCTCTATTTTCAACTTTTTGAAGAACCTCCATACTGTTTTCCAGAGTGGCTGCACCAGTTTGCATTCCCACCAACAGTGTAGGAGGGTTCCCCTTCCTCCGCATCCCCGCCAACATCTGTCATTTCCTGACTTGTTAATTTTAGCCATTCTGACTGGTGTGAGGTGATATCTCATTGAGGTTTTGATTTGGATTTCCCTGATGCTGAGCGATATTGAGCACTTTTTCGTGTGTCTGTTGGCCATTTGAATGTCTTCTTTGGAAAAATGTCTGTTCATGTCTTCTGTCCATTTCTTGATTGGATCATTTGCCCACAGCCTTCTCTTAAACAGTTACTGAGAAATGCTGTTTGCTGTCTTCACATGTCTTAGAAGAGAAAAACAAAAAACAAACAAACAAAAGCCAAAAGCAAAAACAATGCGTTTTTAAGATAACAGAGACCCCAGTGAAGTTTGAATTCAGCCAAACACTATTTAAATGGCACTTTGGTTTCAAAAATATCATCTTGGTAAACAGTTCCTTTTCTTACCGTATTTCTCTGGGCAGTCCTAACTATCCTGAATGTTACTCTGTAGAACCTTGGGAGACCAGGGCAGAGAATAGAATAACAAAGATGAGGGAGTTGCCTGCCCAGTCCTTTGTGTACAGCCCAGTACATTGCCTCCCAACTTCTCAGAGGATGCCAAAGCATGTCAGCACAGGAAATCTGAATGGTGTCCCTGTTTGGACAAAGCAGAAGCTATGTGGGGTCTTATAGAAATGACAGCAGCATAAATAACAGAAAATAACAGATATTTGTGCAGCACAAATTGCATGAAAAAGCTGCCCAAAGTGAATAGGATGGAGTATTCAGGACTTCTTTCTGTGTGTAACTGTTGGTGGGCAGCAGAGAAAATCAATCTACTGGTTGAATGAATATAGCCATGAATAAACAGAAAGGGAGAGAAACCACCTTTTTCTGGAATAATATCATATGCAATGTCCTTAAATAGTTTATACCCTTCCTGGTAAGCACAGAAAAGCCCAGAAGGAAAAAGAGGAGAGAATAAATCACATTACCCTTCAGCAACTCTTCAATATAGGTATTATTATTCTCATCTTATGGAGGAGAAAACTGAGGTTCAAAGAAATTGAGTGACATGTCTCAAGTCACAGAGCTGGTAAGGGGAGAAGCTAGGATTTTTCCGTATCATTTCCAAAATGTTCTCATTACAACAGTAAGTTTCAAAATCAACATTCTTCAAAAATGTGACTGAGTACTTACCATGAGGAAAATACAAGGCTGCCTTTCCTTATATTTACTCTTCACAGTAAGCCATAGAAATAGTACTTTTCATGGTTTGCTTGTATTTGTTGATCAACACTTAAGTCAGCTTCAGAGTTACATTTTTATTATGAAATCTCATCTGATGAGTAGGAAGACCAGGGTGATGGCTGCAAGGTAAAATCTGAAGTGTTGATAAGAAGAGTGCCTTCAGTACGTCCAACTATAGGCTAAGAATTCCAAAGTCATTGCCTGTGATTCTACCATTAGAACTTTAAAAAAAATTCCCATTTGCAATGACGTGGGTGGAACTAGAGGGTATTACGCTAAGCGAAATAAGCCAGTCAGAGAAAGACAAATACCATATGATTTCACGCATATGTGGAATTTAAGAAACAAACAGATGAGCATAGGGAAAGGGAAGGAAATATAAAATAAGATGAAAGAGAGGGAGGTAAATCACCTCTTAACTATAGGAAACAAACTGAGGGTTGCTGGAGGGGAGGTCGGTGGGGGAATGGGGTAATTGGGTGATGGGCATTAAGGAGGGCACTTGATAATGAATATTGGGTGTTATATGCAAATGATGAATCACTAAATTCTACCCCTGAAACTAATAATACACGATATGTTAACTAAATTGAATTTAAATACAAAATTTTAAAAAATTCTTAACTTTTCACCTCTTGTCCCTTTTAAAAATGCAGGAGTGCCTGGGTGGCTCAGTCGTTAAGCATCTGCCTTTGGCTCAGGTCATGATGCCAGGGTCCTGGGATCAAGCCCCGCATTGGGCTTCCTGCCTGGCGGGAAGCCTGCTTCTCCCTCTGCCACTCCCCCTGCTTGTGTTCCTGTTCTTGCTATCTCTCTCTGTGTGTCAAATAAATAAATAAAATCTAAAAAACAAACAAACAAAAACTTTAAAAAAAATGCAAAGTCCCTCAGTGAATCCAGTTAATTCACCCTTTCTTCAGACTTTACTTATCTGTAGTATTTTATTGGGTGCAGTAGCAGAATTATCCAAGGCCAGGAACTATGCCTTCATTCTTTGTAATAATGGCAGATGGGGAGTTTGGAAAGGAGCTTCCCCTATTACTAATTTTTAAAAAATCTAGAATTCACATTTGAGCAGTCCATTAAAACACCTGGCCCTGTTCCCATGGCAAGGTGGCCTCCCTCCTTTCCCACATAGTTCCTCTCAAAGTGTTTTTATTTTATTTTATTTTACTTTATTTTATTTTATATTTTGTTATGTTATGTTATGTTAGTCACCATACAGTACATCATTAGTTTTTGATGTAGTGTTCCATGATTCATTTTTGCCTATAATACCCAGTGCTCCATGTAATACGTGTCCTCCTTAATACCCATCACCAGGCTAACCCATCCCCACACCCCCCTTCCCTCTAAAACCGTCAGTTTGTTCCTTGGTGTCCATAGTCTCTCATGGTTCATCTCCCCCTCCGATTTACCCCCCTTCATTTTTCCCTTCCTTCTAATGTCCTCTATGCTATTCCTTATGTTCCACAAATAAGTGAAACCATATGATAATTGACTTTCTCTGTTTGACTTACTTCACTTAACATAATCTTTTCCAGTCCCATCCATGTTGATGCAGAAGTTGGGTATTCATCCTTTCTGACGGCTGAGTAATATTCCATTGTATATACGGACCACATCTTCTTTACCCATTCGTCTGTTGAAGGACATCTTGGCTCTTTCCACAGTTTGGCTATTGCAGACATTGCTGCTATGAACATTGGGGTGCATATGGCCCTTCTTTTCACTACATCTGTGTCTTCGGGGTAAATACCCAACAGCGCAATTGCTGGGTCATAGGGTAGCTCTATTTTTAATTTTTTGAGGCACCTCCACACTGTTTTCCAAAGTAGCTGTATCTTCTTGCATTCCCACCAACAGTGTAAGAGGGTTCCCCTTTCTCCACAACCTCTCCAAGATTTGTTGTTTCTTGCCTTGTCAATTTTAGCATTCTAACTGGTGTAAGGTGGTATCTCAATGTGGTTTGGATTCAGAGTGTTTTATTTAAGGATATTCCTCTGAAAAAACACTTTCACTGACTATTTTAACTGAATTTTTATCAGGGCAAAAATCTTGGAAGTTGGCTCCACATGGACTAAATGTCCTAGGTATGCCTCTGGTCCTCAGTTAAATTTTTTTTTTAAGATTTTATTTATTTATTGGACACACAGAGAGAGAGAGAGAGCACAAGCAGGAGGAGCAGCAGAGGGAGAGGGAGAAGCAGGCTCCCCGCTGAGCAGGGAACCCAATGATCTCTGGGATCATGGGATCCTGGGATCATGACCTGAGCTGAAGGCAGACACTTAACCTACTGCACCACCCAGGTGCCCCCTTGCAAAAGTTAACTCTTGAGGAAAGATTTATGCTACTGCATCTGTTGCCCTAATCGCTGTCCAAGGTTCTGATACCCTTTGCATGGACAGGCAGGAATGTTAAAACACCTCAGGAAATTCCGCCCTAATGACCACTCAGCTGAAATTAACTGTTCTAGTCTGAGTTCCTTCTCTTACAATATTATTTAACATTTTGCTTAAATTGTGACTGGGACATACTGTTCTAACAAGGGGCACAAGGTGGGGGGTGTTCTTTTCCTTTAAATTAAATGATTCTCATCAGGGGTGATTTGGCAACATCTGTAAACATTTTTGGTTGCCAGAAATGGGGGTGGGAGAAAGGATCAGAAGTATTACTGGCATTTAGTGGATAGAGACTAGAATATTGCTAAATATTCTGAAATGCAAAAGACTGACTCCCACAACAAAGGCTAATGCAGCCAAAAATATCAATAGTGCTAAGGTTGAGAAACTGTTTTAAATAAATCTCCAGAGAAAGGAATATTACCACTCTCCTTCTACTATGGTAAGGTAGCTGGGTTCTGATGTCTGACAGAAAAGCTTCTATTTTTTTTTTCAGAAAAGCTTCTAAAAACAGGAGCATCCTGGTTAAGAGTTTGAGCTTTGAGTCAGACAGACATGGATTTTACTCCCAGATCTGCCACTTAGCTCTGTGATCTTAGATAAGTTACATAACCTCTCTACAAAGGGTTTTCTCAGGTGTAAAATTAGCAGTGGTATTTCTTTATCAGGTTGCTATGAAGAATCAGCAAATGCACACAAGATGCTTGGCACAGACCCTGGTAAATGTAAGCATATGTTAGTTATGATGGTTGTTATTCTCCAGTGAGAGTTTTATCAACTCTCATTTCTTTTTTTTTTATTATTATGTTCGGTCAGCGAACATATAATACATCATTAGTTTTTGATGCAGTGTTCAACGATTCATTAGTTGCATATAATACCCAGTCCTCATCACAACACATGCCCTCCTTAATACCCATCACCCGGTTACCCCATACCCTCACCCCTTCCCTTCTATAACCATCAGTTTGTTTCCCAGAGCCCAGAGTTTCTCATGGTTTGTCTCCCTCTCTGATTTCTTCCCATTCAGTTTTCCCTCCCTTCCCCTGTGGTCCTCTGCTCTATTCCTTATGTTCCACATATGAGTGAAACCATATGATAATTGTTTTTCTCTGCTTGACTGATTTCACTTAGCATAATCCCCTCCAGTTCCATCCATGTCGATGCAAATGGTAGGTATTCATCTTTTCTGATAGCTGAGTAATATTCCATTGTATATATGAACCACATCTTCTTTATCTATTCATCTGTTGAAGGACATCTTGGCTCCTTCCACAGTCTGGTTATTGTGGACATTGCTGCTATCAACATTGGGGTGCATGTGCCCCTTCTTTTCACTACATCTGTATCTTTGGGGTAAATACCTAGTAGTGCAATTGCTGGGTCGTAGGGTAGCTCTATTTTTAACGTCTTGAGCCACAGCAGCTTCTTTCAAGACACATCTCTAAAGGCAAGGGAAACAAAAGCACAAATGAACATTTGGGACTTCATCAAGATAAAAAGCTTCTGCACAGCAAAGGAAACAGTCAACAAAACTAAGAGGCAACCCACAGAAGGGAAGAAGATATTTGCAAAGACATTACAGGTAAAGGGCTGGTATCCAAGATCTATAAAGAACTTCTCAAGCTCAACTCTCATTTCAATACACTCAGACCAGACAGAACTAAGTCTTGGTGTAAACCAGACCTAGAAGCATATGCCAAAGGACACCCTTCAGTCCCTTTTCTAGTATTAACTATTTCTTAGCCCACTCTTGCTGTCATGAACCCTTTCTTTGCAAAAGGGGAATATGAGAATGAGAATGGCATGAACAACATGGCTAGTCACTAATGTGGCTTCATTCATTCACTACACCTCGCTGGGCTTGAGAGCAGGAAGAAAATGAGGAGTAGATTAGCTACGAAGGTGAAACAAAGATGACTAAGATGTGATTTCTAATGAAGGACTCAAGGTACTAATTTAGAGTGGGGGAACTAAGACATGGACACAGAGGAGCTTGATACAAAGTAGAAAATTATAAACTGCCAGGGAGATGAGGTCAAACTTAAGAGAGGTTTATGGGAGTTCCATGGAGAAGAGGCTGCTTCTGGGTAGAGAAAATTTTGAGGGGGGAGGTGATATTTGGCCTGGACCTAAAAATATAGGAGTTGCATTGGTAAGTAAAAGCTATTCAGATAGAAGAGATGACCTAACCGATTAATCACACAGAAGCAATAAATCATGAAGCATATGGATGGTGTGATTTAGTATAATATGGCAGGCACATCAGTTATGTGTGGTGAGATAAGGCTACAAATACAGGTGGGGACTGGAATGCAGGAGGCCCTGAATCTTTCATAGTCACTGCTCTTTGGAGCTCATAGGCCTCCATTCAGGTAATCATCATGCAAGAGGTTAAGTTCTTTCACAGAGGAAGGCAGAGCAACTGTGAGAGACTAGAGAAGGAAGGATCTGCCTCACCTAGTGGAGCCCATCACAATAGAGGTGACCATTCAAGTTGAGATCTGAAATATGGATGAGTTTTCTAGGAAGGGAAAGAGCTGAACATGGGTGATGGGAAGATATTCTAAGCAGAAGGGATAGATAAACAATGACTTAAGAGCAAAAACAGTCATTGGATATAACTGAGCCAGGTGTAGGTGTGCGGGTGTGGAAGAGGATGAGATTAAAAGGGTAGACTGAAGCAAGATTACAGAAGATTCTGTATGTCACATTAAAAATTTTGACTTAAGTCTGCAGTGATGGAGACTCTAAGCAAGCTTAATACAGGGAGCAATAAAGAGGGGATGGTTGTCCAGTACTATCACTCTGGCAGCACTGGGAAGAATGGTAGTTAAGCAGATGAGGAAAAACTAGGAAAGAAGCTAATTAGGCAGGTATGAATTGTTAAAACCCATGTGAGAGGCTGAGTCGAGCAGTGCTAGTGAGAATGCGCAGGAGGAGCTGAGTTCTCAGGAGGAAGAATGTTCATGACTTGATGACTGACAGAACCTAAGGTGGTGGGAGGAGTGAGGATAGACTTGGGAGGATAAAATGGGAAGTGACGAAGACACACGCTGTGATGATTGTTAAGAGCACAGGCTCTAGAGTCAGACTGTCTGGGTTTGAATACTGTATCACTTGCTAGCTCATTTTTAAATTGGGAGTGGTAAAAACTGTATCAACTTCATAAGGTTGTAGCATCTCTGGCAATCCAAGAGAAACAATTAGCATAGTGCTTGGCACTAGACAAGGGTTCCATAAATATTAGAATATCAGCTCCTCTTTCCTTTTCCCTTCCCCTCTTCCTTCTCCTCTTCTTTTTCCTCTCTTCTCCCTCCTCCTCCTCTGTATTATTTTTTCATCTTGTCAGTGTTTTGGATTTTGGTCATTCTAATAGGCACATGGTGGTATCTCATTATTGTCTTGATTTTCATTTCCTTAATGGCATATGATATGGAACATCTTTTCATATGTTCATTTGCCATCGATATATCTTCTTTGGTGAGGTGTCTGGTAAGGTCTTTGGCCCACTTTTTTAATCAGGTTGTCATATGCACTTTTAACTTGAATGAACTTGATTAAACACACTTGACAGAAGGAGCTAGAAAGCCAAGGGGGACAGGGGTGTGGGAAAGAATGCAGGAGGAGACAGGAGAATTTAAATAGTGGACCTAAAATAACCCACTCAATAAGTATTAGCCTCAGGGTTAGGGGCAGGAAAGGACTGTTTAGCCACACTGAGTAGTATTCTATCGTTTAGAGGTATACACTTAAAATATTTCCACACGGGCTAACCGTGTCCTTTGTTCCCGCATGAAGACAGAGCTGTCTCAGCCAATGCTGGTGTATTGGACTCATGAGATGGTTAGTTTCCAACGTGCCATTTTCCTAGGAAAATTTTATAGGTGATTTTCAGTGTATACGATTTTTGTTTCATGAGCTGACATCAGAAACCAACTTGTATGTAAAATGTTATTCTATTCTATACACTCCTGTTTCACCTTAGAAATATCTCTCATCCTGAATGTCCTATGTAAATACTTCCCCCCATAAAATAATGCTTTATGCACAGTCATCATGCTAAAAGTATTCATGTTCATTTCATTGATTTCATTGATAGGCCAGTTTTTCATTATAGAATGTGAAACTCTAAAGGTATTTCCTTAGCAAAAACAGATTGAGAATTTCAGTTTTTGATGGAAGACTTGGGAAGACTGAGGTTGCATTAATGATACCAGTGTCTAAACTTTATTTTGGGGCCCCTCAGATGAGAGAGAAAATGACAAGCCATTGTTGTAAATAATACAATTCTATTTCTTTTTATGTTTATACTTTGGATTAAGGAACTGTTGGTGACTACCCTATTATAGGTAGCTCTATAAAATGAAGATTTTTTTCCCCTCAGTAGTGATCTTGCCTAGTTTCAGTTAAGACTGAATTCAAATTCTGACCCTACCCATTCCTAGCCGTGGGACCTCAGGGGGTCATTGTGATAACTCAAAAAGTCAAATTAAAAAAAAAAAGTCAAATAACATAACACATGAAAATACCATGTGTGATAAATAGAAAGCTTTAATCAATCATTAGCTACCGCTGCAGTGATACTCATTGATGTTATTCTTCCCTGAGCACAAGTCAAGAGGTTTTAGTGAGAGCCATGTAGGGCAGGCCATGAGGCAACCTGTGTTATTTACAGCTGGATCTATGAAGAGCTGTTAATGCTCTGGCTCTCACTTTGATTCAGTTCACTGTAGAGAAATAAAAGCTGCCCCAAATATATGTGATCATTTCCCTAATAAACTCAAAGTTGATCTTTTGGGTCCTTTCTAGCATCTCTTGATAAGGGAGAGAGTTTTTAACACCTGATTAATCCAAGGTGCCAGCTAGATTAGTGGATCATTCAAGCTGAAATGTGCAGTTTGGGGTTGGAGCTTTCTGGTTTGGTTATGTCCGTTGGTCAAATGCATTGCATAATTACAAAATTCTATCTTTCACCCCATACTCTAGATGGAGCCTGAACTGTGAGATTTTGATTAGCATCAAAGGGAGGTCTAGCACATGCATGCCATAGAAGTTGCTCACAGCAGAAATCAGATAGTCGCCTCTTTGCAAAGGCCTTTGAAACCCCCAGACTGCATTACCATCTCTTTTACCAAAAACAGATGACTAGAGTCAATTTTGTTTACTTTTTAAAAATAAAGCAAAATAGGTCCCCTGGAAAGATGGTGGAGGAGTAGGGGACCCTATTTCAACTGGCTCCTGGAATTGAGCTGGATATCTACCAGACCACTCTGAACACCCACGAAATCAGCCTGAGATGTAAGAAGATCTGGATCTCTACAAACAGAATATCGCAGGTGGTTGGTTTTGAGGTACAACGCAGGGAGCTGTGATTCTGCGGGCAGATATCGGAAGATAAATGGCAGCGGGAGGGTGCCTGGCCATGGGGATCCTACACCGCCGGTGAGTGACAGCCTCGCACGCCGAGGACAAGGCACAGACTTGCAGACCGGTAGCGGCGGGGAAAGGACTTTAGGGCAGCCCCTGGGAGCAGAAACCCGGAGCGGCGGGGTTGTGCATGCAAACTGGGAGCAGCTGGCAGTTTTAGAAGCACAAAGGGCAGAGACATGCTCCAACCTGGAGGCAGGACTGGAGCGCTGCGGAGGGGTGCACAACCCAGGCCGCTACAGTTTATAGCAGCACGGACAGAAACGGAGACAGTGTGGCCTGGAGAGCTCACTGAAGAACAGACTGAGGTCTCACTGCTCTGAGGAAGAGGGTTGGAAATGGTCTCTTCTGCTCTGACTCACGGAAGAGACGCAGAAAGCCGCCAGGAAAGCTGCCAGAGAAAAAAAGCCCCCAAAACTGATTCCCACTGAGGGCATCCCCCGCCACAGGGGGGCTGGGCAACTCCACCCAAACAAGGTTGCCTGAGTAACAGTGCGGCAGGCCCCTCCCTCAGAAGACAGGTTGGGAAAACAAGAGGCTAGCAACCCTAAGGTTCCAAGAAAACAGGTGCATCTTGCTTGGGTTCTGGTCAATAATTTGGACTCGCTACATTCCCTCAAACACCCATCAACAGAATGACTTGGAGGAAGAGCCCCCAAAACAGAAAAGACTCAGAGATTATGACTTATGCTGCAGGTTTACAAATGGATGCAGATATAACCAAGATGTCGGAGATGGAATTCAGGCTAGCAATTGTGAAGACAATGGCTAGAATGGAGAAATCAATTAATGGCAACATAGAGTCTCTAAGGGCAGAAATGAAAGCTGAATTGGCAGAACTTAAAAATGCTATCAATGAGATCCAATCCAATTTAGATAATCTAACAGCTAGGGTAACTGAGGCAGAAGAATGAATAAGTGACCTGGAAGACAATGTAATAGATAAAAAGGGAAAAGAGGAGGCCAGGGAAAAACAACTCAGAATCCATGAAAATAGAACCAGACAAATAAGTGACACCATGAAGCTTTCCAATGTCAGAATAATTGGAAGCCAGGAGGGAGTGGAGAGAGAGAACTAGAAGATGTATTTGAGCAAATCATAGCTGAGAACTTCCCTAATCTGGGGAATGAAACAAACATTCACTTCCTAGAGGCAGAGAGGACCCCTCCCAAGATCAAGGAAAACAGGCCAACATCCCAGCATGTATTAGTAAAACTTGCAAATCTTAGAACCAAGGAAACCATCTTAAGGGCAGTTAGGGGGAAGAGATTCCTTATGTACAGAGGGAGGAACATCAGAATAACATCAGACCTATCCACAGAGACCTGGCAAGCCAGAAAGGCATGACAAGACATATTCAGGGTACTAAGGAGAAGAACATGCAGCCAAGAATACTTTATCTGGCAAAGCTGTCATTTATTATTATTATTATTTTATTGTTATGTTAATCCCCATAAATTACATCATTAGTTTTAGATGTAGTGTTCCATGATTCATTGTTTGTGCATAACACCCAGTGCTCCATGCAGAACGTGCCCTCCTCAATACCCATCGCCAGGCTAACCCATCCTCCACCCCCTCCCCTCTAGAACCCTCAGTTTGTATTTCAGAGTCCATCATCTCTCATGGTTTGTCTACCCCTCCGATTTCCCCCCCTTCATTCTTCCCCTCCTGCTATCTTCTTCTTCTTTTTTTTTTTTCTTAACATATATTGCATTATTTGTTTCAGAGGTACAGATCTGAGATTCAACAGTCTTGCACAATTCACAGCGCTTACTAGAGCACATACCCTCCCCAGTGTCTATCACCCAGTCACCCCACCCCTCCCACCCCACCCCGCACTCCAGCAACCCTCAGTTTGTTTCCTGAGATTAAGAATTCCTCATATCAGTGAGGTCAGATGATACATGTCTTTCTCTGTTTGACCTATTTCGCTCAGCATAATACCCTCCAGTTCCATCCACGTCGTTGCAAATGGCAAGATCTCATTCCTTTTGATGGCTGCATAATATTCCATTGTATATATATACCACCTCTTCTTTATCCATTCATCTGTCAATGGACATCTTGGCTCTTTCCACAGTTTGGCTATTGTGGACATTGCGGCTATAAACATCGGGGTGCACATACCCTTTCGGATCCTTACTTTTGTATCTTTGGGATAAATACCCAGTAGTGCAATTGCTGGATCATATGATAGCTCTATTTTCGACTTTTTGAGGAACCTCCATACTGTTTTCCAGAGTGGCTGCACCAGCTTGCATTCCCACCAACAGTGTAGGAGGGTTCCCCTTTCTCCACATCCCCGCCAACATCTGTCATTTCCTGACTTGTTAATTTTAGCCATTCTGACTGGTGTGAGGTGGTATCTCATTGAGGTTTTGATTTGGATTTCCCTGATGCCGAGCGATATTGAGCACTTTTTCATGTGTCTGTTGGCCATTTGGATGTCTTCTTTGCAGAAATGTCTGTTCATGTCTTCTGCCCATTTCTTGATTGGATTCTTTGTTCTTTGGGTGTTGAGTTTGAAAAGTTCTTTATAGATTTTGGATACTAGCCCTTTATCTGATATGTCATTTGCAAAGATCTTCTCCCATTCTGTCGGTTGTCTTTTGGTTTTGTTGACTGTTTCTTTTGCTTTGCAAAAGCTTTTTATCTTGATGAAGTCCCAATAGTTCATTTTTGCCCTTGCTTCCCTTGCCTTTGGCGATGTTTCTAGGAAGAAGTTGCTGCGGCTGAGGTCGAAGAGGTGGCTGCCTGTGTTCTCCTTTAGGATTTTGATGGACTCCTCTCTCAAACTGAGTTCTTTCAACCATTTGGAGTCTTATTTTTGTGTGTGGTGTAAGGAAATGGTCCAGTTTCATTCTTCTGCATGTGGCTATCCAATTTTCCCAACACCATTTGTTGAAGAGACTGTCTTTTTTCCATTGGACATTCTTTCCTGCTTTGTCAAAGATTAGTTGACTGTAGAGTTGAGGGTCCATTTCTGGGCTCTCTATTCTGTTCCATTGATCTCTGTGTCTGTTTTTGTGCCAGTACCATGCAGTCTTGATGATGACAGCTTTGTAATAGAGCTGGAAGTCCGGAATTGTGATGCCGCCAGCTTTGCTTTTCTTTTTCAACATTCCTCTGGCTATGTGGGTCTTTTCTGGTTCCATACAAATTTTAGGATGATTTGTTCCATTTCTTTGAAAAAAGTGGATGGTATTTTGATGGGGATTGCATTGAATGTGTAGATTGTTCTAGGTAGCATTGACATCTTCACAATATTTGTTCTTCCAATCCATGAGCATGGAACGTTTTTCCATTTCTTTGTGTCTTCCTCAATTTCTTTCATGAGTATTGTATAGTTTTCTGAGTACAGATCCTTTGCCTCTTTGGTTAGATTTATTCCTAGGTATCTTATGGTTTTGGGTGCAATTGTAAATGGGATCAACTCCTTAATTTCTCTTTCTTCTGTCTTGTTGTTGGTATATAGGAATGCTACTGACTTCTGTGCATTGATTTTATATCCTGCCACTTGACTGAATTCCTGTATGAGTTCTAGCAGTTTTGGGGTGGAGTCTTTTCGGTTTTCCACATAAAGTATCATATCATCTGCAAAGAGTGAGAGTTTGACTACTTCTTTGCCGATTTGGATGCCTTTGATTTCTTTTTGTTGTCTGATTGCTGTGGCTAGGACTTCTAATACTATGTTGAATAGCAGTGGTGATAGTGGACATCCCTGCTGCGTTCCTGACCTTAGGGGCAAAGCTCCCAGTTTTTCCCCATTGAGAATGATATTAGCTGTAGGTTTTTCACAGATGGCTTTTATGATATTGAGGTATGTACCCTCTATCCCTACACTGTGAAGAGTTTTGATCAAGAAAGGATGCTGTAGGGGCACCTGGGTGGCTCAGTTGGTTAAGCGACTGCCTTCAGCTCAGGTCATGATCCTGGAGTCCCTGGATCGAGTCCCGCATCGGGCTCCCTGCTCGGCAGGGAGTCTGCTTCTCCTTCTGACTCTCCCCCTCTCATGTGCTCTGTCTCATTCTCTCTCTCTCAAATAAATAAATAAATAAAATCTTTAAAAAAAGAAAGAAAGGATGCTGTACTTTGTCAAATGCTTTTTCTGCATCTATTGAGAGGATCATATGGTTCTTGTTCTTTCTTTTGTTAATGTATTGTATCATGTTGATTGATTTGCAGATGTTGAAACAACCTTGCAACCCAGGGATAAATCCCACTTGGTCATGGTGAATAATCCTTTTAATGTACTGTTGGATCCTATTGGCTAGTATTTTGGTGAGAATTTTTGCATCTATGTTCATCAGGGATATTGGTCTGTAATTCTCCTTTTGGATGGGGTCTTTGTCTGGTTTTGGGATCAAGGTAATGCTGGCCTCATAAAATGAGTTTGGAAGCTTTCCTTCCATTTCTATTTTTTGGAACAGTTTCAGAAGAATAGGTATTAATTCTTCTTGAAATGTTTGGTAGAATTCCCCTTGGAAGCCATCTGGCCCTGGGCTTTTGTTTTTTGGGAGATTTTTGATGACTGCTTCCATTTCCTTAGTGGTTATAGGTCTGTTCAGGTTTTCTATTTCTTCCTGGTTCAGTTTTGGTAGTTGATACATCTCTAGGAATGCATCCATTTCTTCCAGATTATCTAATTTGCTGGCATACAGTTGCTCATAATATGTTCTTATAATTGTTTGTATTTCTTTGGTGTTGCTTTGGGATGGAATGTTCTGAATATGTCTGTGAAGTCCATTTGGTCCAGTGTGTCATTTAAAGTCTTTATTTCCTTGTTGATCTTTTGCTTAGACGATCTGTTCATTTCAGTGAGGGGGTGTTAATGTCCCCCACTATTATTGTATTGTTGTCAATGTGTTTCTTTGCTTTTGTTATTAATTGCCTTATATAATTGGCTGCTCCCATGTTAGGGGCATAGATATTTACAATTGTTAGAGCTTCTTGGATAGATCCTTTAAGTAGGATATAGTGTCCTTCCTCATCTCTTATTACAGTCTTTGGTTTAAAATCTAATTTGTCTGATATAAGGATTGCCACCCCAGCTTTCTTTTGGTGTCCATTAGCATGGTAAATGGTTTTCCACCCCCTCACTTTCAATCTGGGGGTGTCTTTGGGTCTAAAATGAGTCTCTTGCAGACAGCATATCGATGGGTCTTGTTTTTTTAATCCAGTCTGATAGCCTGTGTCTTTCCATTCCGGCATTTAGCCCACTTACATTCAGGGTAACTATTGAAAGATAGGAATTTAGTGCCATTGTATTGCCTGTAAGGTGACTGTTACTCTATATTGTCTGTGTTCCTTTCTGGTCTATGTTGCTTTTAGGCTCTCTCTTTACTTAGAGGACCCCTTTCAATATTTCTTGTAGGGCTGGTTTTGTGTTTGCAAATTCCTTTAGTTTTTGTTTGTCCTGGAAGCATTTTATCTCTCCTTCTCTTTTCAATGACAGCCTAGCTGGATAGAATATTCTTGGCTGCATATTTTTCTCATTTAGTGCTCTGAATATATCCTGGCAGTCCTTTCTGGCCTGGGAGGTCTCTGTGGATAGGTCTGTTGCCAGTCTCATGTTTCTACCATTGTAGGTTACATATCTCTTCTCCTGAGCTGCTTTCAGGATTTTCTCTTCGTCTCTGAGACTTGTAAGTTTTACTATTAGAAGTCGGGGTGTTGACCTGTTTTTATTGATTTTGAGATGGGTTCTCTGTGCCTCCTGGATTTTGATGCCTGTTTCCTTCCCCATATTAGGGAAGTTCTCTGCTATAATTTGCTCCAGTATACCTTCTGCCCCTCTCTCTCTTTCTTCTTCTTCTGGGATCCCAAGTATTCTAATGTTGTTTCGTCTTATGGTATCGCTTATCACTTGAATTCTGCCCTCGTAATCCAGTAGTTGTTTATCTCTCTTTTTCTCAGCTTCTTTATTTTCCATCATTTGGTCTTCTATATCACTGATTCTCTCTTCTGCCTCATTTATCCTAGCAGTTAGCGCCTCCATATTTGATTGCACCTCATTAATAGCCTTTTTGATTTCTACTTCGTTAGATTTTAGTTCTTTTACTTCTCCAGAAAGGGTTTCTCTAATAACTTCCATGCTTTTTTCAAGCCCAGCTAGTATCTTTAAAGTGATGATTCTGAACTCTAGATCTGACATTGTACTTATGTCCATATTGAGTAGGTCCCTGGCAGTCAGTACTACCTCTTGTTCTTTTTGTTGAGGTGATTTTTTCCATCTTGTCATTTTGCCCAGAGGAGAATAGATTAATGAGAGAACAAAATGCTAACAGGGTAACAACGTCCCCAGAAAATATACTCTAAACAAATCAGAAAAAACCTGAAGCAGTGGGAAAAGAAAGGAAAAGAGAGAAAAAAGAAAAAGGAAAAAAAAGGGAAAGGAAAAGATAAAGATAATAACAAACAAAAACAGAACCAAACAAAAAAAACCAGGATGTGATCAAATATGATTAGGCTGGTATATAGATCAGTGCCACACACTAGATTTTGGGTGTATTTGGTTTGTTAGAAGAAAGTGCCTCCCGAAATTTTAAAGAAAGAAAAAGTTATATATGTACAAAAATAAGGGTTGAATTGATGAAGGGATAGAATATGAGTGTAACGATGAAAATTATTAAAAATTTTATAAAAGGAATTGATAAGAAGTTGTTTGAAAAAAGAAAAAAGAGGATTTAAAAAAAAGAGAAAAAAAATGGAAGAGAATGTGATCAGGCAAGGGAGTAGAACAAAACCATACACTAGAGATTTAGGGTATATTTTGATCTGTTAGAAGAAACGTTCTCAAAATTTTAAAGAGAGAACAATTTATATATATATATGCCAAAAATACGGGTAACTACTATGAAGGGATAGAATATGAATCTAAAAATGAAAAATAAAAATGTTTTTTTTTTTTTAAAGGGATTGATAAGATGTTGGTTTAAAAAGGGAAAAAAGAAAAATTCCAAAAAAAAAAAAAAAGACAGTTAAAAAAAAATTAACTTTGAAAGACTAAAAATCATGGTAAAAAAGCCATTAATTCTATGTACAGTATTCCCCTAGCGCTGGAGTTTTGCCGTTCTCATTGATTAGTAAACGTGGTCTTGGCTGGCTTTTCTCGCTGATCTTTGGGGGAGGGACCTGTTGCCATGGTTTTAAATGTCTTTGCCGGAGGCAGAATTGCCACGCCCTTGCCCCTGTCCAGGCTAAGTAATCTGCTCGGGTTTGCTCTCTGGAGCTTTGGTTCCCTGCAAGCTTTCCATACAGCTTTGGATGCGGAGAGTGAAAATGGCGGCCTCCCGGTATTATGTGGAGCGAAATAAGTCAAACAGAGAAAGACATGTATCATATGATCTCACTGATATGAGGAATTCTTAATCACAGGAAACAAACTGAGGGTTTCTGGGGTGGGGGGTGGGGTGGGAGGGATGGGGTGACTGGGTGATAGACACTGGGGAGGGTATGTGCTCTGGTAAGTGCTGTGAATTGTGCAAGACTGTTTAATCTCAGATCTGTACCTCTGAAACAAATAATGCAATATATGTTAAGAAAAAAAAAAGAAGGAGAAGAAGTTAGCGGGAGGGGAAGAATGAAGCGGGGCAAATCGGAGGGGTAGACGAACCATGAAAAGACGATGGACTCTGAAAAACAAACTGAGGGTTCTAGAGGGGAGAGGGGTGGGAGGATGGGTTAGCCTGGTGATGGGTATTGAGGAGGGCACATTCTGCATGGAGCACTGGGTGTTATGCACAAACAATGAATCATGGAACACTCCATCTAAAACTAATGATGTAACATTAACATAAGAATTAAAAAAATGAAAATGGCGGCCTCCCAATCTCCACCTCAGAGGAGCTGAGAACTCAGGGCCCCACTCCTCAGTGAGCCCCCAGAGAAAAGTCGCCAGTCACTCCTGTCTCCCCGGTCTCTGGCCACACTCCGTGCTCACCCGGCCTGTGACCGCACTTTTCTGTCTCTGGCACCCGACCCCGTGTGGAGTCTCCAAACCCAGCAGATCCCTGCGGTGTGCTCCTGCACCTCTCCTCCCGGGGGAAGAAGGTGAGTCTCCCTGGATCTGCCGCTTGTCAGGTCCCTGCTGGAGGAGCAGTGGCCTGACTGTGCCCCGGATCACGGTTTATGGCAACCCTGAGCTGAGAGCCCGCACCCCGGCTCCATCTCTGCAGCTGGCTTCCCCGCTCCAATACCTGGGAACTCTGCCGCACTCAGGCACCCCCGGTCTTTCTGTGACCCCGAGGGTCCTGAGACCACACTGTCCCACAAGGGTTCCACCCCCCGCTTAGCCACCAGAGTGATGTCCCTCAGAGGAGCCGACTTCTAAAATTTCCGGCTTTGTGCCCCGTGGCTCTATCACTTGCTGGAAGAGGCTGACGGAGTCCCCTCCCCCGCCGTCTATCCTCCTGAATATCGCCTCAGATTCACTTCTCTGCACGTCCTACCGTCCAGAAAGTGGTCGCTTTTCTGTTCAGCGAGTTGTTGCTCTTCTTTTCTTTGATCTCCTGTTGTGTTCGTAGGTGTTCAGAATGGTTTGATCCCTATCCAACTGAATTCCTGAGACCAGACGAAATCCAGGTCTCCTACTCCTCCGCCATTTTGCTCCGCCCCAAGGCTGTCATTTAGAATGGACGGAGAGATGCAGAGCTTCCATGACTGGCGGAAACTGAAAGAATATGTGACCACTAAACCAGGCCTGCAAGAAATATTAAGGGGGGTTCTATAAAAGGAGAAAGACCCCATGAGTGATATACAACAGGAATTTACGGGGATAATCTATAAAAACAATGTGTTCATAGGCAACATGATCATAATTAATTCATATCATTCAATAATCACTGTCAACGTGAATGGCCTAAGTGCTCCCATAAAATGGCACAGGGTTGCAGATTGGATAAAAAGACAGGACCCATCCATATGCTGTCTACAAGAGACTCATTTTGAACCTAAAGATACATCCAGACTGAAAGTGAAGGGATGGAGATCCATCTTCCATGCCAGCGGACCTCAAAAGAAAGCTGGGGTATCAATTCTTATATCAGACAAATTAGATTTTAAACTAAAGTCTGTAATTAGACACACAGAAGGACACTATATCATTCTTAAAGGGTCTATCCAACAAGAAGATCTAACAACTGTAAATATCTATGCCCCCAACATGGGAGCAGCCATCTACATAAGCCAACTGTTAACCAAAATAAAGAGTCATATTGATAACAATACATTAATTGTAGGAGACCTCAATACTCCACTCTCAGCAATGGACAGATCATCTAAGCAGAAAATCAACAAGGAAACAAGAGCTTTGAATGATACATTGGACCAGATGGACCTCATAGATATTTACAGAACATTCCACCCTAAAACAACAGAATACTCATTCTTCTCAAGTGCACACGGAACTTTCTCCAGATCACATACTGGGTCACAAATCAGGTCTCAACCGACACCAAAAGACTGAGATTATTCCCTGCATATTCTCAGACCACAATGCTTTAAAACTGCAACTCAATCACAAGAAAAAATTTGGCAGAAATTCAAACACTTGGAAGCTAAAGACTACTCTGCTCAAGAACGTTTGGTCAACCAGGAAATCAAAGAAGAACTTAAACAATTCATGGTAACCAATGAGAATGAAAACACATCAGTCCAAAATCTATGGGATACTGCAAAAGCGGTCCTAAGGGGGAACTACATAGCCATCCAAGCCTCACTCAAATAGAAAAATCCCGAATTCACCAACTAACTTTACACCTTAAAGAACTAGAGAAAAAGCAACAAATGATGCCTAAGCCATGCATTAGAAGAGAAATAATTAAAATTAGAGCAGAAATCAATGAATTAGATACCAGAAACACAGTAGATCAGATCAACGAAACTAAAAGTTGGTTCTCTGAAAGAATGAATAAGATTGATAAACCACTGGCCAGAGTTATCCCAAAGAAAAGAGAAAGGACCCAAATTAATAAAATTATGAATGAAAGGGGAGTGATCACGACTAACACCAAGGAAATAGAAACAATTATTAGAAATTATTATCAACAACTATATGCCAATAAACTGAGCAATCTGGATGAAATGGAGGCCTTCCTGGAAACCTATAAGCTGCCAAAACTGAAACAGGAAGAAATTGACAACTTGAATAGGCCAATAACCAGTAACGAGATTGAAGCACTGATCAAAAAACTCCCAAAAAAACAAGAGTCCAGGGCCTGATGGATTCCCTGGGGAATTCTACCAAACATTCAAAGAAGAAATAATACCTATTCTACTGAAGCTGTTTCAAAAAATAGAAATGGAAGGAAAACTTCCAAACTCATTCTTTGAGGCCAGCATTACCTTAATCCCCAAACCAGGCAAAGACCCCATCAAAAAGGAGAATTTCAGACCGATATCCCTGATAAATATGGATTCCAAAATCCTCAACAAAATCCTAGCTAATAAGATCCAACAATACATTAAAAGGATCATCCACCACGACCAAGTGGGATTTATCCCCAGGATGCAAGAGTGGTTCAACATTCGCAAATCAATCAATGTGATAGATCACATTAATAAGAGGATGGAGAAGAACCATATGGTCCTCTCAATTGATGCAGAAAAAGCATTTGACAAAATACAACATCCTTTCCCAATTAAAACTCTTCAGAGTATAGGGATAGAGAGAACATTCCTCAAGTTCATAAAATCCATCTATGCAAAACCCACAGCGAATATCATCCTCAATGGGGAAAAGCTGAGAGCCTTTCCCTTAAGATCAGGAACACGTCAAGGATGCCCACTCTTGCCACTATTGTTCAACATAGTACTAGAAGTCCTAGCAACAGCAATCAGACAACAAAAAGAAATAGACGGTGTTCAAATTGGCAAAGAAGAAGTCAGGCTCTCTCTTTTCACAGACGACATGATACTTTATGTGGAAAACCCAAAAGACCACCCCCAAATTACTAGAACTCATCCAGCAATTCGGTAATGTGGCAGGATACAAAATCAATGCACAGAAACCAGTTACTTTCTTATACACTAAGAACGCAACTGTAGACAGAGAAATTAGAGAACCGTTTCCATTTACAATAACACCAAAAACCATAAGATACCTCGGAATAAACCTAACCAAAGAGGTAAAGGATCTATACTCTAGGAACTACAAAACACTCATGAAAGAAATTGAAGAAGACACAAAAAGATGGAAAAATATTCCATGCTCATGGATCAGAAGAATAAACATTGTTAAAATGTCTATGCTACCCAGAGCAATCTATACCTTCAATGCCATCCCAATCAAAATTCCAATGACATTTTTCAAAGTGTTGGAACAAACAATCCTAAAATTTGTATGGAATCAGAAAAGACCCCGAATTGCCAAGGAGGTGTTGAAAAAGAAAAACAAAGCTGGGGGCATCACGTTGCCAATTTCAAGTTATATTACAAAGCTGTGATCACCAAGACAGCATGGTACTGGCACAAAAACAGACATATAGACCAATGGAACAGAATAGAGAACCCAGATATGGATCCTCCACTGTATAGTCAAATAATTTTTGACAAAGCAGGAAAAAACATGCAATGGAAAAAAGACAGTCTCTTCAATAAATGGTGCTGGGAAAATTGGACAGCCACATACAGAAGAATGAAACTCGACCATTCTCTAACACCATTCACAAAGATAAACTCTAAGTGGATGAAAGACCTCAATGTGAGACAGGAATCCATCAAAATCCTAGAGGAGAACATAGGCAGTAGCCTCTTTGACATCACCCACAGCAACTTCTTTCAAGATACATCTCCAAAAGCTAGTGAAAAAAAGCAAAAATGAACTTTTGGGACTTCATCAAGATAAAAAGCTTCTGCACAGCAAAGGAAACAGTCAACAAAACAAAGAGGCAACCCACAGAATGGGAGAAGATATTTGCAAATGACACTACAGATAAAGGGCTGGCATCTAAGATCTATAAAGAACTTCTCAAACTCAACACCCAAAAAACAAATAATCAGGTCAAAAAGTGGGCAGAAGTTATGAAAAGACACTTCTCTGAAGACATACAAATGGCTAACAGACACATGAAAAAATGTTCATCATCATTAGCCATCAGGGAAATCCAAATCAAAACTGCATTGAGATACCACCTTACACCAGTTAGAATGGCCAAAATGGACAGGGAAAGAAACAACAAATGTTGGAGAGGTTGTGGAGAAACGGGAACCCTCTTACACTGTTGGTGGGAATGCAAGTTGGTACAGCCCCTTTGGATAACAGTGTGGAGGTTCCTCAAAAATTTAAAAATACAGCTACCCTATGACCCAGCAATTGCACTGCTGGGTATTTACCCCAAAGACACAGATGTAGTGAAAAGGAGGGCCATATGCACCCCAATGTTTATAGCAGCCATGTCTGCAATAGCCAAACTATGGAAAGAGCCGAGATGCCCTTCAACAGATGAATGGATAAAGAAGATGTGGTCCATACATTCAAGGGAATATTACTCAGCCATCAGAAAGGATGAATACCCAACTTTTACATCAACATGGATGGGACTGGAGGAGATTATGGTAAGTGAAATAAGTCAAGCAGAGAAAGTCAATTATCATATGGTTTCACTTATTTGTGGAACATAAGGAATTGCATGGAGGACAGTAGGAGAAGGAAGGGAAAAATGAGGGGTTGGGAATTGGAGGGGGAGATGAACCATGAGACACTATGGACTCTGAGAAAGAAACAGGATTTTAGAGGGGTATGGGGAGGGGGGATGGGTTAGCCCAGTGATGTGTATTAAGGAGGGCACGTACTGCATGGAGCACTGGGTGTTATACGAAAACAATGGATCATGGATCACCACATCAAAAACTAATGATGTATTGTATGGTGTTTAAATAAAAATAAAGCAAAATAAAAGCAAATGACTCAAAGACATCTCAGAAGTTCTCCAGATTAAGGGCTTGTATCAATTTCCTAAATAGCAAACACCATTTATTCTCTGTCGATCTTTCTTTCTTACCAAATTTAGAGGGATTTTATTCATTCCAAACCAAATGATTAATTAAAATGAGCCCTGGAGTCCTCCCTTTTTCTCTTCAGCTTCGGTGGTAATTAATCATGGCTCTTCCTGGCTTTTAATAGCATTCCAATTGTACCTTACTATATTATTTTGGTTGTCTCTTAGAAAAGCAACTGTGTCAGCCTACAACAATGCAGAGAATAGGTTCAGAAATGTAAATTAACCTTGATTCACCCCATTCCTGAAAGGGAGTTCCTGAGTCTTTCAGGAAAATGCTCCCTGTCACTTCATGTGAAGTTATCCATTAGGAACCAGGTGTCTGGAGTTTTTCACAGTGCTTTTAATAGGAGGCCAGATTATTTGGGCCAAGAGAAGCATGTTCTTGAACAATACTGGACATTTCCCTATTTAAATAGGATTAAAGTGTTTCAGATCAAGGGGCAAGAACATCAAAGAGGGAATATTGTAAGGGTTTTAAATTCTCTAATAATGATTTATGTTGAAAAATATCACACTTTTTAAGCCCTCTTTCAAAATAAGGAATTAAATTTCTTATTTGAGATGGTGATTTTGCCATTGTCAACTCCCTCGAAATTCTTATAAATACTTGGAGAGGAAAAAAAAGATATAGTTATTACACACAGACACACAAACACACACACACTGTAACAGGATATAGTTTCCCAGTGATTAGAAGGTCTGTGGTGACAAATAGAGGCTATGATTGGTCTCAAATACTGATACACGCTTGAAGGAGAATAAATTTTCTTTCCTAAAGAACTTGAAGGAAGCAACCTATTCCCCCTCCACTTTCTGAACAGAGACCCAAGGTCTGCAACAACAGAAAATGTTGAGGCCAACCCACTGTGTTGTCTAGAAGGTAAAAAGACAGGACGTGGAGGGGGCTGGTGGTGAAGTACTGAGTTTGGGATTTATAACCGTGGGGTATGGTAGAGACAGGAGGGGCCCTGGTGCAGGCAGGGAACCTTAGTACTCCCGTATTTCATCTCATCTGCATGGCAGAGAAGAGGAATAGAGCTAGGAAAAGGTGGCTCAACTCAATCCTGCCGCGTGTGGAGGGTATCTTAGGGTCACAAGATAGAAGCTAGTAGCCAGGCACTTTAATTTGTTCTCCAACTGTATACTTGAAGAGGTAATTCCACTCATTTCTGAGGATACATTTGCCAGCTGCTCTGTTTAATATGCCCGTCTACTATTTGCATGGTATAAAATGAATTGTAGGCTGGGCATCTGGGTGGCTCAGTCAGTTAAATGTCTGCCTTCGGTTCAGGTCATGATCCTGGGGTCCTGAGATTGAGCCCCACCTCGGGGCTCCCTGCTCAGTGGGAGCCTGTTTCTTCCTCTTTCTCTGCCACTCCTTCCTTCCTGTGCTCTCTCTCTCTCAAATAAATACAGAAAATCTTTAAAAAAATTAAATTAAATTAATTGTAGGCTTCCGGTTTGGTTGAGAAAAGCTCACTTTTCCTTTTGGTACACAAAGGGCTTTTCTCCTGTAAGTGGATTCCTTATAATCAGGGAAATGGGCTATCAAGCTACATTAAAGATTAAAAATCAGTAACAATGACAATATAAAGCCACTTATAGTCTGATATAAGGCAAGCCTCCTTTATCCATGCTAAAACCTTTCTCCCCTTGTGTATCTCCCCTTCTCTTGTTTACTGGGATGTTTTCTAGTCTAACCAAGAGAACACTGCCTTTTCTTTTCTTCCCTAACTCTGTTATTTTTCTCCCCAGCTGGGAAGCTGACCACCAATAAGTTTAACAAATCCTCAGTTGTAGGATAGGTATAATAGTGGGACTATATTTACAGTTTGGTTTGGAGTATGGAATGTGATAATGCACACAAAACACTTACTACAATGCCCCACTCATAAAAACATAACATAAAAACCTAGAAAATGTCATGACCCAAATATCCTCATTTGGGAACAGGTAACACACATTGCTCTGCCAAAAGAGGCCTGGCCTAGAGTCAGTGAAAAACAGAAAAAACTGGGCCCCAAAACAACTCAGTAGCAGGGGCAGAACAAGTGTATCCAGGAGGTCTGGGGGTCACCTTGTGCACAGTTTGCAGGTGTTACATTTCACTACATTATATTCTTTTGGTCCAGCTATCAAGTATCCCTGCTCTCTTATTAAAGGAAATTGGGTTCCCTTCTCTCCTTCAGAAACCAAAGTAGAAACTAGTCCACAAGGTCCACAAGAACATTAGTAACTGATCACTAGGAGTTAGGAATGAATGCTCTAGCAATCTGTGCTAGAACATGCTGAGCAGTATCTTTCTTGACATTCTAACTGGGGGAATTTCTCAATCTGCTACTGTAGCAAATGGGTGCTTTGGTATGAGAATGTATAATCTTTATCTTACTATATCACTATAGAGTCATATCAAGGCCACACTACCTGCTCTCATAGATAACCCTCAAACTTCAATTTTTTTTAACACAATAGAAGGTGGTTTCTCACTTGCCTCAAGTCCAAATCAGGTGTTTCTAATCATAGGCAATTCCCTTCTAGTGGAGATTCAGGAGCCCAGCCTCCTTCCATCTCGAGCAAGTGGCTTCCATGAGGGTTTTCGTCAAGCCATTGCAGCCAGAAAGAGCAGGTAGCCTTTGATGGGCCAGGCTTCAGGTAACAGACATTACCTATGCTTACATTTCACTTGCTAGAACTTAGTCACTGGCTGCACCTAACAGGGTAGTCTGGGAAATGCAGCCCAGTCATGGGACCAGAGAGGGGATGCCTAGTCTAAAGAGATCTCTCCTCAATCTTGAATGAACATCCAGGACACACACACATACACACACACACACACTTCTGCAATGAAGATTATGGAAAATACTTTGAGTCAGGAAAATTCACAATACTTTAAGACTCTGTGGGACACCACACCTACAAAAATTATTTAATCCAAGAAACGGAAAAATATGGCACTTTCAAGGCCATAGGAAGGCGTGATCTCTTTGAAGCATCTGTGGAAACCCCAAGGAGAGACAGGTTGAGAATGAGGCTGTGCTGCAAACAGAGTCTCCTTAAGAAATGGTACCTCATAGAATATACTGCATATGGCTGTTTCACATAAATATGTATGATAAATATTTTCCTAAGCCATTCCATCCATTCTCACCGCTTTTGAAGGCTCACATTATACATCCAAATATTCATGATTGACACTTCTCCTAGGACACCTTCATTTTCTCCTTCTGCAGACATGGGGAGGTATGCTTTCTTATTTATTTTTTAAATAAACTTTAGAATTTAATATATACATGTATATTGGGAAAACCGAGATGGTATGATATTGAATCTTCCCATCCAGAAATATAATATATTACTCAATGTATTCAGGCTTTATTTTAGGCCACTCAGTAACATTTTAAAGTTATTTTCAATTTCTGCACATTTACTTACTAATAGACCTAAGCAAGTCGCTTAAGCTTCCAAAGTGTAAGTTTTCTTAACAGAATAAATAATAGTAGCTACCTTATCAGGAGAATATTGAGTATCAATATTTAATATCAATACTATATATAGTATATAGATAATATATATAAAAGCACATATCATAGTGTCTGACATAGTAAAAACTATTCAATAAGTGGTAATAATTATTATAATATTGCTAGATTTATTATAACATATGTGCTAATTTATATCAATTTTATGACTAGCATCATTTCCCCATGTTTTCTAATTGGCTTTGTAGATATGTAAGAAATAGTGTTTTTTATATATCTACTAAATTCTTATTTACTAAATTCTGATTGTTTCTAATGGTTTTTCAGTAGATTATCTTGGTTTTTCATGTTTTTCATTATTACATTATTACTTTATTTCATTATGGTAATAAACATTTTGGATCTAATACCTAATGTTCATTTTAGTCCTTATATTATCATACGGGTTAAAACTTTAAAGACAAAGCAATGTGCCTGTCTTGTTCGTAGGTTATAAAAGATGAAAAGCATAAGTATTTCTGTTAACATGGGGTGCATGATCTGCTTGAGTTACATAATATTTATACTGTTAAAAAAGTAAACTTTTACTCCTACTTTTTTGGGGGGATGCTGTTTTTTTATTTTAAAAAATTATGTAAAATCATGTTGCTTTTATCAAATATCTTACAGGTATAGGCCTGATATAATACTGTTTTGGATTAAATTAATACATGTTGTTGAACTATTTTTACATTACTAGGATAAATCTTACTTGGTTTTGAGATGTTCTTCAATAAATTTCTGGGCTTAATTTCATAATATTTATTAAGGATAACGATCTATATACATGAGTAGGGTTGATTTCTAATTTTTTTTTTAAGTTCAATGTCAGATTTTGGCATTGAATTTGTTAAATTATTTGGGAATTCTACCTTTGTCTATGTTCTAAAATAGTTCATATAATATCTTTTTAAAAGGAGTTTGATGTAATTACCCATAAAACCAGTTGGAATTGGCACCTTTTCTGAAAGTAATTACTTGGCATACATTTTTTATTTCTTCTTAGCTTATTGTTTTATTTATATTTCCATCTTTGATCTTCAATCCATGTTTAAGTTATATTTTCCTAGAAAATCATCTACTTCACTAAGATTTTCTTATAAAAGAGATAAGTAGATATGCAGTGTATTTTTAATTAAAACACTTTCTTAGTTTGGACCCCAATTTCTCTATCTGTAAAATGAACAAATTGGATGGGACAAATTTCAGAGAACTTTTTAACTCTAACACTTTATAACTATAATTCTTTAAATCAAGTCAATTACTAATTTCAGTGGGGTTTCGGAGAAAAGTAACTTTCTTGTGATGTGTTCATCTATAACTTTGCATCTGGCACCATCTCCCTGGTTCTCACCATCTTCCTTGTGACATTATCCCAGTTGATCCCTTTTCATTCAGTGTCACCTCCTCAAAACTATGTTCAGTGTTAAGGGCAGGTTTAGCTTCCTAAAACTAGTTTGCATATAATCCCTATAGTGCACTGGTGATGTTTTCCTGTGACTATGCTCTAAGTCACACTTACAGTCTGTTTCATTACATTTGCACATGGCCTGAGAGTCTTATAGGATATGATGCTCTCTCTCCTCTCACACTTCACCTCCTACTTCCTCCTGTGCAGCTCACTCTGTTCGAGCCACTCTGGCTTCCTTGCTCTTCATCCAACAATGCAACTTTCTTTCTGCCTCAAAGGCTTTCACTTTAGCCTTTGTTCAAAATTCAGGGGCGCCTGGGTGGCTCAGTCTGTTAAGTGTCTGCCTTCGGCTCAGGTCATGATCCTGAGGTCCTGGGATTGAGCCCGCATCTGGCTCCCTGCTCAGGAGACCTCCCCCCACATACCGCGTTGGGCTCCCTCTGCCCCTCCCCCTGCTTGTGCCTCTCTCTCTCTCTCAAATAAATAAATAAAATCTTAAAAAAAAATTCACCTCCTCATAATATTTGTCCCTAGTCATCAATATATATGATATCAACTCTCATGACAATCTATCCTCTTACCTTGTTTTATTTGTCATGACCTGACAGTTTTATTAATTCATTTGTTTATTTAAATTTTACATATCTTCTCAACTAAACTGTGAGCTCTGTGAAAGCCAGCATATTACTCTGGGGTCTGCAGAAGATTGGTATAATAATATTCCCTGCAGTCTCCCTACTGCTACCACCAGTTTCTTCTTTCCAATTCATATGTACATCATTGTGGTGAAATTAATATTTCTAAAGCCAACTTGTGACCACATGACTATCTCACATTAAGTTGTGCAGTAAGTTGTTGCTTATTGCTCACAGAATTAAGACAAAATTCCCCACTATCTTAGCCTAGATTTTAGTCATTATCTCTCACCATTCCTCTACTATTTATTTCAACCAAATTAGACTGCAATGCACTAAAAAAATATGCCCTAATCCCCACTTCCATATTGCTGCACCTCCAAAATTTTACTCATCTTAGAAGTCTTACCTCACATCATTCCCTCTTCATGAAGAAATTTCCAATTCTCTTTGATTGAATGTGACTTTCCCCCTAATCTTTGAAGAAGTTGGCCTGTACCTCTTTCTTGTACTTACCTTGTCTTTTTTTCAGTCCTCCATTTCATTGCAAAGCTAAGACCATGTTTTTACCCATCTTCACATGACCCCAGCGAGCAGTGTGCCTGACATCCAGTTGACATTCATTTGTTGAATACCTGCTGATTGTAGACAGGCCGAATGACCTCTGGTCCAGAAACAAAATAACTACCTGAGGTAGAAACTATTATTAATTCCATTCTACATCTGCAGTTGGGTAACTTATCCAAGGTCACTGTGGTGGAACTAGGGCTCCAACTCAGTCATCCTCTCTCCAGGGCATACTGTATGGCAAGGACATTCACGAGGTACAAGATCTGAAAGACGATCATGGGAAGGCTTACTTGTAATGAAACCACAGTATCTGGGGAATATAACATCTGGTTATGTTGGGTGAATTTTAGGGTTTCTGTTATTCCTTGCTTGTGGCTGGCAGCAAGGGTTTATTTCTGACATATCTCTGTGTTGTTTTATCTTTTTGATGGAAATGATGTACTATCCAGATTTATAAGACTGTTGTGAAAAAAATGCATCCTATATTGCTACTCATTTGAGTCACCTGATAGTTTAAGCCAGTCAACATTGCTCATTCAAAACAATCAAAGGACTGGGAGCAATTAGTCAGGAGGCCTTGACAGCCAGAGAGTAAATTACATTTATAAGCATACTCTGGAGCCATCACAAAAAGCTCTTTAATGAGAACATGGGCTATTTGTTCTTGTCGATTAAACAATATCTATATGGAGGTTGGTTGTTCATTTGTACACCCCCCAGATTTTGTTTTTACAGGTCAGAGTGGAGACTGCTCACACATATCATTGTCTGGGCCACTTGCAAGGGAAGATGAGCTGTATTGGTCAGGGTATCAACATTTCCTGGGCTTGGAATCCATACCAATCTTTTCAAGGCATTTTAGCATATTTTTATTGGCTATTTGGCCATATGGTATAATGGAAAAATGTTTTTTTTTTTTTTAAGATTTGATTAGTTCATTTATTTATTTGAAAGAGAGAGAGCACACTCCAGAGAGAGCACGAGTGGGGGTGGGGGGCAGAGGGAGAAGCAGACTCCCAGCCAAGCAGGGAACTGGACTTTGGGCTCCATCCCAGGACCCTGAGATCATGACCTGAGCTGGAGGCAGACACTTAATGGACTGAGCCACCCAGACGCCTCTAATGGAAAGTATGTTAAGCTTGACTTCAGGAGTCTACATCCTCTGACTACTTCATGATCTGGGCAGTCATTTTACCTCTCTGGTGTAAAAAAAGGGATGGCAGATTAAGGTTCCTCCCCACTTAAAAATTTGATTGTATGTTGGGCATATCTTGATGTGAAGATGCAAAACTCTATAGTTTATAAAAATCTAATATAATTTAGAGATAAATCTTTCTTACAGTTTCTTGTAAGAAAGTTTCCTTAGCTCCAGGAAAAGATATTAAAATATGTGACGGGTGCCTGGGTAGCTCAGTGGACTGAGCACCTGACTCTTGATTTCGGCTCAGGTCATGATCTCAGGGTCATGAGATTGAGCCCCATGTGGGGCTCTATGCTAAGTGTGGAGCCTGCTTATGATTCTCTCTCTCCCTCTGCCCCTCCTCCATGCCTATGTGCACTCTCTCACTCTAAAAAAAATTTTAAAAATTATAAAATATATGAAACAATGTCTTGGTACTTATACTAAGGAGAGGAACTAGATTAGATGTTATTGGTCAAAACCAAGCTCCAGAGTCCATGTAATGGGGTGAATTAAGGTAAGTCCCTGTGCTTCTGTTCCTTAGGTTATACTGTTCTACTAGGAACAAATATGTACAGTACCTCTGGATGTGGAGAAATAGAGTAATGTGGCTCCTCAGTTACCCTCAAGTATTCAGTCTTGCGGAGCAGAGTATTAAAATGTATTCAATTGGGGGGTGCCTTGGTGGCTCAGTCGGGTAAGCATCTGCCTTTGGCTCAGGTCATGATCCCGGGGTCCTGGGATCGAGCCCCGTGTCGGGGTCCCTGCTCAGTGAGAGGACTGCTTCTCCCTCTCCCACTCCCCCTGCTTGTGTTCCCTCTCTCACTGTGTCTCTCTCTATCAAATAAGTAAATAAAATCTTTAAAAAACAATGTGTCCAATTGGAACTAAAAGAAAATCCAATTTAAACTGCTATAAAAAGAGAGAAATTTATTTAAAATGTTGTATACCTCCTTCCCTATTTAAAAAAAAATATATTTATACATTTATATGCATGTATATGTATGTATGCATATAGCATATCTGTATAAGATGTATAAATATGTAATTTATATGTTATATGATTTAATACATACATAGCATATAAAATGGCTTTCAACCTTTTTCCTCATTTAATATACTTGAAATTATAAGTTATAACACATTGATATATATATATATCTAATGTTATAATATATATATATATATATCTCACATTACCCATTGTAGCATTATATATGTTTGATATGTGAAATGATTTCAGTCATTTTAACCATCATACAGTAGTCCATTTTAACTTGTCCCTGTACTTACGGGCATTTAAATTGTCTAGTCATTTTCTTAAAGACAACACATCCAGTGAATTATTTGCGCATGAGGGCAAAGAGGCTTCCTAGTCCAGGCCACTTGTAGTACCAGAGTCTCTCTTGCTGGTTCTGCCTGGCCAGGTTTTTGTGTGAGCATGTTTTTATGTCTTTGGGGGAAATACACAGGAATGAAATTGTTGCTTGTGGTCTTTTTTTTTTTTTTTTTAAGATTTTATTTATTTATTTGACAGAGAGAGAGAGAAAGCACAAGTAGGCAGAGTTGCAGGCAGAGGGAGAGGGAGAAGCAGGCTCCCCGCTGAGCAGGGCGCCTGGTGAGGGGCTCGATCCCAGGACCCTGGGATCATGACCTGAGCCGAAAGTAGCTACTTAACCAACTGAGCCACCCAGGTGCCCCGCTTGTGGTCTTTCTAATTGGGAGGATATATTGTGATTTTCTTTAAGGCCTCATATATAGAAATATGCAGTTGGACAGAAGGGTTCTCTCTCTTTTCAAATGATAAAATTTGATAAATTTCAATTATAAATACCTTGTGTCATTTAGATTTTTGATTCATACTTATTTTTATCTATTTCATCTGTTCTGGGTTGAAAAATGTGGATTAATAAGTCATAAAGGATTTTAATCTACATTTTTCAGCCCAGGACAGATAGTTTCTATATATTTTACAAAAACTTCACTATCATTAACTAATTTTTATCCTTCAAGAGCTCTTGTTCTATGTTTTTAAGTTAGTAGTTATTCATCACTGTCATATTTTTAGTGTTGATTATTCCTCTTATTATTATAATAAGTGCCTTTATTTGTTTTATTTAATGCCTTTACTCCTAAATTCCACATTTTCTAAAAGTATGAGCATATAACCTGTCTTAATTTTATTGCATTTCCCTGGTATGCCATTGTTGGTCCTTTTATATTTTTCCAATGCTCTACTTTACTCTTTTTTGGCTATCGCTGTGGGATACAGCATATATTTAGGTATTGGTTTGTGATCAAATCTGAGAGTTTTAAACTTTCAGTTGAGTGACCCTATCCCACTTGTGTATGTTAGTAAAATACATATGTGAACTTAATTGTGTTATATTTTAATTTATGCTTTTTATCTAATTTTCCTTTTTAAATAATATTTCACTGAAGGGTACAGATTTTCTTTGGTTAGTTATGTGTGTGTGTGTTCCCTAGGGTAATTTGGAAAGTTAGTTTTCTGGTATTTTTCACTGATTTATTTTATTTTTTTATTGATATGTTAATCACCATACATTATATCTTTAGTTTTTGATGTAGTGTTCCATGATTCATTGTTTGTGCATAACACCCAGTGCTCCATGCAGAGTATGCCCTCTTTAATACCCATCACCAGGCTAACCCATCCTCCAACACCCCTCCCCTCTAGAACCCTCAGTTTGTTTTTCAGAGTCCATCGTCTCTCATGGTTCGTCTCTCCCTCCGATTTCCTGCCTTCATTCTTCCCCTCCTGCTATCTTCTTCTTTTTTTTTTTTCTTAACATATATTGCATTATATGTTTCAGAGGTACAGATCTGAGATTCAACAGTCTTGCACAATTCACAGCGCTTACCATAGCACATAGCCTCCCCAGTGTCTATCACCCAGCCACCCCATCCCTCCCACCCCCCACCACTCCAGCAACCCTCAGTTTGTTTCCTGAGATTAAGAGTTCCTCATATCAGTGAGGTCAGATGATACATGTCTTTCTCTGTTTGACTTATTTTGCTCAGCATAATACCCTCCAGTTCCATCCACGTCGTTGCAAATGGCAAGATCTCATTCCTTTTGATGGCTGCATAATATTCCATTGTATATATATACCACCTCTTCTTTATCTATTCATCTGTCGATGGACATCTTGGCTCTTTCCACAGTTTGGCTATTGTGGACATTGCTGCTATAAACATCGGGGTGCACGGACCCCTTTGGATCCCTACATTTGTATCTTTGGGGTAAATACCCAGTAGGGCAATTGGTGGATCATATGGTAGCTCTATTTTTGACTTTTTGAGGAACCTCCATACTGTTTTCCAGAGTGGCTGCACCAGCTTGCATTCCCACCAACAGTGTAGGAGGGTTCCCCTTTCTCCGCATCCGTGCCAACATCTGTCATTTCCTGACTTGTTAATTTTAGCCATTCTGACTGGTGTGAGGTGGTATCTCATTGAGGTTTTGATTTGGATTTCCCTGATGCCGAAGGATTTTGAACACTTTTTCATGTGTCTGTTGGCCATTTGGATGTCTTCTTTGGAAAAATGTCTGTTCATGTCTTCTGACCATTTCTTGATTGGATTCTTTGTTCTATGGGTGTTGAGTTTGAAAAGTTCTTTATAGATTTTGGTTACTAGCCCTTTATCTGATATGTCATTTGCAAATATCTTCTCCCATTCTGTCGGTTGTCTTTTGGTTTTGTCGACTGTTTCTTTTGCTTTGCAAAAGCTTTTTATCTTGATGAAGTCCCAATAGTTCATTTTTGCCCTTGCTTCCCTTGCCTTTGGCGATGTTTCTAGGAAGAAGTTGCTGCGGCCGAGGTCGAAGAGGTGGTTGCCTGTGTTCTCCTTTAGGATTTTGATGGACTCCTGAGTTCTTTCAACCATTTGGAGTCTATTTTTGTGTGTGGTGTAAGGAAATGGTCCAGTATCATTCTTCTGCATGTGGCTATCCAATTTTCCCAAAACCATTTGTTGAAGAGACTGTCTTTTTTCCATTGGACATTCTTTCCTGCTTTGTCAAAGATGAGTTGACCATAGAGTTGAGGGTCCATTTCTGGGCTCTCTATTCTGTTCCATTGATCTATGTGTCTGTTTTTGTGCCAGTACCATACTGTCTTGATGATGACAGCTTTGTAATAGAGCTGTAAGTCCGGAATTGTGATGCTGCCAGCTTTGCTTTTCTTTTTCAGCATTCCTCTGGCTATGAGGGGTCTTTTCTGGTTCCATACAAATTTTAGGATGATTTGTTCCATTTCTTTGAAAAAAGTGGATGGTATTTAGATCGGGATTGCATTGAATGTGTAGATTGCTCTAGGTAGCATTGACATCTTCACAATATTTGTTCTTCCAATCCATGAGCATGGAACGTTTTTCCATTTCTTTGTGTCTTCCTCAATTTCTTTCATGAGTATTGTATAGTTTTCTGAGTACAGATCCTTTGACTCTTTGGTTAGATTTATTCCTAGGTATCTTAAGGTTTTGCATGCAATTGTAAATGGGATTGATTCCTTAATTTCTCTTTCTTCTGTCTTATTGTTGGTATATAGGAATGCTACTGACTTCTGTGCATTGATTTTATATCCTGCCACTTGACTGAATTCCTGTATGAGTTCTAGCAGTTTTGGGTTGGAGTCTTTTGGGTTTTCCACATAAAGTATCATATCATCTGCAAAGAGTGAGAGTTTGACTTCTTCTTTGCCGATTTGGATGCCTTTGATTTCTTTTTGTTGTCTGATTGCTGTGGCTAGGACTTCTAGTACTGTGTTGAATAGCAGTGGTGATAGTGGACATCCCTGCTGCATTCCTGACCTTAGGGGGAAAGCTCTCAGTTTTTCCCCATTGAGAATAGGTTTTTCATATATGGCTTTTATGATATTGAGGTATGTACCCTCTATGCCTATACTCTGAAGAGTTTGATCAAGAAAGGATGCTGTACTTTGTCAAATGCTTTTTCTGCATCTATTGAGAGGATCATATGGTTCTTGTTCTTTCTTTTGTTAATGTATTGTGTCACATTGATTGATTTGTGGATGTTGAACCAACCTTGCAGCCCAGGGATAAATCCCACTTGGTCATGGTGAATAATCCTTTTAATGTACTGTTGGATCCTATTGGCAAGTATTTTGGTGAGAATTTTTGCATCTATGTTCATCAGGGATATTGGTCTGTAATTCTCCTTTTTGATGGGGTCTTTGTCTGGTTTTGGGATCAAGGTAATGCTGGCCTCATAAAATGAGTTTGGAAGTTCTCCTTCCGTTTCTATTTTTTGGAACAGTTTCAGAAGAATAGGTATTAATGCTTCTTTAAATGTTTAGTAGAATTCCCCTGGGAAGCCATCTTGCCCTGGGCTTTTGTTTCGTGGGAGATTTTTGATGGCTGCTTCAATTTCCTTAGTGGTTATAGGTCTGTTCAGGTTTTCTATTTCTTCGTGGTTCAGTTTTGGTAGTTGATACATCTCTAGGAATGCATCCATTTCTTCCAGGTTATTGAATTTGCTGGCATAGAGGTGCTCATACTATGTTCTTATAATTGTATTTCTTTGGTGTTGGTTGTGATCTCTCCTCTTTCATTCATGATTTTGTTGATTTGGGTCATTTCTCTTTTCTTTTTTTTTTTTAAGATTTTATTTATTTATTTGAGAGCGAGAATGAGAGAGAGAGAGAGAGCATGAGAGGGGGAGTGTCAGAGGGAGATGCAGACTCCCTGCCGAGCAGAGAGCCCGATGCGGGACTCGATCCCAGGACTCCAGGATCATGACCTGAGCTGAAGGCAGTCGCCCAACCAACTGAGCCACCCAGGTGCCCCTCTCTTTTCTTTTTTGATAAATCTGGCCAGGGGTTTATCAATCTTGTTAATTCTTTCAAAGAACCAGCTCCTAGTTTCGTTGATCTGTTCTACTGTTCTTTTGGTTTCTAGTTCATTGATTTGTGCTCTGATCTTTATTATTTCTCTTCTCCTGCAGGGTTTAGGCTTTATTTGCTGTTCTTTCTCCAGCTCCTTTAGGTGTAGGGTTAGGTTGTGTACTTGAGACCTTTCTTGTTTCTTGAGAAAGGCTTGTATTGCTATATACTTTCCTCTAACGACTGCCTTTGCTGCCTCCCAAAGATTTTGAATAGTTGTGTTTTCATTTTCATTGGTTTCCATGAATTTTTTAAATTCTTCTTTAATTTCCTGGTTGACCCATTCATTCTTTAGTAGGATCCTCTTTAGCCTCCATGTATTTGAGTTCTTTCCAACTTTCCTCTTGTGATTGAGTTTTAGTTTCAAAGCATTGTGGTCTGAAAATAGGCAGGGAATGATCCCAATCTTTTGGTACCGGTTGAGACCTGATTTATGACCTAGGATGTGATCGATTTTGGGGAATGTTCCATGAGCACTAGAGAAGAATGTGTATTCTGTTGCTTTGGGATGGAATGTTCTGAATATGTCTGTGAAGTCCGTTTGGTCCAGTGTGTCATTTAAAGTCTTTATTTCCTTGTTGATCTTTTGCTTAGATGATCTGTCCATTTAAGTGTGGGGGATGTTAATGTCCCCTACTATTATTGTATTGTTATCAATGTGTTTCTTTGCTTTTGCTATTAATTGGCTCATATAATTGGCTGCTCCCATGTTAGGGGCATAGATATTTGCATTTGTTAGATCTTTTTGCTGGATAGACCCTTTAAGTAGGATATAGTGTCCTTCCTCATCTCTTATAACAGTCTTTGGTTTAAAATCTAATTTGTCTGATATAAGGATTGCCACCCCAGCTTTCTTTTGGTGTCCATTTGCACGGTAAATGGTTTTCCACCCCCTCACTTTCAATCTGGAGGTGTCTTTGGGTCTAAAATGAGTCTCTTGCAGACAACATATGATGGGTCTTATTTTTTTATCCAATCTGATACCCTGTGTCTTTCCATTCGGGCATTTAGCCCATTTACATTCAGGGTAACTATTGAAAGATAGGAATTTAGTGCCATTGTAATGCCTGTAAGGTGACTGTTATCGTATATTGTCTGTGTTCCTTTCTGGTCTATTTTGCTTTTAGGCTCTCTCTTTGTTTAGAGGCCCCCTTTCAATATTTCTTGTAGGGCTGGTTTTGTGTTTGCAAATTCCTTTAGTTTTTATTTGTCCTGGAAGCTTTTTATCTCTCCTTCAATTTTCAATGACAGCCTAGCTGGATAGAATATTCTTGGCTGCATATTTTTCTCATTTAGTGCTCTGAATATATCCTGCCAGTCCTTTCTGGCCTGCCAGGTCTCTGTGGATAGGTCTGTTGCCAGTCTCATGTTTCTACCATTGTAGTTTACATATCTCTTCTCCTGAGCTGCTTTCAGGATTTTCTCTTTGTCTCTGAGACTTGTAAGTTTTACTATTAGATGTCGGGGTGTTGACCTATTTTTATTGATTTTGAGAGGGGTTCTCTGTGCTTCCTGGATTTTGATGCCTGTTTCCTTCCCCAAATTAGGGAAGTTCTCTGCTATAATTTGCTCCATTATACCTTCTGCCCTCTCTCTCTCTTTCTTCTTCTTCTGGGATCCCAGTTATTCTAATGTTGTTTCATCTTGTGGTATCACTTATCTCTCAAATTCTGCCCTCGTGATCCAGTAGTTGTTTATCTCTCTTTTTCTCAGCTTCTTTATTTTCCATCATTTGGTCATCTATATCACTGATTCTCTCTTCTGCCTCATTTATCCTAGCAGTTAGCGCCTCCATATTTGATTGCACCTCATTAATAGCCTTTTTGATTTCTACTTGGTTAGATTTTAGTTCTTTTACTTCTCCAGAAAGGGTTTCTCTAATAACTTCCATGCTTTTTTCAAGCCCAGCTAGTATCTTTAAAGTGATGATTCTGAACTCTAGATCCAACATTGTACTAATGTCTGTATTGAGTAGGTCCCTGACAGTCGGTACTACCTCTTGTTCTTTTTGTTGAGGTGATTTTTTCCATCTTGTCATTTTGCCCAGAGGAGAATAGATTAATGAGAGAGCAAAATGCTAACAGGGTAACAACATCCCCGGAAAATATACTCTAAACAAATCAGAAAAGACCTGAAGCAGTGGGAAAAGAAAGGGAAAGAGAGAAAAAAGAAAAATAAAAAGAAAGAAAAAGAAAAAGATAAAGATAAAAACAAACAAAAGAGAACAAAACAAAACAATAAAAAGATTATGATCAAATATGATCAGGCTTGTACATAGATCAGTGCCACACACTAGATTTTGGGTGTATTTTGGTCTGTTAGAAGAAAGTGCCTCCCAAAATTTTAAAGAAAGAAAAACTTATATATGTACAAAAATAAGGGTTGATATGATGAAGGAATGGAATGAGTGTAAAGATGAAAATTATAAAAAATTTTCTAAAAGGAAGTGATAAGAAGTTGTTTGAAAAAAGAAAAAAGAAAAACAAAAGGGAGAGAATGTGATCAGGCAGGGGAGTAGAACAAAACCATACAGTAGAGATTTAGGGTATATTTTGATCTGTTAGAAGAAACTATCTCAAAATTTTAAAAAGGGAACAACTTATATATATATGCCAAAAATACAGGTTACTATTATGAAGGAATAGAATATGACTCTAAAAATGAAAAATAAAAATGTTTTTTAAAAAGGGGATTGATAATATGTTGGTTGAAAAAGGGAAAAAAGAAAAATTCCAAAAAAAAAAAAAAGACAGTTAAAAAAAAATTAACTTTGAAAGACTACAGAATCATGGTAAAAAACCCATGGATTCTAAGTGCAGGATTCCTCTAGCGCTGGAGTTCTGCTGTTCTTATTGATCGGTAAACTTGGTCTTGGCTGGCTGTTCTCGCTGATCTTCTGGGGGAGGGGCCTGTTGCCATGGTTCCCAGATGTCTTTGCCGGAGGTGGAATTGCCCTGCCCTTGTGGGGTCAGGGCTAAGTAATCCTCTGGGGTTTGCTCTTGGGAGCTTTTGTGTCCTGCAAGCTTTCCTCCAGCTTTGGAGGATGAGAGTGAAAATGGCCGCCTCCCAATCTCCACCCCGGAGGAGCCGAGAACTTGGGGCCCCACTCTTCAGTGCGCCCCCAGAGAAAAGCAGTCTGTCACTCCCGTCTCCCCGGTCTCAGCCGCACTCCGCGCTCACCCGGCCTGTGTCCGAGCATTTCTATCTCTGGCACCCGATTCCGTGTGGAGTCTCCAAACCCAGCAGATCCCTGCAGTGTGCCTCCGCGCTGCTCCTCTCAGGGGAGGAAGGAGAGTCTCCCCGGATCTGCCGCTTGTTGGGTCCCTGCTGGAGGAGCAGTGGCCTGACTGTGCCCCAGATCATGGTTTATGGCAACCCCAAGCTGAGAGCCCGCACCTCGGCTCCGTCTCTGCAGCCAGCTTCCCCGCTCCAAAACCTGGGAGCTCTGCCGCACTCAGGCACCCCCGGTCTTCCTGTGACCCGGAGGGTCCTGAGACCACACTGTTCCGGAGGGTTCCACCCCCCGCTTAGCCACCAGAGGGACGTCCCTCAGCGGAGCAGACTGCTAAAATTTCCGATTTTGTGCTCCGCGGCTCTATCACTTGCCAGAAGTGGCTGATGGAGGCCCCTCCCCCTCCATCTATCCTCCCAAATATTGCCTCGGATTCACTTCTCCGCACCTCCTACCTTCCAGAAAGTGGTCGCTTTTCTGTTCAGAGAGTTGTTGCTATTCTTTTCTTCGATCTCCTATTGAGTTTGTAGAGGTTCAGAATGGTTTGATCCCTATCCAGCTGAATTCCTGAGACCAGACTAAATCCAGGTCTCCTACTCCTCTGCCGTCTTGCTCCGCCCCCCAGTTTTCTGGTATTTTTATTTTAGTTCTCTTAATGTAAACATTTAGAACATCCAGCAATTTCTTTATTGGTATCCCATTGGAAGCAAATATGAAATTAAAATACCTCCACCTGTGCTATTCTTTCCTTTCTTCCCTCCTCCACCTGATTTAAGTTCCTGTGTTAGTTTTTCTTAGTTTATTAATGATTAAATTTGTGTCTGTAAATACAATTTTGTAGCTATTACATTATTTATCAACTTTAATAGATTTTGATTGCTGTATTTATAATCTCTTCCATTTCTTGTCACTTCCCTTCCAAGTTACACTAGTTCTTATATTTTTATGTATTTATTGTATGTCATTTTTACATTCTCTTCTTTCTCCATTTCTCCCATTGCTATTTTAGCTGCATGTGTTTAGTGGTTATCACCAACCCTTTTGCAGAAGTTTCTGCATTCATGTCTTAGTTCACAAAAGTCAGTCCTCAAAAAATTTCATAAGGCTCAACCTTTTTTCTTTGAAGAGTTAGTAGGCATTGCTTCAATTTATGGTCTTGTGTATAGGTCTTATGATGATGTTTCCTATCACAGGTAACATAATCTTTTTGCCTGCAAACTCAAAATGTTCTTTGTTTAGCTCTGACATCAGAAACTTTATTAGCATGTGTCTTAATGATGATCATCCTGTATCTTCTTATCTTTAACACAATATTCCCTCTCTTTAGTCACATCTCCTCTTTGGAGGTAAGCTTGATGGTGGATGAGACTCCATCTGTTTTCCACACTGTTGTGTCCCCTGAATATAGAACTGCCTGGCATATAGAAGGTGCTCAATATCTGGAATTTTTTTCTATAATTGTAACTTTTAATCTTTTTTTTTTTCTGATCCACTATGCATTTATATTTGGAAGGGACACTAATTTTGCATATGTTTTATATCCTTCATCTTCCACATAAATTTTTCTCTCTAATCCTGTTCAATTCTGCCCATTTCAGTTTGTTCCTGTTGCTCAATTCTGTCCATCATTTATTCTGTTACATTTTCACAAATGTCTCTTCTCCAGCTTCCAAAGAGACCCTTATTTCCATGACAGTTTTATTTTTTTCTTCCCACTTCTTTTTTTAACTCCACTAGCTCAGTTTTTTTCTCCCAATATCCTTTTCCTGAAGTTTCTTTGAATGCTGGCATTTCTGCTTCAGCAGCTGTTTTTAAAAGTTGATAATTTCATCACTCTTGATTTAATGGTTATTACTTTAATGATTTTTATCTACTGTATGGCAACACTTTTAAGTGTGTACTTGTTATCAGACATTTATTCTTTCTCTTACTGTTGACCTTTTTAAAAGCTTCCTAGTTTCTACTTTTATTTTATTTTATAATTTTTTATTTAGCTTTTTAAATAATATTTTCCTACATGTTATAGATTTGCTTTGTTTAATTGTTTGTTGGAATCATTTTATTAACTATTCTATGTTTGAATGAGCTATGTTCTATCTAGCTCAACTATTTCAGGTATGGAGGAGTTTGGCCACTATTTTGGAACAACAAGAATTTTCCTTGATTTCAAGCGAAGTCATTAATGAAAGGGTGTTATCTGTGAAATGTTTAATTTTGCTTCTCCCATCCAATAGAGATCAGAAGTGGCAATATTGCTTCAATTCATATTTCATTTTCTCCACCCTGGCTTACCTGCAAACTGTTTGCTATAAACTTAAGTTTGTTTGTATAGACCCCTGGAGAAATGATATGAATATGAGATTCAGAAGCTCCTACTTTTGAGCCTATTTTTCTCCCAAATGGGACTGTTGGGTTTGCTTCTTAACATATGCCATCAACTTTGGAATATTGAGCTCTGCAAACTTTTTTGGAGCTCTGCAGCCACAAGTGTCTGGATCTCTTCCCATACGTTCATGTGACACTGCCTTTATTGATATATGAAGATCAACTCATTTATAGCAAATATGGAGTTTCTGTTGTGTTTATCCTTTTGGCTCGGGGACTGGTTCTGAGAAGAGGGAGGCAAAAGCCTTGTTATTCTGCCATCTTTACACCAGAAATCCATTGTACTACTATACCCTAAAAATAATGGCTGGTAGTGAAAGGTTTTATTGGTCCAAGGTCCTGGAGTCAGAGAGATTTGGAAGCCTCTACCTTCAACATCTGATCAACAAATTAACATCAAACACGTCTTTGTTGGGATTCAAGGCCTGTGACAATGGGAAGCATGGATGTATGCTGCCTCAGCTTTTCTAAGGAGAGCAATCAGTGTCCATATGAACCAAAGAGAATCTTTTCAGTTGGGATTTTGCTGTCCTGGACTGGGAGGAGCTGCCTATCTGACCTGGGCAATTAACTCAATAGAAAATTACTATCTTATGCCTAACTTTGTGTATTAGTCTCCTGAGGTTGCTGTAGCAAACCACCACAAACTTGGTAGCTTCAGACAACAGAGAATTATTGTCTCACAGTTCTTGAGGCCAAAAGTCTGCCATGAGTGTCACTGGGCCAAAACCTGAGTGTGGACAGGGCCGCACTCCGTGTGGAGACTCTGGAGGACAATCTGCTCTGTGCCTTCTCCAGCTGCTGGAGGCCAGCAGTGATTCACAGCAGCTTATGATTGCATCACTCCAATCCTTGCCTCCATCTTCACAGAGCCTTCCTTTCTGTATCAAATCTTCCCCTGTCTCTCTCTCATAAGGACACTGGAGATTACATTTAGGGTCTACACAGTTAATTCAGGGTGATCTCCAATTTCAAGATCCTTTGCAAATAAAGTAACATTTACCAGTTCCAGGAATGAGGACCTATCTCTGGGAGTCACTTTTAGCCTACCATACTATGAAAAACCCATTTCTAAAATCCCAGCAGTTAACACATCATCTACATCATTCTCACACACTCTCTAGACTGGCAGTCATTTGTCTATATCTATAAATGGCTCTCACACAGGTTCTCAACTAATAGCACTGCTGGTGTTAATAGAGACATATAGGATTAAATGAACTAAAATGGAAAAAGAAACTTTAGAAACAACAAACAATCTTTCTCCCGTGACCTTTATCCATTAAGATTTCGTTTTTATCCGAACTGGTCTACAGGATAGTAGAAACAAACATAAATGAGCTGATCCATCAAGAAGCATGTGTGTGGGATACTTGTTGAAAGTCATCTAAAGTCAATACCCCAAGTCTAAGAGAAAAACCATTGTAACTAGCAGAAACAATTAGGCAGTTGAAAGGATTATTACTTACAGTAAGATAGTTCCCTGTCTTCTAAATGTTGTCAAAGTCTAAATTAAAGTATAGCAGAAAGTATATAGCACAATATAACTGGTCCATGACTCAGATGAATGAGACTTGAATATATTTTATACTGAAAATTATAACCAAAACAACAAATTAACTCATTGAACATGAACAAAATATAACTAAAAGGATGTTTTCCTTTTCTAAGGAGCCAAGCAGGAATGTAAGTGTATGGGAAGGTTGGGGGGGGGGGCGCGTAGGATGAGAGGTAGTGGATATGAATTCTCATTAAATAGATGTATGACTTCACTTCTCTGGAAGTCCTTTTCATATCTAACTTGGTGTGGGTTTGGGGATAGGGAAATGAAGAGGCAGTTACAAGTATGATGTCCAGTAATTCTTCAAGTCCTAATAAAGCTGATGCTGTGATATCATGCCTTCCAATATAGCTTTCCCAAGAGCATAAATTTTGGGTTTCAGAATGTAAACATGGGTAGAATATTCCATTTGGGAATAATCAGAGAGAAGACAATTGGATTAATTACAGCTTTTATTTCTGCAGTTGGTTAAAGTGTGTTGTTAATTGAGGTCAATGATATGGGTTCAATTCCTCTAAGGGCCAGATGGCTTTGCTCAGTTTTGGGGCAAGAAGCTGCTACACTAGTCCTCCACCAGTCACCTCACTAATGTGTATCATTGGTCCTGGAGGACAAGGAAATAAATCAGAGTCCATGCCCTGCGAACAAACAGGTCAGCATCATTATAGAATGCAGCATTTACAGAATCTCAGAGTTGAATGGAATAGTGTGATCTTCCCGAGAAGAAAGGAGAAATTAGTATCACAATTATGCTATTTTTAAACCTAGTATTCTGTTTTTGTACTGGGAAAGAATACTTTCAGCTGTTAATTTTTGGCTTTCCTTTCTCTGAATAGAAAACTTCTTAGATTGGGAAACTCTATCACTTAGGGTTTCATGGAAAAGCAGAATCACTCTGTCTGATGTAGAATAGCATATTGATTATAAACATTTGACCTCACGTGATTCTGAGAACTGGTGAAAGAGTCCATGCGAGGCAGTTACCTCTACGTCTGTGGCTGGTTCTGACCTCAGCAGGGCTGGCAGTTGGAAAGGAGAGATGGATGGAAAGTGGGGAGGGCAGGGTGAACAGGAACTCACAAGGTGAACTGCAACTCAGAGGACACACTGGAAGCCACATCTGCCCCTTACCACCACCTGGCCTTCAGCTTACTCGACGTGGATGAACTGCTGAGGAAGAAGCTGGTGTCCTTGTCCATAGAGCTCCACATAAGCCTGGTCAGGACTCGGAGAAATTGAAGGAGGTGGTCTGGCAGGAGCTAGAGGATCTGAGGGCTCAGCTACTGCCTCACCATAAGGTGAACCAGCAGCCCCTGTAGGCTGCACCAACATTGAATGTAAAATAGTTGTTGCTTCAAGCCTTCCTTCTTGTAAATTCATGCAAAATGTGACTTGTGACCCATGCTAACCTGAAAATATACAAAGACAAAGATTCTGGGAGACATAAGTCCGGCTTAGCTAAATTGACAGTGCAAATCTACCATAGATGAAAAGATTATCATTTAAAGACTCTTGTAAATAAAGTTTTATCAGTTCCATATATGTATGTATAAACATGCATTTACATCTGTATACACACACACACACACACACACACACACTACACAAGTCTCTTCTTTCAAAAGGAATGATTTTGTTATTTTTTCCCAAGTGTCTAGATGTTGAATCTCTCACCTGAGGCAGATGGGTGATTGGTGTCTTCCTTGGATTAATAGAAAGCAGAGATCAACAAACTGTAGATTGTGGGCCAAATTTGGGCCACTTCCTATATTTGTAAATATCATTTTCTTGGAAGTCAGGCACTTCCACTTATTATCTATGGTGCTTTCCCACTACAGCAGCAGAGCTGGGTAGTGACAACAGAGACAGTATGTCCTGCAAAGCCTCAAATATTGGCTATCTGTCTGTTTGCAGCAGAAGTGTGCTGACCCCTGGTGTAAAGTCCTACCTTAGGCTGTCCTCTTGATTGTGCAATTCTGCACCATCCTCAGACATCTTCCAACTCATGGTTCTGGTGATCAAAGGAAGGCAACAAAACAAAGCCCTCTTACTCCAAGTATCTCCCCCATTAAAGTGATTGTTCTGCCACAATTCTGAAAACTCATGTTAGCATTAAGGTAAGCTTCCAGGAAGCATCTTCTAAAACTGCCAATATACCACCTGGTTTTACACATTCACATTAAAAGTGATTAATGTGATTCCATTAAGCCAATTACTTAAGTTCATTTAACAAACACAGTCCTGGAGAAACAGAATGCAGAATGGGAAGTTGGTGTTGGAGGTTCAGGATTTTGAGCCAGTCAGTTTAAATCTCAGGGCTCTGTCTGGGTTGGACAGACCTCCCTGGGCCTTTAAAAAAGAGCTAAGGATACCTGTGCCTGGTGGCCAACTTATGAGAGGAGCAAAAACAGAATACAAGCTCTATTTTCCCATGTCGTAATTTTGCTAAGGATCACCTCTGTTAACAAGAGAGCCTGTTTTCTTTCCCAGGGTAGGCCAGCTACAAAAATCAATCCAGGAAGACTCAGAATTTTAAAAGAACACTTCTAGCTTAAATTAGAGCAGTTAGGTCAGAATGTCTGCATCCAGTTTACAGCTCTATGCCCGTGTATTTGACAGGTGATCCTTGACTCCATCAAGCCCATACTGTAATGGAGGCTCCAACGATGTTGGGTCTGGCTAGTTCAGCGAGGAAGTCAATGGCCACTCTTTTTTTCTTTTTCTTTCATGATAAAGCTCTGCCACAGGCATCTCCCTGGATTTCTCCTTTTCATCTCATATTATATATGCTGCATGGTTCCTTATTTAGATGCCTGAGTTGCTTTCTGCAAATGGAAAACTTTATTAATAAGACATAGGTAAAATCTCTGGAGTGTTTTCTCCTGGGAAGTGACTTTCAACTCACTATGAAGCTAACAACGTGGTAAATAAAGGTTATTCCTCAAGGTCTCATGGGCTAGAAAGTCGGCAGGAATGAGAGCAAAAGAAAGGTCTTGAGTTAACTATTACAGGGGCTGTTTAGTGTGGTTGTACAGCTTATTAAGTACACAAAGGCACTTTATAAGCAAGAATAACTGTTCTTTGGGGCTCAGTGTGTATTTTGAGGTTGCTATAATGATGCTGCTTACCCAAACTTTCCAAATCAGCCAGAACATTTTGACCTTAATCCTCACTCTCCCTGTTGATGTCCTATTTTTGAATGCTATGATTCCCAGTCCTAGAAACAAAAGTACAGTAAGAAAGTGCGCAAAGCTTAGGAGAGAATGCTCATAGCCTGTAACAGTGGAAACTCGTGGTTTCCAAGGAAATGAAATCACTAAGCTTCCAAGAATGCAACATTTAATCCAAGTAATCCAAAAGCAATCTACTTGGCAATCTAATTATATTTCTTTAGGAGGAAAGTGTGATAGTGTTTGTTTGCATTTAATTGCCTCACTTTAATACGTTTGTGTTGTACTCATTTCAGACTCCATTCCTCATCTAAAGGTCCCTTGTAATATTTGACTTAGCTTTCCAGACTAACCCAGAGGATTACACTTGGATTCATATATAATAGGACAAGGAAGATCTTATTTTGTGTATGTTAGGTCTGATGTCAGTTTCTAGAAACAATCACTTTTCTTAGACAGGTAGAAAGAAAAACTGTAGATTCAAATCAACTCATCTGTTTTGTTCTACTTATGCATTGAAGCATTGGCAACACAGAGAGAGAAAATTCTATGCTTCTTTTTCTCCCATTACATATTTAATGGTGAAGATGGAGGATACAAGAAAATGACTCATCTTCGGCCATATGTAATGAAGAAATACCTGTTTAATAATTAGATTCTGATGTGAGCCCCATCCCTTGATAGCAGTGACAATGCTGTTTATATTTAACTGGAAACATCGAATTTGCATGTCGTGCCTGAGTGTTTTCAGAGATCTCAGAGGAGCTAGGTGAAAGTTGAGGTCCAAATTACTTCTGACTATCAGGAAAGTCACACCACACTCTTGAATTCAAATAGTCTTGTTGGTATGTAGAAAGACAGGCATTGCTTTGAATCCCAGGAAGTGCTTTTCTTCTGTCTTGTGCTCTGGCAAGATGGAGTTTCAGTCCTCACTCCAGCTGTGATAACTTTTCACATACTTTTTTTTGGCCTGGAATGTCCTCCCTAGGACTACTCTTTGTTCTCCTTTCTCCAACACAGTGCTGCAGAAGACAGAGGGCAAGCTTCCCTCATTAATAAAATCCTACTTGATAAAATCTGGCTCACATATTATCTCCTCTCTGAAGTTGATCCCAATATCCTGACTCTGGGACCATCAACTAGTTTTAATATAATATAATAAATGCTACAATACAATACCCTTCAATATAGTGTCCAAGGTCATATTTCTCTTTGTATCTCCAGGTTCTAATCACAGTGTTGAACATACTGCAAATGCTCAAATATATTTGTTGAATGAATGGATATGAATATTGTGTTATGCAGTGAAAAACTATATTCTGCCACAATCAGGAAAAGAGAATGTTGCACAAGGTTTATTCATGCCTTTTTTTGATTCCACCCTTGAAAAAAAAAAGATGCATAATGATAGTTTCTCTGGACTCAACTAGGCATATTGATTAAATCTAGAGCTCCTGATAGTGAGTAGGATGTCTTGGGTGCACCAGGCCAAACCAATCTTTTTGTCAGAGGGCCCATATGGGTTGAAAATTTCTATTTGTTAGCTTTAAAATTTTTCCCTTTAAGTGAACCATCTTTATGCTCTGGTAAAAATATTAAGAAAGCAAGTGAATAAAAAAGGAAATACATTAATGAGTGAATAATACAAACAAAAAGAGAGTGCTAATTAAAATGCATAAAACTAAAAGTGGTAGTGGCTAAAGAGTATAAGGGAGTAATAAGAAATGCCAGCCCTTGCAAGGACAATTTAAACTTGGCTTTGCACTGTACCCTTGAGTCAGCCAATGAGCCTCTGCCAGAAGGAATAGAGTAATTCCAGGAAAAGGGCCTCTGTTTTTCTCTCCCTTCCTTCCACTCTTGGTAAAATTCTTGGCCCCCAGGTTCTGCCCATTTGAAAACCATGACTTGGGAATGGATATTGGAAATCTTAAAGAAGCTATTGTGAATATAGGGCAGAATTTTTCTACTTAACAGGATAAGAATCAATATATCAAACCAAAAGAAATTTTTTTAAGTAACTTACTATATTTTATTTTTTATTTTAATTTTTTATTGTTATGTTAATCACCATACATTACATCATTAGTTTTTGATCAAAAGAAATTTTTGACAGTAATCATCCCTCAATGTCCAGCTGAGATAGAAGATATACTCATAGCACCACCACTTGAAAGATATTCCAGCAAGGGAATGATGGTTGAAATTGCAAAGATTTTAAGTTAGAGGGTGTTTTCCAAGATATGCTTTTATAATTATCAAACTTACATTCATTCATTCATTCATTCATTCATTCATGTAACAAATACTTACTGAATATCTATTAAATATTCCAGGAGTGGGAGATAGAGCAGTGAACAAAAATAGTCTCTGTTCTCACACAACTTACATTTTGATGGGCAGGGATAAATAGGCAATAGCCAAACAAAATTAGCTGATAGCATGTCAAATGGTAAGAAGTGGTATGAAGGAATATAAACAGAATAAGGGGATATGGAGTGTTAGGAGGATCAATTTAAATTGGCTGATCAGGAAGCATCTTACCAACAAGGTAACTAACATTTCTCATTTAGTGGTATAGAAAGAAGAGAAGGGATCTCAAAGCTGCATCCATAATATTCCAACATTGGGAGGTCATGAAGACAGGGAAGGATAAGCTGAGGAAAATGACAATGAGTGGCCAGTCAGGGAGGGATGCCTTAGAGGCACACGGAGTCCCAAGTAACTTGACTATATACCTGAAGGAGACTGATTTGTGGTGGCACAATGACTGGGTCTGCCATGTGACTATCCCAACAGAATGTCTATGTTCTAGCAGTGCTCTGGGGGTAATATTGATCTGGCCTATATTTTCTGGGCATTGGAATCTTGACTGCTATGTCAGTTTGGACTCAAGATTTTCTAGGTTCTTCTTAGCCATACCTGAATAAGGTCTTGAAATTTGGCAATTGAAAAAGGTAATTAAAGGAGTCATAATGTCAGAATTTAAAGCACAGAATAAACCATGTATAATTTTTTAAAAATAGTAATTTAAATACAGAGTGGCTTCTTCTGGTGTTAACTCCTATCTTCTTCCATCACCCAACAAAGTGAGAGTAGGGAAATTGTTCTATCAGGACTCTCATTTTGTTTGGTCATCATCCTCTGGCCTAGATTGCTGCTCTTTTTGTATATCTTCCATTTTCCCACAATGGCCTCTTCAAATTTACCAGGATCCAACATGCCACTCATGAGAAGGCATGTGGGTGGCACAGGCCAAGTCTTTCCTGCATGTGTCCCTGGAAGGCCAGTTCCAGAGGAAGTGCTATGAGTTGCTGGTCAAGAACTAAAATTCCTTGATGAGATTTGTGGTCAGCGATTCACAGCTGCTCACCATTTACTTCTTCTTGAACCTCCTTCAGATCACACAAGTTCTGCTTCTCTTGGAGTTGTCCTTGTGCTGGCTGGATGGGGTGTGATGGTGCAGTGACCACACTACCGAGGAGCAGGGGAGTGGGCAAATGGGGCAGGTCACCTAGAATTATGGCAGGCCCTTATGGACAGGAAACCACATACCAAGAAGGTGCAAGCTTCTTCCTAAATACCTCTGCCTCTTTAAGAGACCTTTAAGAAAGGAGGTTAATATGAAGTATTTGGGGTCTTCTGAAAAGTTTAGGCATAAGCTATATCTAGGCTGATATGGACATTTAAAACAATCATCTACTTTTCAACATTTAGTCATTTGTGTTATGTAGTCTTCACTAACTGTGTTTCTAAAGCTGTAGCTAAGTATGTTTTAATTAACTGTTAGATCCATGAAAATATGGGGACTTGGCAAGTCTCACTGTCCTTCACTCTGTGTTCTGCAAAGATGCCAGTCACAATTATTTGATGAGACCCAGGAATGGCATCATCTCCCCTACAGGGATTTTATATCTTTCCCTGGATTATGTCCAAAAGAAAACACCTTTCAAGTTAAGTGTTAGAATTTTCCTTAGATAAAAATAAATATCTAAATAAAACAATTTAAAGGATCTGTCTACTCTTTCTGTAGCAGGCTGGGAGCTCTCAGTTTAAATCTCTCCTGCCCTCCCCACTCTAGTTTTGTATAAGTTTAAAATTTTTTTTAAAGTACATATGCTTTTGGCTTATTTAAATGATTCTCTGTTTAGGACTATCCACCATGTTCATTAGCTTATTAAATACTTCTTTTAAAATTTATATGGATAATGTATACAGAATAACCACAGAATCATAGAGCTTAAGAAATTAGTGCTCAAAATAATTCAGGAATATTGCTAGTCTCACAGCGTGGCAAGGGCGGGGCCTGGACAAGATCTTGGGCTTCACATACCTGTCTCACCACCTGTAGCAAACACTGTTGATCCTCTGTTCCATATCTCTGCCTGCATGAGGTTACTGGCAGCTGAGGGAGACAGTTCCCAGCACACAATGGCCTTCCAACTAGAGCACCTGGCCACTCTTCTCATGCTTTCTCTGGAATTATGGGAGCATGCTTAGCTCTACACAGGTTAATGCCCTTAGGCACAACCCTCCACAAATGAGTAATGTATAAATATGGTGGATGAAGGTTCCTACCTCCGTGACTTCTGGTGATATAATTCTGAGACATGCCCCCTATGGTTTCTCAGAGGATCGTTGTAGGACTGATTCCCAGTTTCCACAACACCCTCAATTGACTTTGATTTTATTCCATTACTCTGCATTACCCTCTCCTTTTTTTTTCACTGAGCTTTGTGGAATCACCTCCAAAATAACCTACTAGCAGCAACATCCTTGTTTCAGGCTCTATTTCTGGGCTGAACCAAACTAAAAGACTATCCTTGCCTAAACATAGTCTATCACTTGTGAGTCTGAGTCCAGTTTTCAGTTGGAGTCCCAACTAATGCAAGTTCCTGGATGTAAACTCAGCTACTTTGTGTTTCATGTCCTATAGCCTTCCAAATGGAATAACTGGTCTCTGCCTCAGGGCTTTTTCTCTCATTAGGGAATTCCCCTGCATTGACTGGGAGGAAACTACAATAGCACATCCCACTGTGGGTGACACAGTTCTAGGATCATATGAATGACTTATAGCCTCATCAGAGGGAAATTCAGTTGATGAAGACCTGCAAAGCCATATTCAATAGTGACGGATAAAAGGCTCATGGAGACAGATTTTTTTTTTTTTTCAACTCAAGAAGGTTCTCTTTCTTGGTAATAGAAACATAAAAGATTTTAGGCTGAAGGTGCATAATGTTATTTTATTTCATTGTTGATTTGCTCATCTTTTGTCTTGGTTCCAGTGATTAGAACAATACCTGGCACTCAGAAGGGTAGACTGACACTATATACCTCAGGCAGAACATTGGTGCCATTCACATGAAGACTGCCTGATGAATGAATAAGGTCTTGGTCAAGACCTTATTGACCAGTCATTTTGGCTTATTTAAATGATTCTCTGTTTAGGACTATCCACCATGTGCATTAGCTTATTAAACACTTGTAAAATTCTGACTGGTCAATTTCTGAAACCAGTGGTCCTTGTAAGGTTAACTCTCTGCTACTATTCACCTCTTGAACACACAAATGGTACCTTTTGCAGTGTTTATTCTCCTGGTTCACCCACCCATGTAACTTTTTTGGTGGAGCATACAGGTATTTTTGATTTAGGAAGGGGCCCCTAATGTGTAAAACTTGAGCCTCATGGACCCCTCCCTTTCATTATCAGGGGTCCTATCTACATCTTCCTCATGCCTTCACAAAACAAGCATTGATTCTTATACTCCTCCCCAACAGAAGGCATAATAACTTCACAGATAGCTACTAGTTCAATATAATAGAGTATAAACCTTTAGCTGTACAACCTGGAGGTCAGGTCCATGGACTAACTACTCTTCCAAAGTGGAGGAAAAAATTGTATTAATTTTCTATTGCTGTATAACAAATTACCACAAACTTTGTGACTCGAAACAACATTTATTATCTCACAGTGTCTGTAAGTCAGAAGTCCAGGCTTGGCTTAGCTGGATTTTCTGCTGAGCATCTCACATAGCTGAAATCAAGGTGTCAGCTAGGGCTGGGATCTCATCTTACAATTAGGGCTCTCTTCCAAACTTATTTAGGTTGTTGGTAGAATTAGTTTCTTGTGGTTATAGGACTGAGGTCCCAGGATTTTACTGATTGTAAAGTGGGGGTTGCTGTCAGCTCCCAGAGGTTGCCCACTGTTCTCTGCCATGTGGCCCTGTCCACAACATAGCTGTTTGCTCCTTTGAAGTCAGCAGTGAATGTCTCTGCTGCTTCAGATCTCTGACTACCTCATTCTGAATTTTAGACACAGATTTAAAAGGCTCATATGATTGGGTCAGGCTCACCCAGATAATCTCCATTTCACTAATTAAAAGTCAATTGATTTGTGTTTTTAATTACATATTCAAAATCTCTTCTGTCATGTAAGGTGACATAATCAATGGAGTGAAATCCCATCATATTCACATATTCTGCCCACAGTCAAGGGGAGGGAAATATAAAGGCATGCATAATAGGAGCAGGAGTCTTAAGGGACATCTTAGAATTTGCTTACTATAGGAAAGTAGAGGCTTCTACTTTTTTTTTTTAAGACCCTGCACATGCACAGCCTTCTCTGGTATCAACAGCATTCATTAGAAAGTTACATTTTTTATGAAGAATGAACCTACATCGACACATTATAATCATCCAAAGTCCACAGTTTGTATATGAGGGTTCATTCTTAGTATTATACATTCTGTAAGTTTGGACAGGTATAATGCCATATACCTATCATTATTATGTCATAGAGAGTATTTAAAAATACTCTGTGTTCTGCCTATTCATCTCTTCTCTGCTCGCATCCTGCCTTGTTTTCTATTTTTTTCCACAGTTTTGTTGTAAAGGACTGGGGAAAGGGGATATCCTTGCTTTTATCTGATCTTAGTGGGAATCTTCAAGTTTCTCACATTAAGTATCATGTTAGCTAAAGGTTTTTTGTGGATTTTTTTAATCAAGTTGTGGTAGTTCCCCTTTGTTCCTAGTTTACTGAGAGTTTGTGGTTTTGTTTTGTTTTTTGTTTTTTTATCATGAATGGGTGTTGGATTTTGCCAAATGCTTTTTTTGGCATTTATTGATATAATGATGTGATTTTTCTGTTGATGTGATGGATTACATTAATTGATCATTGAATGTTGAACCAGCCTTGCACACCTAGAATAAAACTCCCTTGATTATGGTATAAAATTCTTTCTATGCTTTTGGACTTTGCTAATGTTTTGTTGAGGAGGTTTGCACTTATGTTCATGAGAGATATTGGTATGTAGTCTTCTTTCCTTGTAATGTCTTTGCCTGGTTTTGGTATTAGGGTAAACCTGGCCTTATATAATGAGTTGGGTAGTATTCCCTTTGCTTCTATCCCCTGAAAGAGATTGTAGAGGATGGCTTAATTTCTTCTTTAAATGTTTGATAGAATTCACCAGTGAACCCAGCAAGGTCTGGTGCTTTCTATTTCAGAAGAAATTATTGATTCAATAGATCTACCTATAGATCTATTCAAACAGTTCATTTTTCTTGTTGTGAATTTTAGCAGACTGTCTATTTCCAGGAATTAGTACACTCAATTTATGTTTCAGATTTGTGGGCATACATCATTATATTTCTTTTTATCTTTTAATGTCCAAAGAATCTGTAGTAATGTACCCTCTTTCATTTCTGATATTAATAATTTGTGTCCTTTCTCTTTTTCTCATAGTTGGCCTGGCTATTGGTGTATCAATTTTATTGATCATTTCAAAGACCAGCTTTTGGCTTCATTAATTTTCCCTGTTGATTTCCTGCTTTCAATTTCATTGATTGCTCTAATTATTCTTATTTCTTTTCTTCTGCTAACTTTGGATTTAATTTTTTACCTAGTTTCCTATGTGGAAACTATTAATTTTAAATCTTGTTTCTTTTCTAATTAATGCATTTAGTGCTATAAATTTCCCTCTAAGCACTGCTCTTGCAGCATACCACAAGTTTTGACGATTGGTTGATTGATTGATTTTTAAAGATTTTATTTATCTATTTGAGACAGAGAGAGAGCAGGAGCGGGGGGGGGAGGGCTTTGGGAGAGGGACAAGCAGACTCCCCACTGAACAGGGAACCTGATGTGGAGCTCAATCCCAGGACCCCAAGATCATGACCTGAGCCACAGGTGGATACTTGACTGACTGAATCACCCAGGCACCCCAGATAATTTATGTTTTCATTTTCATTTGGTTCAAAATATTTTAAAATTTCTCTTGAGATTTCTTCTTTGACCCATGTTTTATTTAGAAGTGTGTTGTTTAAAATCTGTGTATTTTGAGATTTTCCACCTGTCTTTCTGTTACTGATTTTTGGTTTAATTTGATTTTAGTCTGAGAACAGACTTTGTATGATTTGTACTCTTTTAAATTTATTAAGGTGTCTTTTATGGCCCAGAATGTGATGTATCTTGGTGGATGTTTCATATGAGCTTGAGAAAAATGTGAATTCTGCTCTTGTTAGATCAAGTAGACTATATATATCCGTTATATCCCACTGATTGATAATGGTGAATTCAACTATGTCCTTACTGATTTTCTGCCCGCTGTATCTATTTCTGAGAAAGTGGTGTTGAAGTCTCTAACTCTGATAGTGGGTCCTTGCAGTTCATCAAATTTTGCTTTGTGTAGTTTGATATCTGGCATATATGTTAATAATTGTTAGGTCTCTTGAAGAATTGACCCCTTTATCATTATGTATGCCCTTCTTTATCCCTGATAACTTTCCTTAACTTAACATTTGCCCTGTCTGAAACTAATATAGCTACTCCTGCTTTCTTTTGATTAGTGTTAGCATGGTATATATTTCTCTATCCATTTACTTTTTTAAAAAATTTTATTATGTTATATTAATCACCATATAATACATCATTAGTTTTTGATGTAGTTCTATCCATTTCCTTTTAATCTATATGTGTCTTTATATTTAAAGTGGATTTCCTATAAACAACATATAGCTGAGTCAGGTTGAGCAAGATGGTGGAGGAGTAGGAGACCTAAATTTCTTCTGGTCCCAGGAATTCAGCTAGATAGTTATCAAACCATTCTGAATATCTACAAACTCAACAGGAGATCAAAGAAAAGAATAGCAGCAATTCTATGAACAGATAAGCGACCACTTTCTGGAAGGTAGGATGTGTGGAGAAGTGAATCAGAGGTGATATACAGGAAGATAGACCGTGGTGGGTAGGGAGCCTCCATCAGCTGGCTACTGGCAAGTGATAGAGTAACAGAGCACAAAGTCAGAACTTTTAGAAGTCTGCTCCACTGAGGGATGTTGCTCCAGTGGCTAAGCAGGGGGTGAAACCCCCACTGGGACAGTGTGGTCTCAGGACCCTCGGGGTCACAGAAAGACCAGGGGTGCCTGTGTGTGGCAGAGCTCCCAGGTATCAGAGTGGGGAAGCCAGCTGCAAAGACAGAGCCAAGGAGTGGGCTCTCAGCTCGGGGTTGCCATAAACCATGATCCGTGGCACAGTCGGGGCACTGCTCTTCAAGCAGGGGCCCAACAAGTGGCAGATCCAGGGAGACTCCCCTTTCTCCCCCAGGAGGAGCAGCGTGGGAGCCCGCTGCAGGAATCTGCTGTGTTTGGAGACTCCAAATGGGGTTGTGTGCCAGAGATAGAAACACTTGATTACAGGCCAGGTGAGCACGGAGTATGGCTGAAGACCCAGGAGACAGGAGTGATTGACTGCTTTTCTCTGAAGTCTCGCTGAAGAGTGGGGCTCCGAGCTCTTGGCTCCTCCAGGGCCAGAGATTGGGAGGCCACCATTTTCATTCTCTCATTCTCATCCTCTAAAGCTATACAGAAAGCATTCAGGGAACAAAAGCTACTGAGAGCAAACACGAGCAGATTACTTAGCCTAGTCCCTGGCAAGGGTGGTGCAATTTTGCCTCAGGAAAAGACATTTGAGAATCATGGCAACAGGCCCCTCCCCCAGAAGATCAGCGAGAACAGCCAGCCAAGACCAAGTTTACCGATCAATGAGAACTGCAAAACTCCAGCACTAGGGGAATATAGCACATAGAATTCATGGCTTATTCGAGCTACCATAGGACCCAGCAATTGCACTAGTGGGTATTTACCCCAAAGATACAAATGTAGTGATCCGAAGGGGTACGTGCACCCCAATGTTTATAGCAGCAATGTCCACAATAGCCAAACTATGGAAAGAGCCTAGATGTCCATCAACAGATGAATGGATAAATAAGATGTGGTATACACACACACACACACACACGCACACACACACGCGCGCACACACACACAATGGAATATTATGCAGTCATCAAAAAAACACAAAATCTTGCCATTTGCAGTGACGTCGGTGGACCTAGAGGGTATTATGCTAAGTGAAATAAGTCAATCAGAGAAAGACAAGTATCATATGATCTCACTGATATGAGGAATTCTTAATCTCAGGAAACAAACTGAGGGTTGCTGGAGTGGTGGGGGATGGGAGGCATGGGGTGGCTGGGTGATGGACATTGGGGAGGGTATGTGCTATGGTGAGCACTGTGAATTGTATAAGACTGCTGAATCACAGACCTGTATCTCTGAAACAAATAATACATTATATGTTAAAAAAAAAAAAGAAGATAGTAGGAAGGGAAAAATGAAGGGGGGGATATCAGAGGGGGAGATGAACCATGAGAGACTCTGGACTCTGAGAAACAAACTGAGGGTTTTAGAGTGGAGGGGGGTAGGGAAATGGGTTAGCCCAGTGATGGGTATATAAAAGCATAGAAGATACTAGAAAATCCTTTTCTGGAGAAATAAAAGAACCAAAATCTAACCAAGTCAAAATCAAAAAGGCTATTAATGAGGTGCAATAAAAAATGGAGGCTCTAGGCTGTGGATTGTGTAAGACTGTTGAATCACAGACCTGTACCTCTGAAACAAATAATACATTATATGTTAAAAAAAAAAAAAGAAGAAGAAGAAGATAGCAGGAGGGGAAGAATGAAGGGGGGGATTGGAGGGGGAGATGAAGCATGAGAGACTATGGACTCTGAAAAACAAACTGAGGGTTCTAGAGGGGAGGGGAGTGGGGGGATGGATTAGCCTAGTGATAGGTATTAAAGAGGGGACGTTCTGCATGGAGCACTGGGTGTTATATGCAAACAATGAATCATGGAACACTACATCAAAAACTAATGATGTAATGTATGGTGATTAACATAACATAATAATAAAAAAAATGGAGGGTCTACCTGCTAGGATAAACGAGGCAGAAGAGAGAATCAGTGATATAGAAGACCAAATGATGGAGAATGAAGAAACTAAGAAAAAGAGAGATAAACAACTACTGGATCACAAGGGGAGAATTCAAGAAATAAGTGATACCATAAGATGAAACAATATTAGAATAATTGGTATCCCAGAAGAAGAAAGAGAGAGGGGGGCAGAAGGTATATTGGAGGAAATTATACAGAGAACTTCCCTAACTTGGGGAAGGAAAGAGGCATCAAAATCCAGGAGGCACAGAGAACCCCTCTCAAAATCAATAAAAATAGGTCAACACCCCGACATCTAATAGTAAGATGCACAAGTCTCAGAGACAAAGAGAAAATCCTGAAAGCAGCTTAGAACAAGAGATCTGTAACCTACAACAGTAGAAACATTAGATTGGCAGCAGACCTATCCACAGAGACCTGGCAGGCCAGAAAGGACTAGCATGATATTTTCAGGACACTAAACGAGAAAAATATGCAGCCAAGAATATTACATCCAGCTAGGCTGTGACTGAAAATAGAAGGAGAGATAAAAACTTCCAGGACAAACAAAAACTAAAAGAATTTGCAAAAACCAAACCAGCCCTACAAGAAATATTGAAAGGGGTCTTCTAAGCAGAGAGAGACTAAAAGTAACATAGACCAGAAAGGAACAGGACAATATATAGTAACAGTCACCTTACAGGCAATACAATGGCACTAAATTCCTATCTTTCAATAGTTACCCTGAATGTAAATGGGCTAAATGCCCCAATCAAAAGATGCAGGGTATCAGATTGGATAAAAAAATAAGACCCATCAATATGCTGTCTGCAAGAGACTCATTTTAGACCCAAAGACACCTCTAGATTGAAAGTGAGGGGGTGGAAGTTCTGCGATTCAGCAGTCTCACACAATTCACAGTTCTCACCTGTACCTCTGAAACAAATAATACATTATATGTTACAAAAAAAGAAGAAGAGAGTAGGAAGGGTAAAATGAAGGGTGGGAAATCGAGGGGGAGACGAACCATGAGAGGCTATGGACTCTGAGAAACAAACTGAGGGTTCTAGAGGGGAGGGGGGGTGGGGGGATGGGCTAGCTTGGTGATGGGTATTAAAGAGGGCATGTACTGAATGGAGGACTGGGTGTTATACGCAAACAAGGAATCATGGAACACTACATCAAAAACTAATGATGTAATGTATGGTGATTAACATAACATAATAAAAAAAAAGAAAGTGAGGGGGTGGAAAACCATTTACCATGCTAAGGGACATCAAAAGAAAGCTGGGGTGGCAATCCTTATACCAGACAAATCAGATTTTAAGCTAAAGACTATAATAAGAGATGAAGAAGGACACTACATCATACTTAAAGGGTATATCCAACAAGAAAATCTAACAATTTTAAATATCTATGCCCCTAACATGGAAGCAGCCAGTTATATAAGCCAGTTAATAACAAAATCGAAGAAACACATCAACAATAATACAATAATAGTAGGGGACTTTAACATCCCCCCTCACTGAAATGGACAGATCATTTTAGCAAAAGATCAACAAGGAAATAAAGGCTTTAAATGACACACTGGACCAGATTGACTTCACAGTTATATTCAGAACATTCCATCCCAAAGCAACAGAATATATATTCTTCTCTAGTGCCCATCAAACATTCTCCAGAATAGATCAAATCCTGTGTCACAAATCAGGTCTCAACCAGTACCAAAAGATTGGGATCATTCCCTGCATATTTTTGGACCACAGTGCTTTATTTATTTATTTATTTATTTTTTATTCTTATGTTAATCCCCATACATTACATCATTAGTTTTAGATGAAGTGTTCCCTGATTCATTGTTTGTGCATAACACCCAGTGCTCCATGCAGAATGTGCCCTCCTCAATACCCACCACCAGGCTAACCCATCCTCCCACCCCCCTCCCCTCTAGGACCACAGTGCTTTAAAACTGGAACTCAATCACAAGAGGAATGTTGTAAAGAACTCAAATACATGGAGGCTAAAGAGCATCCTACTGAAGAATGAATGGGTCAACCAGAAAATTAAAGAAGAATTAAAAAAAATTCATGGAAACCAATGAAAATGAAAACACAACTATTCAAAATCTTTGGGATGCAGCAAAGGCGGTCCTAAGAGGAAAGTATTTAGCAATACAAGCCTTTCTCAAGAAACAAGAAAGGATACACAACCTAACCCTACACCTAAAGGAGCTGGAGAAAGAACAGCAAATAAAGCCTAAACCCCGTAGGAGAAGAGAAATAATAAAGATCAGAGCAGAAATCAATGAAATAGAAACCCAAAGAACAGTAAAACAGATCAACAAAACTAGGAGTTGGTTCTTTGAAAGAATGATTCATAAACCCCTGGCGAGACTTATCAAAAAGAAAAGAGAAATGACACAAATAAAATCATGAATGAAAGAGGAGAGATCACAATCAACACCAAAGAAATACAAACAATTATAAGAACATATTATGAGCAACTATCCGCCAACAAATTAGACAATCTGGAAGAAATGTATGCATTCCTAGAGAAGTATAAGCTACCAAAACTGAACCAGGAAGAAATAGAAAACCTGAACAGACCCATAACCAGTGGAGAAACTGAAGCAGTCATCAAAAATCTCCCAACAAATAAGAGCCCAGGGCCAGATGGCTTCCCAGGGGAATTCTACCAAACATTTCAAGAAGAATTAATACCTATTCTTCTGAAACTGTTCCAAAAAAGAGAAATGGAAGGAAAACTTCCAAACTCTTTCTATGAGGCCACCATTACCTTGATCCCAAAACCAAAGACCCCATCCAAAAGGAGAATTACAGACCAATATCCCTGATGAACATGGATGCAAAAATTCTCACCAAAATACTAGCCAATAGGATCCAACAGTACATTTAAAGGATTTTTCACCATGACCAAGTGCGATTTATTCCTGGGCTGCAGGGTTGGTTCAACATCTGCAAATCAATCAATGTGATACAATACATTAATAAAAGGAAGAACAAGAACCATATGATACTCTCAATAGATGCAGAAAAAGCATTTGACAAAGTACAGCATCCTTTCTTGATTAAAATTCTTCAGTATATGGATGAGGGTACATGCCTTAATATCATAAAAGCCATCTATGAAAAACCCACAGTGAATATCATTCTCAATGGGGAAAAACTGAGAGCTTTTCTCCTAAAGTCAAGAACACAGAAGGGGTATCCACTATCACCACTGCTATTAACATAGTACTAGAAGTCCTAGCCTCAGCAATCAGACAACAAAAAGAAATAAAAGGCATCCAAATTGGCAAAGAAGTGAAACTCTCACTTTTTGCAGATGATATGATACTTTATGTGGAAAACCCAAAAGACTCCACTCCAAAACTGCTAGAACTCATACAGGAATTCAGTAAAGTGGCAGCATATAAAATCAATGCACAAAAATCATTTGTATTTCTATACACCAACAACAAGACAGAAGAAAGAGAAATTAAGGAATTGATCCCATTTACAATTGCACCCAAAACCATAAGATACCTAGGAATAAATCTAACCAAGTAGGCAAAGAATCTGTACTCAGAAAACTATAGAATACTCATGAAAGAAATTGAGGAAGACACATGCTTCCATGTTCATGCTCATGGATTGGAAGAACAAATATTGTGAAAATATCTGTGCTACCTAGAGCAATCTACACATTTAATGCAATACCTATCAAAATGCCATCATTGTTTTTCAAAGAAATGGAACAAATAATTCTAAAATTTGTATGGAACCAGAAAAGTCCCCAAATAGCCAGAGAAATTTGAAAAGGAAAAGCAAAGCTGCTGGCATCACAATTCTGGACTTCAAGCTCTATTACAAAGCTGTCATCATCAAGACAGCATGGTGCTGGCACAAAAACAGATACATAGATCAATGGAACAGAACAGAGAGCCCAGTAGTGGACTCTCAACTCAATGGTCAATTAATCTCTGACAAAGCAGGGAAGAGATAGTCTTTTCAACAAATGGTGATGGGAAAACTGGACAGCCACATGCAGAAGAATGAAACTGGACCATTTACTTACACCACACACAAAAATAGACTCAAAATGGATGAAAGAGCTAAATGTAAGACAGGAGTCCATCAAAATCCTAGAGGAGAACACAGGCAGCAACCTCTTTGACCTCAGCCGCAATAACTTCTTCTTAGAAACATCGCCAAAGGTAAGGGAAGCAAGGGCAAAAATGAACTATTGGGACTTTATCAAGATAAAAAGCTTTTGCACAGCCAAGGAAACGGTCAACAAAACCAAAAGACAACCGACAGAATGGGAGAAGATATTTGCAAATGACATATCAGATAAAGGGCTAGTATCCAAAATCTATAAAGAACTCAACAAACTCAACACCGAAAGAACAAAGAATCCAATCAAGAAATGGGCAGAAGACATGAACAGACATTTCTGCCAAGAAGACATCCAAGTGGCCAAGAGACACATGAAAAAGTGCTCAACATCACTAGGCATCAGGGAAATCCAAATCAAAACCTCAATGAGATACCACCTCACACCAGTCAGAATGGCTAAAATTAATGTCAGGATGTTGATGAGGATGCGGAAAAAGGGGAACCCTCCTACACTGTTGGTGGGAATGCAAGCTGGTGCAGCCACTCTGCAAAACAGTATGGAGTGTCCTCAAAAAGTTGAAAATAGAGCTACCCCATGATCCAGCAATTGCACTACTGGGTATTTACCCCAAAGATACAAATGTAATGATCTGAAGGGGCACATGCACCCCAATGTATATAGCAGCAATGTCCACAATAGCCAAACTACGGAAAGAGCCTAGATGTCCATCAACAGATGAATGGATAAAGAAGAAGTGGTATATATATACAATGGAATATTATGCAGCCATCAAAAAATGAAATCTTGCCATTTGCAACGACATGGATGGAACTAGTGGGTATTATGCCAAGTGAAATAAGTCAATCAGAGAAAGGCAATTATCATATGATTTCAGTAATATTAGGAATTTGAGAAACAAGACAGAGGATCATAGGGGAAAGTGGGAAAAATGAAACATGATGAAACCAGAGAGGGAAACAAACAATAAGAGACTCTTAATCTCAGGAAGCAAACTGTGGGTTGCTGAAGTCAAGGGGGCTGGGAGGGATAGGGTTGCTGGGTGATGGACACTGGGGAGGGTATGTGCTATGGTAAGTGCTATGAATTGTGTAAGACTGATGAATCACAGGCCTGTACCCCTGAAACAAATAATACATTATATGTTAATTTAAAAAAAAAAGACATGGGGAAAAAAAAAAGTACATCAAAACCCAGTGAGTAAACCTAACGAAAGGTGTGCTGGAGCACTACATGTAAAACAGAAAACTTCACTGAGAGATGCAAAAGGCCTCAGTAATGGGGAGATAGAAATTTTGCATGGGTTGTAAGACTCATTATTAAGTCATTATTGTCATTTCTGCCCAGAATAATTATTTCTTTATAGTTAAAAAAAAAAAAATATATATATATATATATATATTGTTGAGTCAAATTTTTTGCTCCACTATGAAAATCCCTGTCCTTTAATTCGTGCATTTAGACAATTGACATTCAAGGTGATTATTTATATAGTTGGATTAAGAGCTGACATTCATTTAATTTTTATTTGAACTTACATATATATATATATTTGCTATTATTATTTTGAACAAACTGTATCTGTTAGATCAATTAAGAATAAGAAATATGAACATTTTAATTTTATATTCATGTTTTCCTTCTTCAACACTTTTCCTTTCTTTATGTAAATCTGGGTTTATGACCTATATTATTTTCCCTCTTTTTTTTTTTAAGATTTTATTTATTTATTTGAGACAGAGAGAATGAGATACAGAGAGCATGAGAGGGAGGAGGGTCAGAGGGAGAAGCAGACTCCCTGCCGAGCAGGGAGCCCGATGCGGGACTCGATCCCGGGACTCTAGGATCATGACCTGAGCCGAAGGCAGTCGCTCAACCAACTGAGCCACCCAGGTGCCCTATTTTCCCTCTTTTTAAAGAACTTCTTTTAACATTGTTTGTAAGGCAGGTCTACTGGTAACAAATTCTCTCAACTTTTGTTTGTCTGAGAAAATCTTTATTTCTCCTTCATTTTTAAAGAAGAATAATAATTACAGCTGGGGTTTTTCTACTCTGGCACTGGTTCCCATGGTCATTTCACTGGCGAATCTCTGTTTCATGAAGCCATGATTCCCTGTATTCACCTGTCTGTCTCTCCAATCTTGGGGGCAGTAGTTTGCTCTGTGTCCTCCCTTTTCTTAATGATCAAGAAGAGTTGGTTTTTTTTTGAGTTCTTCAGCTTCTTATTTGTTAGTATGGAGTGGTGATTTCCAAGCTCCTTATATTTGGAACCAAAAACCAGAAGTCCTTTTATTCCTTCTCAAAGCATCATTTTCTTATTAATGTGAAGAAACTTTTTTTTTTTTTAATGTGAGTTGAACTTCTCTACTCTGCTCTATATGGAGTGTGTAACCACTCAGCAGGGAGACATAGGTCGGAAGCTTAGAACAATGAGGTCAGTGCAGTTCACTTGCTCCCAGACTGAGATTCTATGCTGCTGTGATCCTCTGAAGGCTCGGGAGCCTTTTGTCCTATAGTTTTGCTCAGATGTTCAACATGAGTTAATGAGAAGAAAGGCACAGAGAACATGAAGGGTCTTTTGATTTCTTCCATCTGTATAGGGATTTGCCAACTTGGATCCTTCCCCAAGGTTATAAAGTAAATTCTAGATGATCATTTTCCGTGTTAAAGGTTCAAGTCTATTTGTCCTGGGAATCTACCTCATTCATGGCATCTCTCTCTTATTTTGCCTGAATATTTGTAGAGAAGTTTTAGCATCAGGAAGTCCCGAACACTTGAGGAGACATCAAGCTGTCAGTCACAAGAAGCTCTAGAAAGCTTATCTGGAGTCACTTGATGAAGGTAGTGATGAGAGAATTACATGAGGGTAGTTGGACTAGAAAATTGCTTAACCCTCTGACATTATCTTTATGCCTTTCAAAAGAGCTGGTGAACTCACCTAGCATTTGTTCAGCTGATCTGTCCTGTCCAAAAATCACCATCTTCTCCACTTAGGGACAAAAGGCATCCCCCTTTATAGCTTTTTCTGACAATTTCCTGTCAGACATTTGCAAAGTTAGTCAGACACTCCTACAGGAGCCTTTGACAGAACAAGGGTGACATTTCAAAGAAAGAACAATGATAGGTTGCCTAACAGCATACTCCAGAAATAAGCACCTTTGAAAGGTACAGTGGAAATTTCCAAGCATCAGCCTGGTATTTCACCATGTAGTACTATCCATTGAGTCCTTTCATGTAGCTCAACATGAGTTAAATTATGTAGAAGTTGCAAATGCCAAATCACAGAAAGGTGAATTTAAAATTCCTATTTTACAGCTCCGAATTAGTGTGGACACATCCCATCAAGAAGGACATTTGTTTCACTTGAGTCCTTGGCACAAATATTGCTCTTTTATGAACAAATTGCAGCTGGAAAAATGATATTCCCCACAGGTAGAAGGAAGGTATTGCTTTTACATTCTCAATAACTAAATGAATATGTATTCTTGATAGCTGCTTTAGAAATGCCTTCCTTGCAGAGTGTTAGAAACTGTAGTTACCACTATTTGAAAGTAGGCCTTAAGTACTGAGAAATAGCTTGCCCTTTCCATAATACAGAATTGAGCAGGAAAGTAAGATGCTGTTAGTGGCTAGATTGCCAGCTTCACGGGTATGCAATAGTGTGATTGAATTCAATGAGGGCAGAGACAACTCTTTGGGCTGTTTTCTTCACACTAGAATAGAGTATAATTCTCATAGATGGACCCACATGATGTGGCATATCCATTCTGAAGGGTGTTGGTTGCAGGAGCATTGTAATAACCTACTTCCTGCCTGACTTGAACGCACACACATAGTGAACAGATCTTACCTTGTTCATTTCCTCTCAATGAAGCGTTGGAAGTCTTGGGTTTAATCCCAGGTTGAATCAAATACGTAATCTTTAGAAATTTTTCAACTTCCCTGGGATTCAGTTCTTTAACCAGCATGCTCTTTTACTACGATATCTGCCCTTCCCAGAGATAAGGCTAAAGGTCTGATAATTGCCCAAAAACCCTACAAGGTCAGGTCCCACCTTGTTCTTACTACATATATCTCCACCTACACTCTTTCTTGCTTCTTCTCTTCTGAACACATGTCTTCTTGCTGTTGTACATTCTCCCTACTAGGATTTTATTCTCGCTGTTCCTGGCAGGCTCATGTCCCAACCATTCATTCTCCAATGGCCCCTGCCCTTCACCCTACTTAAAATCACAGGTCTCTCTTTCCCTAGCAATCTCCCTCTGTATTCCTTGCTTACACATCTGACATACTATATTTTGCATATTTTTCTTATTTACCTATACACACACACACAAATACGAAAAAAAAAATCACAAACACAAAGATTTTTGTTTCATTATTCACTATTGTATCTATTGACACCCAGCAGATGTTCCATAAATATTTTTAATGAATATATAGTAAACATTTTTATGGGTTTTAGAGATTTCTTATTTAATTCTTACTCTACCAGGAAAATATCATTTTAATCCCCATTTTATGGATGATGAAAATGAGACTTAAAAGCATTCAGATATGTAGGGTCTAAGGCCCCACATGTAATCAGCTAAGGTATACCCTTGAGCCCCTTTTGATTTCAGATCCATTTTCTTTTTGTTACACTATCCTGCCTCTTTCTACCTCAAGAGGCTGCTGTGCATATTTAGTTTAAAATTATTTGAAGTCTTTAAAAACTGCAATGTCCCATTTTCAAGAAAAGCATACTAAACATTATATTTGTATCTGTTTTTTGATGAGAACACAAGCCAGTGCTCTTTTTTAGAATCCATTTTTTCCTCCACATTGGTTTTTGACAAGCATAAACTCAAATGTATTCCCCATGTCCACTGACTGATTTGGAAGAACAAGTCCAAAGTGCTATGGAATGAGAGAAGGGAGAAGACCATGGTGGATGGGAAGAGAAGATGAGGAGCCATATGATAATAAAAGTGCTGTCTTCCTTTTTTTTTTCCTTCAAAAAGTGTCAGTTACCATCCTCAGTAGCTGCCATCATCTTAGTTCATCAGTCTCTGGGTTTGTTGCTTATCTCTGCTTGAGTCGCAGTGAGGATAAGCATACACCATGGTCCCCAACATTGCCTGTGGGAGGAGCCAGGTTCCCCTCACCCTGCCCTTTAGCCTCAGTGTCTGAATTGGCTGCTCATGTCAGCTTGTGCCCTCCTCACAATTCCGTCTCATGTCAGCACCAGCTGTAATTCTGAGGAAATGCTTGCTACTTCTTGAGTGGAAAATACAGAAATGTTCAACAGTCAATCATTCAGTCTGTGGAGTATTCACTAATTATCTATGGGATAAGGGTGAGGGCCAGACACCATGCCAGTCACCTGGAGCTGCAAGTAAAATAGTACACCTTACCATTCAGGAGCAGAATATACTTGGACAATGATTTACCTTCTCACGTGAGAAGTGTTTTAATAGAGGGCAACTATGGTGGACAACACTCTTCCAGCTTCTGTTTCTAGCCTCTGTTTCTAGCCCATGCCAACCTTGGACAAAGAACTTGTCACCTCTTCTTTGGTTTTTTCCCAAGGAAATTCACTCACACATCTGAGTAAGAAATGTTGACTTTATCAGGGATTTCACAGAGGAAGTGGATGAAGGGTCTACATTAGATAGCATTCAGCAGACCATGTGAAGACCCACCATAGTGAATATTGTTTCAAGAGTCTCTTTGGCCCTACCACTCCTGATGGGGTGGGGTTGGGGGTTCTCTCGCCTATAGACCCAAGACCCAAGCCTGGCTGACTCAAGTTTAGATGTTTAATACTACTTATGGAAATTATTATTTTTTTATTTTTAATGGGTAAATTATTATATCCTATTGTGATAAATACACATAACATATAACTTACAATTGTAACCACTTTGAGGTGTACCATTCAGTGGTACTAAGTACATTCATACTGTTATGCAGCCATCACCACCATCCATCTCCAGAACTCTTTCCATTTTGCAAAACTGAACTCTGCACCTATTAAGCTATGACTCTCAATAATGCCTCCTACCCCCAACTTCTAGCAACCACTACTCTATTTTCTTTCTTAGTTCTTTTTTAATCTTCCATTTTCCTCCACACTCCAGCCACAGGTAACCACTACTCTACTCTGTGTTGCTATAAATTCAGTTTTGTTTAATTCCACGTATATAAGTGAGATGCAATATTTGTCTTTCTGTGTCTGGTTTATTTCACTTTGCATAATGTCCTCCAGGTTTACCTATGTTATCACAAATGTTGGGATTTTATTCATCTATTAATGGATACTTAGGTTGTTTCCATATATTGGCTATTGTGAATAATGTTACAATAAACATGGGAGTGAAGATATCTCTTTGAGGTAGTGATTTCCTTTCCTTTGGGTATTCATCCAGAAGTAAGGTTGTTGAATCATATGGTAGTTCTATTTTTAACTTTTTTGAACCTACATACTGTTTTCTATACTGGTTGATACAATTTACAATTGAATGAGTAAATTAATGATTGAAAAAATGATTAAAATATGAAAGTAATGGTTTAAGCAAATCAATTTTTCTAGATTTTTTTAACTATGACTCAAAAAAAGACACCAAAAGCTATAAGCAATCATTTTTAAATGATTGAAGGAATCTTATACTGAATTACTGAAAATCAAAAAACTAAGAATACTTTTGTAAAAAATCAATAAATAATTAACAGAGTTGGGGCACCTTAATCAGCTTTTGTAAATCTGGATTTTCTTGTATTGGGTTTATTCAAGTTAAATTAATACGCATATGATTCATGTTCTCACATCTCTCTTTTTATTTTTTATTTTTTTAGTTTGGAAGTTCAGGTTTACAAAGCAAGACCATATTTCCCTGTAAACATCCAGGAAGTGAAAGCTGCCAATATCTAACTGAAATATTCAGGGGGAAAAGAGCCAAAATGTCACATGGGTGAGAAATAACTTTCAATGTCCTATCAAAGGAGCACTTCAAGTTATGTATTGATCCCAACACAAGGAAAATATGCCTAGAAATTTAATTTGACATTTACAATCAATAGCATTCAGATGTCACTGGAGCAGAAGGTAGAAAAAAGATGACTTTAAAATTACAGTCATGAATTTATAATTACAATAATGAATAAAAGTAAATTTATTAAATTAGCATTTCCAGAGTCTAGAGAAAAATAGGCATGCCACAGCATATTGCTGAAGAAATGGAGAGGGAGGATCTTGGTTTTTCACTTCAGTACCTCATATATGCCTTCCTTCTATCCCATCATTTGGGTCTTCATGCTTCACTTTTTGAGGTGTGCCTACAATCTACTGCACACTAAGCTAGTGCAAAGATTGGGCCATTAAAGAACTTTCTATAAGCATGAAACTTTTTCTCTATTCACTATCTTATCATTGTCCAAAATTCCTAGAGAAAAAGAACTTTGTGTTCTGGTGGAGGAATGCTTTGGCGGAAAAATAAAAAGCATTGCACTTAGTAGGTGCATAAGGATCTATATTGAATCAGCCAGGAGTCATTGGCATCAGTAGTGTTTACATAAAAAGGTAATCCATATAGTCACAAGACACACAAACTGGAAATAACAAATAGAATTATGTTCTTAAAACAGAAAGACTGTGATTGCACAATTTATATTGTAATCATAATTCCTTTGTAGCTTCTCCCTCAACTTGGTGAGTTCTTCCTTTTCTCCCTGGCACTTTCTCTTCTATTTCTACACATTCCCTTGATGACTTATCCAGTCTCAGAGTGCTAAGTGCCTTCCCTTTGCTAATGTGCAAAGTTACATCTCTGGCCATGAACTCTCTCTTTAACTGTAACTATTTCTTTCCTCCTGGCTACCCAGTGCACATATTTTGATGTTTAATAGGCACCTCACACTTGACATGCCTCAAATCAAAGTTTGTGATTTCCCCTGCTCCAAAGATGTTCCTCTCCCATTCTTTATCTCCACAAATGAGAACCTCATCCTTAAGACAGAACCATCTTTTGACTCCTCTATTTTATCATAACTCATATGCAATCTACCGTGAATCCTTGTCATCAAAATATATACATTTGAATCTAGCCAATTCTTACCAGTTCCTCCCTAGTCACCTGCCTGAAACTATCATCTTTCACTTGGATTTTTGCAATGGCTCTCTGACTGGTCTTCCTGTTTAAGAGCTGACCCTCACCTGTAGTCTGTTAACACAGTAAGCAGAGTTGTCCTTTCAGACCACACCCTCCTTACTCTGACCTCTGTGGTGTCCCCCATCTCACTCAGAGTAAAAGCCAGCTTTATACAGTAGCTCCCTGTGACTTCACTCATCTCACCTCCTTCAACTCTCCCCCCTTTCATTCCATTTTGGCCATCCTAATCTTCTCGATATTTCTTGAACATGCCAAGCATAGTCTCATCTTGAGATGTTTGATTGTGCTGTTTCCTCTGCCAGTGATGCTGTCCCTGTAGATAATGATTTGGCTTCGTTGCTCAGTTCCTTCAGCTTTTTGCTCACCTGGCACTTAATCAGGAACGCCTGGCCTGACAGCCCTACATGAAATGGCAGTTGCCCTCTCCCCACCCACCCCTGCTGCCTCTGCATTCCCATCCTCATTCTTTGCTGTTACCCCATAGTTTTGATCACCCTCTGGTCTACTCCTCATTGGCCTGTTTTATTTACTACTAATATCTTCCCACTGGAAATAAGTCCCACGAGGAAGGAAACATTTCTGCTGCTTGTTTTTGTAACTGTATTCTCAGTGTGTCAGACAATGTTTCAATAAACATTTTGGGTGAATTAAATGGATTATAGTTATCATTCATTCCAAAGCAAAGCTATATTTGCCATTTGGAGGAGTCCAGATCTCTGGATTATTCAGCAATGTCTTACACATGATTTTGATACTACAAGACAGTTATGCACTGGGTTCCACCTTTGGGTTTGCATTTGCTAATATGGTATGAAAGAATTAAACATTGTTTTGTAGTTGTTCTAGGACATGCTATTAAAGGATTATTGAGTGAGATAACATGTGTTTGTATATGGATAATTTGGCTCCTTAAATTCTCAGAGATCTCTTTTAGCCAAAGTGGTTAATTTTGGTAAAACAACACTAGATCTTAGATATTCTAGGAAATATATCCTCATCTAAAAAATGTTTTTCAGGTTTTAAAAGCTGCGCCTCTCTTGCTCCGCCCCACCCTGAACCCAGATCTGGCATGGAGGAGGCCGACCGAATCCTCATCCATTCCCTGCGCCAGGCTGGCACGGCAGTTCCTCCAGATGTGCAGATTCTGCGAGCCTTCACTACTGAGTTGGTTGTAGAAGCTGTGGTCCACTGCCTGCGTGTGCTCAATCTGCCATGGGCTCTGGCCTCAGCCCCCTGCTACCTCTGGCCCTGTCCAACTGCTTCCTGGCTCAGGCCTGCATGGACCTGGGCTAGTCATTGGAGCTTGGCTATCAGAACTTCCTCTACCCCAGTGAGCCTGATCTCCGGGACCTGCTTCTCTTCTTGGCTGAGCGTCTCCCCTTTGATGCCTCTAAGGATGGAGATCAGCTTGCAGGTGATTCAGCTATCCTTCTCCAGGCCATCAGGAGCCAAATCTGGGACCAGCTGGCCCTGCCACCCCTCCTTTGCACTCCCAAGCTACAGCACCTCCAGGACTCAGCCTCCCAGAAACCTTTCCATATCACCAGGCTTGTCATGCCTGAGTTGAGTTCCAGAAGGGAGCCCCGGGAGTTCCAGGCGAGTCCTCTGCTGCTACCAGCTCCCACCCAGGTGCCCCAGCCTGCTAGGAGGGTGGCCCCACTCTTTGAATGCCATACCATCCAGCTCTGCCAGCACACAGGCCGGAACTGCCCTGGGGATGAGGACTGGGTCCACTGGGCACCCTGCCATCCCACCCAGGAGGATACATGGGCTTAGCGGCAACAGATGCAGAAGCACCTGGCTGAGCATCTACGCCAGACCTGGGGCTGACTAGGGGCTCCCCGACAAGCCGGAGACCTGGGAGAGCTGCTGCAGGCCTGGGGTGCTGGGGCCAGGACTGGTGCTTCCAAGGCCTCCCACTTCACACACTCAGAGAAGTTCACCTTCCATCTGGAGCCTGAGGTCCAGGCAGCCCGAGTGTCTGATGTGCCGGCCACCTCCCAGCAGCCTGAATAGGACATGAAGGCAGCTCGGGAGGTGGAGTCTCTTCGGGAGCAGCTGGAGGGAGTGAACTACAACACTGAAGAGGTTGAAGTTAACATGAAGACCCTGAGAATCAGCCTTGTGCAGGTGGAGACCGAGCATTGGCAGAGCGAGCTCAGCATGTGGGAGCGTGAGCAGGCCCTGCGCTTGAAGAGCCATGCAGTGGAGCTGCTGCCTGGCGGGGCTGCCAACCTGGCCAAGCTGCAGCTCATGGTAGAGAGTAGGGCCCAGCGGGTCTTCCACTTGGCGGGTCAGTGGGAAAAGCACTGGGTCCCTCTCCTGGCTGAGTACTGCCACCTCCGAAAGCTCCAGGATTTCAGAAAGCTGGAATCTTCACGACGGCTGGCAGAGATCCACGAACTACACCAGAGCTGCCAAAGAGGCCCAAAGGAAGGAAGAGGTCTATAAACAGCTGCTGTCAGAGCTGGAGACCCTGGCTAGAGATGTGTCCCGGCTGGCCTATACCCAGTGCATCCTGGAGATTGTGGGCAACATCCGGAAGCAGAAAGAAGAGATCATTAAGATCTTATTGGACACAAACAAGCTTCAGAAGGAAATCAACTCCCTGTTTGGGAAGCTGGACCGGACGTATGCCGTGACTGATGAGCTCGTGTTCAAGGATGCCAAGAAGGATGATGCTGTTCGGAAGGCATACAAGTATCTAGCTGCCTTGCATGAGAACTGCAGCCAGCTCATCCAGACCATGGAGGATACAGGCACAATCATATGGGAAGTTAGAGACCTTGAGGAGCAGATCGAGACGGAGGTGGGGAAGAAGACCCTCAGCAAACTGGAGAAGATCTGTAAGGACTACCGAGCCCTTTGCCAGGAGAACACTGGCCTCCTGGGGTGGGTCCCAGAGGCCTGAGGAGCCCCCAGCACTGCTCTGCTCCTGGCCTTGGGCAGGGAGTTGGGATGTTGGGGGCGATGGCCAAACACTTGTCCTAGCCATTCGTTTTGTTGGCTGCGCAGCTCCTCCTATAGCCTTGGCCCCAGACCCCTGCCCACCTGACCCCAACCCTTATCTGGGGTCATTGTCTGGAGCGTTGGAACTTGGTTGCAGTTTATTAGAGAGGGCACTTGGATCCCAAATAAATGAAGAGCTCTGTCTGCAGTCAAATAAATGTTTTTCAGGGGCACCTCAGTGGCTCAGTCACTTAAACATCCAACTCTTGATCTCAGTTCAGGTCTTGATCTCAGGGTTGTGAGTTCAAGCCCCAGGTTGAGCTCCACACTGGGAATGGAGCCCACTTAAAAAAAAAAATGTTTTTCAGGCAGGTCTGCTGACATTGTTGGGAAAGTACCAGTAATAACTAGTAGCTATGCTTGGTATCTGCTTCCAGGAAAGCAGTAAGAGTAACAATCTGTGATGTCCTCTTGAGCTCAGCACGATACCCAGCACCATGCCAACACTGTTACTGACAGATAGGTTTAGATGAGGCGACATCTGTCCCTTCTGGTCATATGCCACTTTGATTCTGCTCCATCCAAGCTGCTAAAGGGATTGTGGACAATATTCTATCAGGTCTTCTTCAATGATGAATGAAAACACATAGAGACACATATATGAGGGACACACCTGTTTGCATGTATGGAATGAATTTTGGGACAGATTTCAACACTTCAATCCCACTAAGTATAAGTTATTTCAACATAGAAATATTTTTTTAATTCCAGGACAAAGGAGTATTCTTTGGCAAGGAAAATATAGAATGGGAGTCAGATTATTTTGAAAGAACATTCACTACATTAGAATTATAGAATCTTGTCCCTTACTTGGATGGCTTTATAGTTGGATTTCTTTTCCTATGTTTGTGTCAGTCAAAAACCTTCATTAGCACTCTGTTCCAGCGATAATGGACCAGGAAGATCTAGACATGTTCTGTACCCTCTTTACTGACATCACTGAAATCTTTTGTATACTTCTAAATACAAATCAAATCCTGCCTTTTTCATAAAGTTTTCTCTATTACCCTTAAATTAACATTAATCTTTTGCTCCTTTGAACTTTCATAACCACACACACACAAACACATACACACATATCCTTTCATACCTTTAAACTCATATCTGAATTTGCAAGACTGTGGACATTAGGGGCTACTCATTCTTTCAATTTCCCACTCTGTAGGTAAGTCAGTTCCCTGGTGTCTTTAAACAATGACTATCCGTCTCTGATTTAATCCCTTCTATCACAGTGGTGTTACCGCCTGCTCTTTTGGTGTGGATTTAGCTCACCACTGACAACAGCTTGGACCAGGCAAAATTTTCCTTATCCAGTATTTGAGCTATATGAAGTAGGCTTTTGTTTGGGATGATTTGTTAAAAAAAAAAAAAAAAAATCCTGGCCTACCAATAAGACAGTGATGGCCCACAAAAGGATTTTTTCATTGAAACTTGAGGGAGAGTATGTACTATAATTACCAGGAGCTCCAGGGAAGAACTCGATGGTAGAGATGGTGTTTCAAGCGATTAAGGGATTTTTTTTTTAAACCATCTTTTCTTTTTCAGGATTTGGAACAGCTTAACTGCCATAAACAGGTTTTCTGGAGAAGTTTCTTAGGAAATAGCTATTGGGTCTTAAGTCCCAAATGCTATCTTTTAGGTGGATGCCCTTGTTCTGTGTTTCGGTTGACCTGGGACACATGTTCTTCTAACATATACTGTACTTTGTTGTAATTGCTGTTCAAAGTGTATCTTCAATGCCAGACTGTGAATGCCTAGTAATCAAGGTTGTCTTGTCAATCACTCAATTCCCAGGGCCAGCAATTACTTGCAGAATGGATAAATAGCTGGCTGTGTGTGGTAACAGTGTGAAGTGGGTTAGCCAATACTTTGGGAATTGGTGTGTGTGTGGGGTTTTTTTTTTTAATGGCTGATCACATGCCCCAGAGTAAAATTTTATCAGAATTAGCCTCCCTTCTTCTCTACAAGGTAGACATTTAAAATAGTACAATTTAAAAACTTGTTTTATGACATCAATGGATGTATTACACTGGACAAAATAGTTTATCTGAAATGCTATCTAGAACTAAAATTGTAGAGAATGGAGGCTTGGAAATAGGATGCAGTGAGCATTGTACAAGGGGGAAATTGCATAAACAATTAGACATTAATTACTTTCTTCTTAACACTCTTCTAAAAAATAAATAAGGGATACAAAAAAATAAATAAGGGATACAAAAAAATATATGTATAATACTGATGTAAGTCATGTGCTTGGAAAGCTCAACAATGCAACACAATAATGTAGTAAATCATTGATTGATAGATTGAATTGCTTGGAATAACAGCAAATAGGTAGGTGCTGATGAAATAAACACCTGGAATTATTGCTTGCTGTGGTGTGAATTGATTAAAGAAATATTGGTTGAAGACTCATTAGGATAGCCATAGTAACAAATGATTTACATCCATTAATTGATTTGATTTTCTCAGACATCTGATTAAGTATTTTTATTTTTCATTTTACAAATGGAGAAATTAAAGGTCAATTTTGTTGAGTACTCTTTTAGAGATTACATAACCAATAATTGTCAGAGCTGAGTTTCAGTTCAGCTATAATTTTTCAAAAATCTAAGTGGTTTTAATCATATCATGATCGAAATAGAAGAAAGAAGAGCCAAAACTTGTACAAAGACCAAAAGGAAGGGCATGTCTGAGGAACAGAAAGATAATTTGGGGTAGCAAATAATGATGGGAGAGGGTGGCAATGGTTATTGAGGAAGGCTAAGGAAGTTTGGAGACATATGTGAAAGTCTCTATGTGAGATGCATTGGTTTATAAGCAGGGAAGGGATGCTCTTTGAATGGTTCTGTAGATGACTCTGGCTGCAATGTAGTTATCATGAGACCAGTGAGGAAGTGAAAGAAGCTGAAACATTGGGCAGTGCTGGGTAAGCCCATCAAAATCACATCCAGATGAAGGCAGAGAGACTACATCAGTGACTTAAGGGATTCCTCTAGAAGAATCATAGATCTTGATAAACTATGTGTGATTTTAAGGTCTTTCTCAATTTAAAAATTATGACTTTGAGGAAGAGAGGATATTAAGAGGAATTGAATAATTCTGGATACAAATCAGTTTGAACAATAAGTTTTTCAAATCATAATTTATATCCTAATGGACATGTCTTGGCAAAGAAAAGAATGCTTTAAGAATCACCTGACCTAAGGGGCACCGGGTGGCTCAGTCAGCTAAATGGCCAGCTCTTGGTTTCAGCTCAGGTCATAATCTCAGGGTCATGGGATCCATCCACACAATGGGCTCCACACTCAGTGGGGAGCCTGCTTCCAGATTCTCTTTTCCTCTGCCCCTCCCCCTGCTCATGTGCTCTCTCTCTTTCAAATAATCTTAAAAAAAAAAACCAAAAACAAAAAAAGAATCACCTGATCTGAGGTGCCTGGGTGGCTCAGTCAGTTAAGCTCCAGCTCTTGGTTTCATGATCTCAGGGTCTTGAGATCAAGGCCTACATCAGGCTCTGAGCTGAGCATGGAGCCTGCTTGGGATTCTCTCTATCCCACTGCTCCTCCCTTCTGCTTACTTATTCTCATTATCTTTCTCTCTCTCTCTAAAAAAAAAAAAAAAAGAAGAAGAAGAAAAAAAAGAATCACCTGAACAATATAAGAACAAAGTCTTTTTGTTATACAGAGTATACAGGACAAATTAAAATTTTCCTTCCTTCTTTCCTACTCCCACCACAGAGATAAACAAGATTGATGATTGATGACTTATGTTTTTCATCTTCTAATTCCTTTTCTATGCAATTCTGTGCATATGTATATATATGAAATATATATATATAAATAAATATATATAAATATATAAATATACTTTTAATGATTGCAAAGCATCCCATAGGAAATACATATTATAACTCAGTTAACCTTTTCTTTTTTTTTTTTTTTTTGATGGATAATTAGGTTATTTCCATTGTCTTGCTGTTACAAATAATGCTGCAATAAATATCATTGTGCCCTCATCTTTGTATTCGTGTATTGATAAATGCATACACAGACATTTTCTGATGAATTCCCACAAATGTATTTCTCAGATAAAAAGGTCTGTGTACTTTAAATTTTGACAGATATAGACCAGTTACCTTCCAAATTAACTTCAACTATTCATGTATTTAACCAATATATGAAAGTGCCTCTATCTTCCTTCTTTTCAACTTACTTCTTCATTGTCTTTTAAAATTTAAACATGCCAAAACCCATCAAATAAGTTGGGAATTAAAACATTGTGGATAGCAAACATAGCATTGACTGTGTGCTATATCCCTAGTCTAGCCTCCTGCCTTCTCTGATAGAGTTGATCAAATGTAAATTTTGTGTTAATTATTTCCTTGCCTTTCAATTTCCTGGACTTTTTATTTATTTTTTATTTTTTTGTTTTTATTTTTTAAAGATTTTATTTTATTTATTTGAGAGACAGAGAGATAGTAAGAGAGCATGAGCAGGGGAGAGAGGAAGAAGCAGGCTCCCCACTGAGCAAGGAGCCCAACTCGGGGTTCCATCCCAGGACCCTGGGATCATGACCTGAGCTGAAGGCAGATGCTTAACCAACTGAGCTACCCAGGCACCCCATTCCTGGCCTTTAGAGTGTGCTGCCTAATAGAGGGTGCTGTTTGTTTTTGGCTATAAGAAAACAGTGTCATACTACCTAGCTTTCTAAGGAAAAAAATTTTTTTTAAAGATTTTTAATTTATTTGACAGAGACAGCAAGAAAGTGAACACAAGCAGGGGAAGAGGGAGAGGGAGAAGCAGGCCTCCCGCCGAACAGGAAGCCCGATGTGGGGCTCGATTCCAGGACCCCAGGATCATGACCTGAGCCGAAGGCAGATCCTTAACGACTGAGCCACCCAGGCGCCCCAGAACTTTTTTTTTTAATTCAATTTTATTTTTAAGGTTTATCCAGGCAAATGGTTAAAGCATTTTCACAGCTGTATAACATTCCATGTATGAATATAGCAGAATTTATCTTTCATGGACTACTGAGTTGTTTCTGGTTTTCTGCTATTTGGAAAGTATTTTTATTGGCATTTGCAACATGTCTAATGGTCCATGACCTCTTGGTTATAGATACCAGAAAAGAATTACTATATCCAATGCATGCAAATGTGCATTGTTATAAGATAATGATGTTTTCCCTGAAAATTATTAGCCTATTTACTATCCTGCCAGGCAAGCTTTTGGGAGGATTTTTGCCCCTTTTGTCCTCTCTTTAGGAAACACCGTTACCCCAGACATATGGATAGTTCAGTCCTTTATCTCCATATAGGTCTTGTATCAAATGTCTCCTCGGTAAGTCTTCTCTGACCGTCCAATATATAATTATAACCCTATTCCCACTCTTGAACTTTGAACATCAAAGGTAATTAACAAATATTAGTTGAAAGAATGGTTGAATCATTGAATAAAAAGATCCAGACATAATCCAAGGAAAAATATCTCATATGTAAAAATATACATGTTTCCATGTGAGTATATAATGTACAGGATTCCATGAACCTTGAGACAAAAAAATTAGGAAACATTGGTGCATGAAAAAAGGGGTATGTATATGTGCGTGCATGTGTGTGTATAACTGTATGAATATTTTTACACTTACATAAATTTATATAAATTTACATTTATAAAAAATAAAGATAGAGGAAATACACAACTTTTAAATATATACTGTCAGGTTGTAGTTATACTTTATGAATATAACTACCTGGACATCCACTTGACATATTCTTTGTGTTTATTCATTAAACAAAGATTTACTGAACACTTACTATGTGAAATACTTACAGAGAGATATTGTGCTGAAGAAGAATTATGAAGCACATGATTTATTTTTATTTCTATTTTTTTTTTGGCCAAAAATTATACCTTTTAGGGCGCCTGGGTGGCTCAGTTGGTTAAGTGACTCCCTTCGGCTCAGGTCATGATCCTGGAGTCCCAGGATCGAGTCCCGCATCAGGCTCCCTGCTCGGCAGGGAGTCTGCTTCTCCCTCTGCCCCCCCCCCTTTCATGTGCTCTCTCTCATTCTCTCTCTCTCAAATAAATAAATAAAATCTTAAAAAAAAAAATTATACCTTTTAGGATAGAAAAGATAGCCACAGGGATAAATATGGAATACATTTTGATTTAGAAGTGCATTTGATAAGCATTGAAACTAAAAGAACATGGAAAAAATTAGCTATGTGATCTTAAATTCTATAATACTGGGATGCCTGGGTAACACCTCTTTTAGAAATTAGGAAATTAAAGAGGTAGAAAAAGCAGAGATTTTGAACACTAAGAAATATTAATGATCATCTACAATCAATGAAGAGAAACAGTATTTTTTAAGCACACACAAACATTGACTACCCCCCCCCAAAAAAGTCCTGAATTAGGACACAAAGATAGTCTCAATAAATTTCAAATAATATAATATAAAAGTATTGTTCTTGTAAAATCCAATGTGTTTGGAAACTAAATAATTACTAAATAACTTTTGGATTAAAAAGGAAGTAGTAAAGAAAATTAAGAAGTATGGAGAATGAATGATAATAAATATGTTAAAAGGCAAATTTGTGAGACAGCGAAAGCAGTGCTTAATGAGAAATGTGGAGCCATAAAAACATTTATCAAGAAAGAAGAAAGGTGAAGGTAAATGAACTGAGTACTCAATTCAGGAAGTTAGGGAAAAACAATCAAACTGAAAGGGGCAAGAAGAAACAAGAAACAAGAAAATAATAGAGGGGGCACCTGGGTGGCTCAGGTGGTTAAACATCTGACTCTTGATTTTGGCTCAGGTCATGATCTGAGGGTGGTGAAATTGAGCCCCAAGTTGGGCTCCGTGCTCAGGGCAAGTCTGCTTAAGACCCTCTCCCCTTCTCCCTCTGCCCTCCACCCCGCTCATGCTGTCTCCTCTCTCTCTCTCTAAAAAAAAAGAAAAGGAAGAAAGACAGAAAAGAATAGAGATGAGAAGATTCAGTGAAATTTAGACCATAAATAAATAAATAATAAATAAATTAACAAATGGAAAGCTGATTCTTCCAAAAGATTATTAAAACACTTCTGTGAGGACTGACCCTTCCCCCAAAAAAAATCCAGAGAGAGAGAATATGCAAATAAACACATAAACACAATGGAGAATGGAAAGGTAAAAGTAGCTACAGAATAAAAATTTATTTATTATTATTATTAAGATTTTTATTTATTTGAGAGTGAGAGACAGAGCATGAGCGGGGGGAAGGGTAGGGGAAGAGAGAGAAGCAGATTCCCCGCTGAGCGGGGAGCCTGACATGGGGCTCTATCCCAGGACCCTGGGATCATGACCTGAGCCCAAGGCAGATTCTTAACCAACTGAGCCACTCAGGCGCCCCCAGAATAAAAATTTAGAAGGAGTACATAACTATACAGATTTTTAAATGTGTTATGAATCATCATATGTAATGAATTTGAAATCCTGATGAAGTGGATAAATACCTTTAAAAATATAGAAAATTCAAAATAATAAAGGAACCAGAAAACTTATGTGAGGTTCATTCCCTAGAACACCCTTTGTATTTTCCTAGTATCTGGTTTACAACAGAGATTCTAATTCATTTGTTGAGTAAGATAATAAATGAGGGGGTAAATGAATGGTGCTCAGATGCGCCCTGTGACACTGAGTGACAGTCCAGGGGCCACGGCAAAGTCCTGTTCTGATGCTGAAATGCGCAGGATGGGAATTGGGATGGCTAGGATAGAAACGTTCTAAGCGGGAGGAGGAATGATGTGGGGAGCATGATGGCAGTAGCTCCAAGATTTAAGATCTTTTTAAAAATAGTCTTTGAGAAGAGGAAAATGTTCACGCAAACAAAATATTTTGCCTTAATTTGGGGATAACCAAAGTAAGGTTTCCTTTTTGCCTTTTCATGCACTGCATCCTAAAGCCAATTTCCATGAAATTAGAACAGAATTACTGAGAGCAAGGCGGCTTCTTTGGGTAACACTGAAGAGCCTGAGGGAAATCTGAATAAATAAGAAACTGCAGATAAGGAAGGCTGTGTTTTTCTTCCCGTTGCTGAAGGACAATTGGCTCTGGATGTACGAGTGAGCTTGGAAACAGAGAGACACCGCTGTGGCCATATATTTCAGGAAATTTTTTAATAGGTTAAATATAATAAATTTCAGATCAAATTAAGGGAAAACAGCTTAGTGGCATGATAATGGAGTTAATGGCATTCTCAATTGGTGCCATTTCAAGGCATTTAACACAAGTTGGGAAATGGGGTGTACCCACTGGGTATAGTCCCTGTGCCTGTGGCCATTCCTGGGGTGCACAGCTGTCCCAGATCACTGAGAAGCTGCACGTGTGCCAGAAAAGCATGCTTTTATAAGGAAAATATAGATTCTTCTCATTCCAGGTGTTTGCATTCTAAAGCCTTTGCTTTCCTGTTAACATACTTAGTCAATGCACCAGGGAAGGTGAGACCTAATCACGTCTATGTTGGATTGACCTCTTGCTCCCACTGTTTCAATGCTAACTTTGTTCTCCCATCTCCTCCTTTCCTTCAACCAAAATGCTCTTCAAGGGGGCTATTTTCCTAATACTCCAGCTTCACAAAAGTTTTGGAATTCAATTCTGTTCTCTTTAGCATCTGCCCTTTCCCCCTGACTTCTCTCCATATATTAGAAGAAAAAATCTTTTTGGATTTCCTTAATATTTATAGCTTAAGAGGAGAGTTGTGTGAGGTTAAAGGTTCCAGGTTGGAAAAGAAAGCGTCTAAGATATCAAAGATGGTCTAATCCTTAATTCATAAAAGATAAATTGCTGCTTTATACTCTGTGCCTGGTCTCTCAGCCAGGACTGACTTTTTTGTTTTATTTTGTTTTTTAGGAAAATTAGTGCCCTCAGTGGGCTGCTTGCTTTACTGAGTGTTCCTTCCTCTTGATCCCATAAAATGCTGAATCCTTTATGCCCCACCTGAACTCTATTCAGGCAAATCCTTAATTCACTCTGCTTTAGTTTTCCTACATGGGCCAATTTTTGGTACATTCTACTCTATGAAGGAAGGAATTTTTTATTTCTTCCTTAGATTTGCCCATTGTCTTCAGAACCTCTAATGTTGCTGACATTAGGTAAAACATTTAAAAATCTGTAGATATGATGAGTATTTGAAACAAACATAACAGATAAATGGTTATATATTTATAACCATTAAATAAAGCTCAATACATAAAAATTTCATGCAAATTGATAAGAACGTCACTAAGACCTAAAAGAGAAAATGTAATATACAGATGTACAAAATGCAAAAGAAATAATGCAGATATCTAAAATATTTATGACATTCTAGTAACCACAGAAATGCAAATGAAAATATTGAGATTAACCTTTTGCCTATAAACGAACAAAGAATAAAATAAATATTATTAATGTTGGAGGGTGCTATGAAATGGTTGCTTTTATAGACTATTTGAATATAAATTACACAAACATCTTAGGAAGCTACTTAGTAATGTCGGTAACATTAAAAATACTTACCCCTTTTAAGTAGTTTTTCCCCTCCTAAGAGTTCATACTGAAGAAATAACCAGAAATGTTCAAAAAGACTAATGCATAATCATGTTTATTTATAAAAGAAAAATCCTTTTTCAAAAAGTAAATGTTGATAAACAATAGAATGGTTAAATTAATTAATGTCACTCCATAGAAAATGGAATATTATTCAACAATTGAAGATTTTGTTTATAAAGATCTTTAATTATGTGAGAAAGTTCTTATAATACTAAGTGAAAAATCTAGGTAGAATGACATTTAAAGTAAAATCTCAAATGTATCTGTTCTATGTGTCTGTGACTTCCATCTAATTTATATTTCCTCTAGGAAGCTTGTTCACTCTGTCTCTGCTTAAATATGGAGAGTTGATTTTTTCCTCTATCAAAAGAACAATTTTACATTAATCTTGCTTCCTAATTTCTCAAGTATGAACCCAAGGTCTTGGTGGTACAGGTTTTTAATACTAGGGCTTCAATATCAGTAAGTCATCATTCAGTCAGTCAACAAATGTTTATTGATCACAAGTAATGTGTGTCAAATTCAAATATTATTTAGGTGCTAGTGAAGAAGGGAGAGAGAAAGAGAGAAAATCTGCTTTAAGGAATATGCAGGTATCTGCTATGTGTATGAGGGGCGGGAGGCAAAACAAATAAAAGAATATTGAAAACCAAGAAGTCGTTGGAAGAAGATAGACTATAATAATAATAAGGTAGAGCACGGATGCGAGTGAGTGGTTTTACCTAGGTTGGCTGGGAGAGGCCTCTGAGCAGGTGATATTAGATTTGAAATCTGAGTAATGAGTAAAGGAAAGGAAAAATGCAAAGACGTTGGAATGGCATGTTAGAGGAACAGAAAGAAGATTAGTACAGTTAACTAGTGAAGGGGTAGTAGAGACAGATAGATGAGATTAGAGATCTGGACAAGGATAAATTCATTGACCATACTAAAAAGATTTGTTTGTTCATATTTTTTTATAATTAGAGGGTTAGTAGGAGTGAAGAGATATGATCAAAGTTATTCTTAAGTTTACACAAAGTAAGTTATTAAGATTATCCTGGGCATATTGTGGCAAATAGACCATGTGAGGGAAGAAGGAGACAGGGAGACCTGAAGACTATAGCAGTAGTTCATGCTAGAGATAAAAGTGTTCAAATTGAGACCATGTCATTGAAGATGGTGAAATAAAGTCATATTCAGACTATTTCAAAATCTACACTATGGGACTTGGGACTCACTGATGAATTAGATGTGAAAGATGATGAAAAGAAAGGAATCTAGACTTTTGGCCTGAGCAACTAGGTTGTTAATGCACTGTGTAGAGATGCAGTTAGGGTAGATTTGGGAATTTGGTAGAGTCCAATAAAGAGGGAGAAATTGATGTGGGAGAGAAGAGGGTGGTTCCAGAAATGAAGTCCTTTCTAGGATAGAAACCTCCTGTGAAGTCAGTTGTCTAAAATATTAGTATGTGTACTTCTTTCATGGAAATGGTGAAAAGATGAAATATCTAATTTCTCTATTAAGTCCATGGTGAGGTGATCAGTTGAGAGTATGGGGGATATGGAGAAGAAGGGGAAGATTTGGAAGAATAGTATGAAATAATCATCTGATAGTGTGGAAAATGAATTTAACCAGGAAGGTGATGTTTCAGAACTGTAGCCAGAAGCTTAAAGTAGGTCCTGTCACCATGGTTCTGTCATTTTATTTTTCTCTTGGGCAAAATTCAGTGGGCCATATGCAAATATGAAAGAAGCACATGTTTGGATTTAAATAAGGTTGAAGTTCTATGAGGTAAGTAGAATGGAGAAAAATGTGTCAGGAGGAAGGATTGGAGAGTTAGGGGTTTTACTTACTATGAATTCTACACTGGGTTAGGAAGAAAGGGAGGAAGATAAATTATTGGAAAGTTAAAGTGAGGAGGGATCAACAGACAGAAGACCTCACCAAGAGCATAAAATTGTTGGTGTAGGAGGACTAGAGGAAGTGAGTTGAAGGATAGGACATGATGGACTTTTAAACCAAGATTTTAATCATTGATGATCACTAGGATAAAATTTAACCCTAGTGGGATCAAGAACCATGAGATCATCTACATATATTTTAAAGTCTCTGAGAATTAATACTGAAAGTATGGTTGATAGGGAGACAGTGAACAATATGCTGAAATTACAAATTAAGGAAGGGGAGTAACTAGGAGATCAGGCACTGAAAGCGAGAACAGTAATGGCAAAACCTGATGACATATACAATAAATGGGTTTTGAAGGAGAAAGTGGGAAAGGTAGTTTGGAAGTATCTATGAAAAACATGGGGAACTCCTACCCCAATCCTAGGCCATTTTTCCCAAGTTATGCCATTCTTGGGGCTGGGGGGTGAGGGGGAAGAAATCTATACTCAGGATGCTGCAGGTGAAATGATGTGGAGCAAGTCAGTTTCAGTTAGAGCAAAAAGTGAAAGGGACATTTAGAGAATGTATTTTGAGAATGTATGTGGGGTAGGGAGGCTTGAGGACAAACTCTAAATTCCAGAGGTGCAGTGGAAGAGCTTGGGAAAGCAATGAAGGATGAAAGGGTAGGGGCAATACAGAAAAGACTGACAGTGTACAAATGTGGGATCAGATGAGGAGGCTTGATTCCCACTGGTGCCTGAGATAAACAGGAATGTGATGCTGATGCCATTGGTCCTAGATGCCAAAGCCTTTAGCCTTGACTGTCAGACTGTTTCATTTGAGGACTCAGTAATTTCAGTATACACAAGTTTAAATTGAAATAACTTTCATCAGGAAATTCTTTTCCTACAATATCACTTGCTCTTCCATTGGCATGGTGTGAGGGAGTTAATGGGGCTGGCTGGGGCATCAGGAATGCCAAGGCAAGTCATCGTGAAGAAAACAAGGGACAGAATGGGTTATCACATTGGAATCTGAAAAAATCCAAATCAACAAGATTCAAAAACCAAACAAGAAGCAGGAATAGAAAAACCAGAGTGAGGTCCCTAATAATAATGACTGGTATTTATTGGAAAGTTACTATGGACAAGTATTTTACCAGTATGAATTCATTTACTCCTCACACAAGCTTCGAAGGTTGATATTTAACATTTTACAGATGAGAAAACGGAACTACGGAATGGTGAACATGGGTAAAAGGCACCCAACTAAGAAGTACCTGTCAGGAAGGGAACACAGAGTCTGGCTCTGAAGCCCAATGCCTGTACCTCCCTGCTGGGCTACAACTGAAGTTGTGTGTGCCCAGGCACATGTCACCCAAGCCAGGGTCTGAGAAATCATCCCCAATTTCAAGTTTTCCCTTAACAAGATGGTCACCAAGTGCAATTGGTTCCGACCTTTAAATGCTCTTATTCTGCTCACTTTTGTTCCATGCCCACAGCTCCCGCCCTGCTCCAAGCCCCCTTTCACCAGGATTAGAGCAATTACTTCCTAAAAGGTTTCCCTGTGTCTTGCCTTGGCCTCTCCAACTTAAACTCCTTAGCGGAGCTGGAGAGATCTTTCAAAAGCAGAACTTTATTATATCACTTTTGGGCTTAAAACCTTACTATTGCTTTCCCTTGCCTTTGGCATAAAATCAACTCTACAGTGAAGTTTGAGAAGCATCCATGATTTCACCCCTGCTTACTTCTTCAGCTTTATTTTCTCCCTATCCTGTACTATATATGTCATCCATACTGGACTTGTTTCAGTTCTTCAAAGATGTGTGTTCCCCCACAATCTTTGCTTTTCATAAGATGTTTCCTCCGCCTTCAGTATGGTCTCTGCCCTTCTCTCCCTCCCTCATTTGTTAAAATGTTTTCAGTTTTCAGTAACTGAAAATCTAGCTAACGATGACCACAATGATGACCTATGTATAATATCCTAATAAGAATTCCTAATGTTTCCAGGATTCAAAGAACCAGCTTTTTTCTTCATTTTCATTCTGCTATTTTTAGAGTGCTGGCTTTTACCATTAAGCTTATCACTTCAGGGTCCAAGACGGTTGGATGTAGATTGTGTTGAAAATTATGATAAACCACCCAAATCCATTTTGATGAAAGCACCTGTTGACTCAGCCGTTGGAAGTGCTGTTAGCAGAACAGCTTTTAGCTGTCAGCTCCTTTGGGGATTTCTTTGGCTGCAGAAAGCCATAGTACACAAATTACAGACCTTCCTGAGATGGTCTAAATACAGTATACTTTATTGCATATAGTGTATGAAGACCTGGCTATCTTGTCCTAATGGGGAACAATTTTGAGAGCCTTTTCAGTTTCAACGTTTCTTTTTTTTTTTTTTTGCATTTTTTTAAATTCTTATTTTAATCCCCAAACATTACATCATTAGTTTTAGATGAAGTGTTCCATGATGCATTGTTTGTGCATAACACCCAGTGCTCCATGCAGAATGTGCCCTCCTCAATACCCACCACCAGGCTAACCCATCCTCCCACCCCCCTTCCCTCTAGAACCCTGTTTGTTTTTCAGAGTCCATCGTCTCTCATGGTTCGTCTACCCCTCCAATTTCCCGCGCTTCATTCTTCCCCTCCCGCTACCTTCTTCTTCTTTTTTTTTTCTTAACATATATTGCATTATTTGTTTCAGAGGTACAGATCTGAGAGTCAATAGTCTTGCACAATTCACAGCGCTTACCAAAGCACATACCCTCCCCAGTGTCTATCACCCAGTCCCCCCATCCCTCCCACTCCACCCCCCACTCCAGCAACCCTCAGTTTGTTTCCAGAGATTAAGAATTCCTCATATCAGTGAGGTCAGATGATACATGTCTTTCTCTGTTTGACTTATTTTGCTCAGCATAATACCCTCCAGTTCCATCCACGTCGTTGCAAATGGCAAGATCTCATTCCTTTTGATGGCTGCATAATATTCCATTGTATATATATACCACCTCTTCTTTATCCATTCATCTGTCGATGGACATCTTGGCTCTTTCCACAGTTTGGCTATGGTGGACATTGCTGCTATAAACATCGGGGTGCACGTACCCCTTCTGATCCCTACTTTTGTATCTTTGGGGTAAATACCCAGTAGTGCAATTGCTGGATCATATGGTAGCTCTATTTTCGACTTTTTGAGGAACCTCCATACAGTTTTCCAGAGTGGTTGCACCAGCTTGCATTCCCACCAACAGTGTAGGAGGGTTCCCCTTTCTCCGCATCCCCGCCAACATCTGTCGTTTCCTGACTTGTTAATTTTAGCCATTCTGACTGGTGTGAGGTGGTATCTCATTGAGGTTTTGATTTGGATTTCCCTGATGCCGAGTGATATTGAGCACTTTTTCATGTGTCTGTTGGCCATTTGGATGTCTTCTTTGGAAAAATGTCTGTTCATGTCTTCTGCCCATTTCTTGATTGGATTCTTTGTTCTTTGGGTGTTGAGTTTGATGAGTTCTTTATAGATTTTGGATACTAGCCCTTTATCTGGTATGTCATTTGCAAATATCTTCTCCCATTCTGTCTGTTGTCTTTTGGTTTTCTTGACTGTTTCCTTTGCTTTGCAAAAGCTTTTTATCTTGATGAAGTCCCAATAGTTCATTTTTGCCCTTGCTTCCCTTGCCTTTGGCAATGTTTCTAGGAAGAAGTTGCTGCGGCTGAGGTCGAAGAGGTGGCTGCCTGTGTTCTCCTTTAGGATTTTGATGGACTCCTGTCTCACATTGAGGTCTTTCAACCATTTGGAGTCTATTTTTGTGTGTGGTGTAAGGAAATGGTCCAGTTTAATTCTTCTGCATGTGGCTGGCCAATTTTCCCAAAACCATTTGTTGAAGAGACTGTCTTTGTTCCATTGGACATTCTTTCCTGCTTTGTCAAAGATGAGTTGACCATAGAGTTGAGGGTCCATTTCTGGGCTCTCTATTCTGTTCCATTGATCTATGTGTCTGTTTTTGTGCCAGTACCATGCTGTCTTGATGATGACAGCTTTGTAATAGAGCTGGAAGTCCGGAATTGTGATGCCACTGGCTTTGCTTTTCTTTTTCAACATTCCTCTGGCTATGTGGGGTCTTTTCTGGTTCCATACAAATTTTAGGATGATTTGTTCCATTTCTTTGAAAGAAGTGGATGGTATTTTGATGGGGATTGCATTGAATGTGTAGATTGCTCTAGGTAGCATTGACATCTTCACAATATTTGTTCTTCCAATCCATGAGCATGGAATGTTTTTCCATTTCTTTGTGTCTTCCTCAATTTCTTTCATGAGTATTGTATAGTTTTCTGAGTACAGATCCTTTGTCTCTTTGGTAGATTTATTCCTAGGTATCTTATGGTTTTGGGTGCAATTGTAAATGGGATCGACTCCTTAATTTCTCTTTCTTCTGTCTTGTTGTTGCTGTATAGGAATGCCACTGACTTCTGTGCATTGATTTTATATCCTGCCACTTGACTGAATTCCTGTATGAGTTCTAGCAGTTTTGGGGTGGAGTCTTTTGGGTTTTCCACATAAAGTATCATATCATCTACAAAGAGTGAGAGTTTGACTTCTTCTTTGCCAATTTGGATGCCTTTTATTTCTTTTTGTTGTCTGATTGCTGTGGCTAGGACTTCCAATACTATGTTGAATAGCAGTGGTGATAGTGGACATCCCTGCTGCGTTCCTGATCTTAGGGGGAAAGCTCTCAGTTTTTCCCCATTGAGAATGATATTCGCTGTAGGTTTTTCATAGATGGCTTTTATGATATTGAGGTATGTACCCTCTATGCCTATACTCTGAAGAGTTTTGATCAAGAAAGGATGCTGTACTTTGTCAAATGCTTTTCCTGCATCTATTGAGAGGATCATATGATTCTTGTTCTTTCTTTTGTTAATGTATTGTATTCATTGATTGATTTGTGGATGTTGAACCAACCTTGAAGCCCAGGGATAAATCCCACTTGGTCATGGTGAATAATCCTTTTAAGGTACTGTTGGATCCTATTGGGTAGTATTTTGGTGAGAATTTTTACATCCATGTTCATCAGGGATATTGGTCTGTAATTCTCCTTTTTGATGGGGTCTTTGTCTGGTTTTGGGATCAAGGTAATGCTGGCCTCATAAAATGAGTTTGGAATTTTTCCTTCCATTTCTATTTTTTGGCAGTTTCAGAAGAATAAGTATTAATTCTTCTTTAAATGTTTGGTAGAATTCCCCTGGGAAGCCATCTGGCCCTGGGCTTTTGTTTTTTGGGAGATTTTTGATGACTGCTTCCATTTCCTTAGTGGTTATAGGTCTGTTCAGGTTTTCTATTTCATCCTGGTTCAGTTTTCGTAGTTGATACATCTCTAGGAATGCCTCCATTTCTGCCAGGTTATCTAATTTGCTGGCATAGAGTTGCTCATAATATGTTCTTATAATTGTTTGTATTTCTTTGGTGTTGGTTTGTGATCTCTCCACTTTCATTCATGATTTTGTTGATTTGGGTCATTTCTCTTCTCTTTTTGATAAGTCTGGCCAGGGGTTTATCAATCTTGTTAATTCTTTCAAAGAACCAGCTCCTAGTTTCATTGATCTGTTCTACTGTTCTTTTGGTTTCTATTTCATTGATTTCTGCTCTGATCTTTATGATTTCTCTTCTCCTGCTGGGCTTAGGCTTTATTTGCTGTTCTTTCTCCAGCTCCTTTAGGTGGAGGGTTAGGTTGTGTACTTGAGACCTTTCTTGTTTCTTGAGAAAGTCTTGTATTGCTATATATTTTCCTCTTAGGACTGCCTTTGCTGCCTCCCAAAGATTTTGAATAGTTGTGTTTTCATTTTCATTGGTTTCCATGTATTTTTTTAATTCTTCTTTAATTTCCTGGTTGACCCATTCATTCTTCAGTAGGATGCTCTTTAGCCTCCATGTATTTGAGTTCTTTCTGACTTTCCTCTTGTGATTGAGTTCTAGTTTCAAAGCATTGTGGTCTGAAAATAGGCAGGGAATGATTCCAATCCTTTGGTACCGGTTGAGACCTGATTTATGACCTAGGATGTGATCTATTCTGGAGAATGTTCCATGGGCACTAGAGAAGAATGTGTATTCCGTTGCTTTGGGGTGGAATGTTCTGAATATGTCTGTGAAGTCCATTTGGTCCAGTGTGTCATTTAAAGTCTTTATTTCCTTGTTGATCTTTTGCTAAGACGATCTGTCTATTTCAGTGAGGGGGGTGTTAAAGTCCCCCACTATTATTGTATTGTTGTCAATGTGTTTCTTTGCTTTTGTTATTAATTGCCTTATATAATTGGCTGCTCCCATGTTAGGGGCATAGATATTTACAATTGTTAGATCTTCTTGGATAGATCCTTTAAGTAGGATATAGTGTCCTTCCTCAACTCTTATTACAGTCTTTGGTTTAAAATCTAATTTGTCTGATATAAGGATTGCCACCCCAGCTTTCTTTTGGTGTCCATTAGCATGGTAAATGGTTTTCCACCCCCTCACTTTCAATCTGGGGGTGTCTTTGGGTCTAAAATTAGTCTCTTGCAGACAGCATATTGATGGGTCTTGTTTTTTAATCCAGTCTGATAGCCTGTGTCTTTTGACTGGGGCATTGAGCCCATTTACATTCAAGGTAACTATTGAAAGATAGGAATTTAGTGCCATTGTATTGCCTATAAGGTGACTGTTACCGTATATTGTCTGTGTTCCTTTCTGGTCTATGTTGCTTTTAGGCTCTCTCTTTGCTTAGAGGACCCCTTTCAAGATTTCCTGTAGGGCTGGTTTTGTGTTTGCAAATTCCTTTAGTTTTTGTTTGTCCTGGAAGCTTTTTATCTGTCCTTCAATTTTCAATGACAGTCTAGCTGGATAGAGTATTCTTGGCTGCATATTTTTCTCATTTAGTGCTCTGAAGATATCCTGCCAGTCCTTTCTGGCCTGCCAGGTCTCTGTGGATAGGTCTGTTGCCAATCTAATGTTTCTACCCTTGTAGGTTACATATCTCTTCTCCCGAGCTGCTTTCAGGATTTTCTCTTTGTCTATGAGACTCGTAAGTTTTACTATTAGATGTCGGGGTATTGACCTGTTTTCATTGATTTTGAGAGGGGTTCTCTGTGCTTCCTGGATTTTCATGCCTGTTTCTTTCCCCAAATTAGGGAAGTTCTCTGCTATAATTTGCTCCATTATACCTTCTGGCCCTCTCTCTCTTTCTTCTTCTTCTGGGATCCCAATTATTCTAATGTTGTTTCATCTTATGGTATCGCTTATCTCTCGAATTCTGCCCTCGTGATCCAGTAGTTGTTTATCTCTTTTTCTCAGCTTCTTTATTTTCCATCATTTCATCTTCTATATTACTGATTCTCTCTTCTGCCTCATTTATTCTAGCAGTTAGCGCCCCCATTTTTGATTGCACCTCATTAATAGCCTTTTTGATTTCTACTTGGTTGGCTTTTAGTTCTTTTACTTCTCCAGAAAGGGTTTCTCTAATAACTTCCATATTTTTTTCAAGCCCAGCTAGTATCTTTAACGTGATGATTCTGAACTCTAGATCTGACATCGTACTAATGTCCGTATTGAGTAGGTCCCTGGCAGTCGGTACTACCTCTTGTTCTTTTTGTTGAGGTGATTTTTTCCATCTTGTCATTTTGTCCAGAGGAGAATAGATTAATGAGAGAACAAAATGCTAGCAGAGTAACCACGTCCCCAGAAAATATACTCTAAACAAATCAGAAAAGACCTGAAGCAGTGGGAAAAGAAAGGGAAAGAGAGAAAAAAGAAAAAGAAAAAAAAAGAAAAAGATAAAGATAAAAAGAAAAACAAACAAAACAAAACAACAACAACAACAACTAAAAAACCAGAATGCGATCAAATATGATCAGGCTGGTATATAGATCAATGCTACACACTAGATTTGGGGTGTATTTTGGTCTTTTAGAAGAAAGTGCCTCCCAAAATTTTAAAGAAAGAAAAACTTATATATGTACAAAAATAAGGGTTGATATGATGAGGGGATGGAATATGACTGTAAAGATGGAAATTATAAATAATTTTATAAAAGGAATTGATAAGAAGTTGTTTGAAAAAAGGAAGAAGAGGATTTAAAAAAAGAAAAAAGATTAAAAAAAAGGGAGAGGATGTGATCAGGCAGGGGAATAGAAAACACTATATACTAGAGATTTAGGGTATATTTTAATCTGTTGGAAGAAACTATCTCAAAATTTTAAAGAGAGGACAACTTATATATGTAAGCCAAAAATACGGGTAACTACTATGAAGGGATAGAATATGACTCTAAAAATGAAAAACAAAATTTTTTTTTTTAAAGGGATTGATAAGATGTTGGTTGAAAAAGGGAAAAAGAAAAATTCACAAAGAAAAAAAAGAAAAAAGACAGTTAAAAAAAAGAAATTAACTTTGAAAGACTAAAGAATCATGGTAAAAAAGCCATCAATTCTATGTGCAGTATTGCCCTAGCGCTGGAGTTCTGCTGTTCTCACTGATCGGTAAACTTGGTCTTGGCTGGCTGTTCACTGATCTTCTGGGAAGGGGCCTGTTGCCGTGGTTTCCAAATGTCTCTGCCGGAGGCGGAATTGCCCCGCCCTTGCCCCCTCCCGGCTAAGTCATCTGCTCGGGTTTGCTCTCCGGGCTTTTGTTCCCTGCGAGCTTTCCTTACAGCTTTGGAGGCGGAGAGTGAAAATGGCGGCCTCCCAGTCTCCGCCCCGGAGGAGCCGAGAACTCGGGGCCCCGCTCCTCAGTGAGCCCCCAGAGAAAAGCCGTCAGTCACTCCCGTCTCCCCGGTCTCCGGCCGCACTCTGTGCTCACCCGGCCTGTGACCGCGCGTTTCTCTCTCTGGCACCCGACCCCGGGTGGAGTCTCCAAACCCAGCAGATCCCTGCGGTGCGCTCCCGCGCGGCTCCTCCCAGGGGAAGAAGGGGAGTCTCCCCGGATCTGCCGCTTGCTGGGTCCCTGCTGGAGGAGCAGGGGCCCGACTGGGCCGCGGATCACGGTTTATGGCCACCCCGAGCTGAGAGCCCGCGCCTGGGCTCCGCCTCTGCAGCCGGCTTCCCTGCTCATTACCTGGGAGCTCTGCCACACTCAGGGATCCCCGGTCTTTCTGTGACCCCGAGGGTCCTGAGACCACACTGTCCCGGAGGGTTCCACCCCCCCGCTTAGCCACCAGAGTGACGTCCCTCGGCGGAGCAGACTTTTAAAAGTTCCGATTTTGTGCTCCGTGGCTCTATCACTTGCCAGAAGCGCCGACGGAGGCCCCTTCCCCGCCTTCTATCCTCCCGAATATCGCCTCGGATTCACTTCTCCGCACGTCCTACCTTCCAGAAAGTGGTCGCTTTTCTGTTCAGAGAGTTGTTGCTCTTCTTTTCTTCGATCTCCTGTTGAGTTTGTAGGTGTTCAGAATGGTTTGATCCCTATCCAGCTGAATTCCTGAGAGGAGAGAAAATCCAGGTCTCCTACTCCTCCGCCATCTTGCTCCGCCGCCCCAGTTTCAACGTTTCTGGTTGCTAAGGTATTGTATTCAACTTCTCACTCTAACCAATCCAGCTTCTGTCCCTTTTCTTTTATAGGTGTGATCCCAAGTGCATTTGCAAACATCCTGCATGCTAAACTCTGAGAATATATTTTGAAATGGCAATAATTGTTATCAGATGGTCAAGGACAGTAGCCAATGAGATGGCATTTTTGAGCTGGGTCACTTGCTGCCAGGTAGCAAGGAGGATCCTTCTGATGGTGGTGAGTGGATCATAGATAGTTCCTGCAAAAACTGGAGACGCAAATGCTTCGACTTTCACCAGTGGTGAAGTGGGTTGGTCTATATCATAAGAAAATGCACTGGCTGGTATAATTTATCAAGTGTTTGAGAACTATGAAATAATAGCTATAAGAACAATAGAACTGAGTGGTTAAATTGAGCTCTGGAAAGAAGGTAATAAAAAGCTGAGAGCAATTAATAGCCAACTGAAAACTAAGGGTGAAAGCTAGGGTGCCTTGCTGGTAATATACAAAAAATATCTTATCTTCTCCAAAGGCAGTGCAGAGAAGGCTTGACCAGGCTCAGGACTCCAAAAGGGGCTGCAAAAGCTTAACTCTCAATCAAAGCAGCTCTCTCGAAGACTTTTCAAATTTATAGAACTCAATTATGAACTTTTTATCTCTTGTATGGGTCAGCAGCTTAAATCTCCTGCTCAGATTTTTCAGCTGCAAATCTATCACTTTCTTCTGGGCATCCTGTAATCTTCCCTGAACATGTGCAGTTTAAGGGTCACCCTAGTTTTCAAGAAGATCTGTAGCTAATGGGAGTACATGAGAGATTTTGTTCCCCTTTGATTTCCAGCCACCCCTTGCCAAAAAGACCAAGGTGTTCTGTTTGATGTCTAACTGTCCAGCATCATGTGCTCTCAGGGCAAAATCTGTAACATCGTGGGCCTCAGCCAGTGAGATTTCCTTCTTTCAGGAGTGAATCTTCTCAAATTTCTTCCTGCCTTTGACTTCTCCTCGCTGACTTTAAATAGTTGCTTTTTATATTTTATCCAGAGCTTACAACTGCTCTCTGTGGGAGGGTTTGTTTCATACAAGCTACTCCAGAATTACTAAATGGAGAACTTTCAACATTAGGGTTTTTTGAATAAGGAAAAAGTAGAGGACAGTTCCCACACCACCCACCCACCATCGAATAACACCACTTTGCCTTGCTAACTCCTTCTAAATTTTTATATTTTAGCTTAAACATCTCCATCTACATATGACCTGTCTTCCTTAACCTTCTAGAGAAAGTTAGGCTTACCCATCTCTGATATATGTTCTTGTAGGACCTGACGTACCCACTATCATAACACTCATGACAGTTTATTGAAATGACATGCTTAATGTCTGTTTCTCTAAATAAGCTATAAATTCTTCAAGGACAACAATTGTGCATCTTATATTAATTGCTGCATTACCAGGCCTATCACATGGTAGACAAATTAGAAATATAAACAAATAAAAAAGTGAATAAATGCAGATAGGAAAAGTCACATATTTGAAGATTGCAACATCACAAGAAGAGAAAAGGTTCTGAGAGCCGTAACTCTAAATGATATTGCCTCCACCAACTGAACGCTGCTCAGCGGCCAATTATTGAGCATCTGTCGCATCTTCTTACCCATTAAATCCTCACAGGGTCCCATGACAAAGTCCATCCGGGTTGAGAGCAGGGTTAAAAACATTCAGGGGCAGCAGGGGCCACTGATGATGGTGCCTGTGTTGGCTCTGAGAAATTTGGACCTTCCATTCTGCAAGACAAAAGCCAGACATGACTTGAGAAGAGAGAGTCCAAAGGCTTTCTGATCAACTATCCTCCTGTCCTGGCTGACAAGGCAACCCATTCAGCCTGCCATAGCCTTAAAACTCTAGATAGATTGTAGACTTCTCATGCTTCAAGTACTTCTGGCACATGCATTTTGGGTTTCAGTTCTTGTTCATCGAGTTGGGGGTTGGTAAATACATATGTTTTGTGTTACCTCTTAAAAGATTGAAAAATGAGTCTTGAGAAATCAGAAACATTTCCATCAGCACCTATAATCTATTAAGGCAATTAATCAAACATATACTTTGTCAACTTCCTCTTGTTCTGTTATGTTTTATGACTCTATTATTATTTCATCAACACAATAAAAAGGATCAATTTTCATTACATGGAAAATATTTGGGAGACAGAAAAAAAGTGACTTAGCTGCCAGTCTCTAGTTTGTGGCTCAAATCAATCATTGGGACAGACTGAATTATTTTTAACTGTAATGTATTCAATAGGCCTTGTTGGAAACATTTTATTGCATTATAGGATTTTCTACAGTATCAGAATAGGGATCATCACTTGGAATGAACCTGTCCCACAACCCGGTTGCTCTTGCAGAGGCTGTCTTCTCTAATAGGATATGAGCATTTGCAGGAATTGATTAAAATAGCAGTTACATCTTTACACACAAGCTTGTAAATGCCTTGAGATTGAAAGGCATAAATGTAAACCTGGAAGAATTTTTTTAAATCAGGAATTAATTAATTAATACTGGAGGATGCAAGGTTTCTCAGGAGGATCCTTAGGCACGAAGGGGTTCATTTGTTTCCAGAACTGAAGTCTCCTCAGACAAGTGGGTCATTTTTCTAAATCCAGTGTCATTCAGGGTGATCAGCAAAGTAGTCATAAACACTCATTAAATGACTACTGCTCAGTAGATGAACATGTACTTACTGAGCATCTATTATGGCATGAACAATAAATTAGGTACTGTGGGGCTAGAAAGATTTCGAAATTCTGGTCCTATTAACAGTGTACTTTAAACTAGTTGGGTGGATTCTTCTGGGAATAAACTGTAAGTTAAAGATTTAAGTCAGTATATGAATACATCCAGCAGATTGATATGGACGTATGTTAGTAATCAAGTGCAGGAGCGGACAAGTTGGAATCCAGTGTGGGCTTGAAGGATCCTGTAAATCCAGGAGGCAGGTTAAATGTGTCATACATGCCTAGGAGTTCAGAGGAAAACCATCAAGTGTTAATGAGGATCTTACAGAAATGTTTATAAATGGCTTCACACATTTTCTTTTCTCTGGTATGATTAAGTGTCAAACTTGAACATTCTACCAGGATAAACTTCAGTGAAAATCTTAGTTTCAGGACATCTGATGCTTCCTTTAAATTACCTCTCCAGAATGACTCTATTTCGTGCTGGAAAAGACTCTGAGACATCCATTAAGTCCCTGTGTGATCTTGGACCAATTATTTTATCTTTCTGTTTCAGTTTTCTCATCTTAATAAGGAAGCACAGAGCTAGATAATCTTTATGATCTCTTGTTATTCATGTGTGGTTTCATGAAGAATTCTTTCATTTTTTGGGGGGTAGAAAACAGGGATCAGAAAACCCAGCTGACCTTCTTGCTCCGATTTGTTGATCCATCTCTGCCTTCTCAGTCAGTGTCCTTGCCCTACTTTGCTTGGCACCGACAATTCCTCCATGCTGCCAAGAGAGGGTAAGCAGGCGAAGGAAAGTGGCCTATTCTGTTCTAGTTTGTTATTCAATTCTAAATTATTAATGCCATTCCTGTTCTTCTATCACCTTGAAGTTATTGGATGCCAAGGAGTATTAATAAAGGATAAGTTTCATGAGATCAACAGGAAAGATGCCAAAATATTGCCAATGGTTAGCCAAGCAGAAGGCTGGGGAAACAGGATTAGGAAAAATGAAGGAGTGACAGGAAACACAAGTTTAATCTAATGTCAGAATTCTGAAGTAGGTAAGGAAGAAGAGATATTGTAATTGGGAAGTCTCTATGCAGAATTAAGCCTATGATAAATTAATATCTTTGAGGGGCAATCAATAACAACAAGGTTTGCATTGAGCTGAAAATCTCATTAATAAATAGAAACGTTTGGGCTTGTTTGTTTTGTTTCCCTTAAAATTAACCCTCTGCAGAAAAGAGCAATTTGAAAGTCGTGGAAAACATGAATCATCTCTAATGAAGAACTATAAACTTGCCTTTAGACAGTCCAGGGCCTGCCTTTGGGATCTGAAATGTGAAGTGGGCACTGACCCAATGTAGAAAGATCTTTGAAATTAAAGACATGAGGCATTTCCCCCAAGAATGTTGTCCGTGGACAGCTGGCTACCACAATTGAGTCTAGCTATTTGATATGTGTTCTATTTAATATGTATTCTCACAAAATACATGTGATCAGGGCAACAGAGACTGGCACTGTGTCTACAAGGCGCCAAGCAAACAATTTTTTAAAGGCCATCCGTAGAAGGCCAATTATTATTTTTTTTATTTTTAAACGAAACTGATTACCAACTAAGCTGGATTTCACTGAAGTGTGGTAGGTGTGATGTGTATATAGCATAGCTTCTGCAAACACTTTTGAATTTCTGGAAATGGAATATTCTTTCACTCTAAAAGTTGTTAGTGATATCTATAGATTAATAAAGGCAAAATCTAACATTAATCAAACACAAACTCTGTGTCAGACACTGTGTTAAGTGCCCTCCATACAGTATTATAATAAATCCTTACAACTTGATCATAGAGTTATAATTATTATCTGCATTTCAGAACGAGAAATCTAAGTCTCAGAAAAGCTAAGTTACCTTGCTCAAGGTCATGCACTCACTAGGAGGGTGGATTCCATCTCTGCCTAACTACATACAGGACCTGGCCTGTTAAATTCCACCATATGTGCTGCACTGTGCATATTAATAACAATAACAGTTAACAGTGAAGTCTCACATATATTGTGTTAGTTAATCCTAATGAGCATCTGAAATGTACATTGTCATCCTCTCTAATACACAAAAGTTAGAACTGTGCCTTTGAAAGGGGAGAACACAAAGTCATGTGCTGGGGGAAGTGTGATAGGACAGGCCCACAGACCCACATCCTTCCCAGCAAGCTACCATATTTCGGAAGGCAGATCACAGGCTTACATTCTCTAGCAAGGAAGTGAGACACAGAACATTGGTGAACGGATGTGATACTGGGGTATGAATAGACCAATGGAATAGAATGTCCAAAAATAGACATTGGTACATGTGGAAATTTAGTATATGACAAATGTTGTCTCTCAAATCACTGGGGAAACAATAGATTTTTTTAAGAAGAAGTGCTGGGACAGCTACAACCACTGGGAAAAAGATAAAACTGGGCCCATACCTCGCACCATACACAAGAATAAACTTTAAATGCATCAGAGATCTCAACGTGAAAAACAAGACCAGGAAGTACTGAAGGAAAACATAGGTAATTTCCTCTTTAACTTCAGTGTAAGGAAAGGCTTTCTAAATAAGACTTAAAATTCAAAGACAAAGGGGTGCCTGGGTGGCTCAGTCAGTTAAGAGCCTGCCTTCCACTTGGGTCATGATCCCAGGGTCCTGCTCAGTGGGGAGCCTGCTTCTCCCTCTCCCTCTGCCTACCACTCCCCCTGCTTGTGCTCCCTCTCTCTCTCTCTAATAAAATTCAAAGATAAAAAAAGAAAACATTATAAATTTGATGACATAATATGATTAAAAAGCATGATTAAAAAAACCCAAAAAACAGCATCACAAAGTGAAAAGACCGCTGAGAATTGGGGGGAAAGTATTTGCAATGCACAAAGTACATTGATATCCTAACAATATGTAAAATCCTTAAAATTGAGAGAAAAGGGACCAAAGGTTCATATAAAAATGAGAAAATACATAAACGGACTATTCTCAATAGTGCTAAATAATGGCCCTTAAGTGTACAAATATATGTTTCATCTTATTTATAATTGTAGAAACACAAATCAAAATGACACCAAAATGCAGCTTGTCATCTATCAGATTGGCAAAACCTTTTCAAGTCTGACAATATATTCTGTTAGTGAGACTTTTGGGAATAAGCCCTCTTATACACTGCTGTGGAAAGGCAAAATAGAAGCCAATGTTATCCATCAGGGGAGGAATTTGGCCACATTTAACATAGTTATATATTCACCTACCTTTTGACCCAGTAACCCTGCTTCTAAGGAATTTATCCTGAAGACACACTTGGAGCAACATAAAAATACGTTCGTACAGGTTTATTCTATGGACTATATTCCTATATGCTAGTAATGAAAGTGTGAGCATTGAAATTAAAAAAAAAAAATAGTGCCATTTGTAAACTCAAAAGGCAAATAAAATAAGCATGAATTTCACAAAGTTAAGTACAGAACTTGCATGCTGAAAAGTAACAACATGTTGATGAAAGAAATAAAAGATCTAAATATGGAGAGACATCCTGTGTTCACGGATTGGAAGACTCAACATAGAAAAGATGTCAATTCTCCCCAGATTGATATACAAGTTTACAATAATTACTCTCAAAACACCAGTAATATATTTAGTAGAGATAAACAGGATTATTCTCAAATTTACATGGAGAGTCAAAGGAATTAGAATAGAGAGAACTAATTTGAAAGAGAATAAAGAAGGAGGATTTAGTCTAAGTGTATATAGTCACAGTAATTAGGACTGCAGATTTTGGTAAAAGGAGAGACACATACATACAATAACGGAATGAAGAACTCAGAAATAGCCCTGAACAAAAATGCCTAACTGAATTTTAAAAACAAAGATGCAAAAGCAATTCAACAAAGAAAAAAAGAGCTTTTTCAAACTGGTACTGAAGCAAGTGGGCATTTCTGCACCCCCGCCCACCAAAAAAAGAATGAACTTCATCGAAGTCTCACACCTGAGACAAAAATTAACCCGAAATAGATTATGGACTTGAGTGAAAAACATAAAACTCTAAAACTTTTGGGGAAAAAATAGAAAATCTTTAAGATCTAAGGCTAAGCAAAGAAGTCTTAGATTTGACACAAAAAGCATGATCCATAAAAGAAAAAGTGGGTAAATTGGGTTTCATCCAGATTAAAAACTTTTTCTCTGTAAAAGAGCCTGTGAAGAAGATGAAAATACAGATTACAATCTAGGATAACATATTTGCACACCGCAGTACCAGCAACAGACTAAAATATGTAAATCTAAAATATGTAAAGAACTTTCAAAACATAACAGAAAAACAATCTTATTAGAACATGGGCAAAAAGACATGAACAAACATTTCATCAAAGAGAATATATTCATGGCAAATAAGCGTAAGACAAGATATTAAACTTTATTAGCCATGAGCAAAATGCAAATTAAAACCACAGTCAGTTATCCCTATATACCTATCAGAATGGCTAAATTAGAAATAGCCACAATACCAAATGTTAGTAAATATGCAGAAAATTAGATCACTTATTCATGGCAGGTCAGAATATAAAATGGTATAGCCACTTTGGGAAACATTTTGGCAGTTTCTTAAAACAAAACTAAACATGCAACTACCACATCACCCAGCAATTGTGCTTGCGGGCATTCATCCCTGAAAACTTATGGTCGCATGAAAACCTGTACAGAAATGTTTATTATTATTAGTTTAAGCTTTGGGGAGAGGAGGGAAGATGAAAAGGATGATTACAGTGATTACTTTGGATTTGTCAGCACTGACTCTTCATTAGTGTGCAGAACAGGGGTGTCCCTGGTACCACAGGCAGCTTTACTCTTAATAGCCCCAAACTGAAGTAACCCAAATGTCCTTCAAGGATTGAATGGTTACCCTGTGATACATCCATACTATGAAGTACTACTCAGCAATAAAAGAAACAAACTATTGACACACACAACACCCTGGGTGAGTCTCCAGAGAACTACCTTGAATGGAAAAAAGCCAGTCCCAAAAGGTTATGTAATACACGATTCCATTTATAAAACATTCTCAAAATGGCAAAGTTATAAAAATGGAGAACATAGTAATGACTGCCATAGATTAGATGAGGGTGAGGGAGGAGGGAATTGTGTGTGGCTCTAAAAGGGCCAAAAGAGGGATGCTTGTGTTGATGGAAATATTCCGTTTCTTGCCCATCAGTGTCAATATCCTGGCGTGATATTGCACTATGATTTTGGAAGCTGCTAACTTGGGAGGGAACTAGTAAAGTAATAATTTACTAGTAAATTATCTAAACTATTTTTTACCCAACTGCATGTGAATCTACACTTATCTCAAAATAAAAGCTTAATTAAAAAAAAAGTCACCTGTAAATATCATGTGCCTTGGGATAGGATAACACTACCAAGGACACAACTTCATTTCTGTGGTATTTCTGTCAATCTTGAGGCCAATCTCAAGGAAACACTTTACAAATAATCAGACACTACTTTGCAAAACATCAGAGTATCGAAGACAAAAGAAGAATGAGGATTGTTGCAGATTAAGGTAGACTAAGGACGACTATGTACAATGTGGGGTCCTGGATCTGATCCTGGATTGGAAAAAAAGGACATCACTGGGAAAATTGGTAAAATTTGCAAGTTTGTAGATTAGATACTATTGCTTCAGTGTTACCTTTCCTGATTTGGGTAATCACACTGTGATTTGTGGGAATCTGGGTGAAGATTGTACAGACATTTTAATACAATTTTTTTCCATTTTTTTGGAAGTCTGAAATTATTTTTTTTAAGATTATTTATTTAGTAGATAGAGAGAGAGAGAGAGCACACGCAGGGACAGTGGCAGGCAGAGGGAGAAGCAGACTCCCTGCTGAGCAAGCAGGCTGATATGGGGCTCCATCCCAGAACCCTGGGATCATGACCTGAGCCGAAGGCAGATGTTTTACTGTCTGAGCCACCCAGGCGTCCCGTGTCGGAAATTATTTTAAAAATAAGAGCATAAACAACTTTAAATATCTTTAAATTATAAATTGATATTCGATAAATAATGAGGAAAATAAAGACTTGTCATTTGTTTATTGCTTAATGAAACCTAACACCTAAAACCTTAAACACTACCCCCGCCCCCCCAGGATGGAGGCCAGGTACTGCTCACTCGCACAGACAGGGGGACTCATCTCCAAGAGTCCAAGTGGCACATTGCAGGGTGCTCATTTCAAAATAGGGAGTGGCAGATTTTTCTTTTCCATGATAAAGAATCATATGCTTCAGAAGAACTGAGTTATGCAGGCTCAGAAAATAGATTTTTAAGCCCGAGAATAATTCTAATTCTTATTCTCTCAAACCTATTTGAGTTCCTTTCTTTTCTTTCAAAGGAGAGCTTGCAGCCTGAGTGGGCTGCTGTTGTGACTCGCGCAGCAGTAGCTGTTTAATGCATCTCGGCCTGACAGTGGGAGAATCGGATCCCCTCCACCTGTCATCTCCATCCTTTGGATTCATTTATTTTTCTGCTCTGCCTCTCTGTTCTGGGGTAACAGCGGCGAAGGCAGCGTGGTCTCCAGCAGCAGTCAAAGCGGCATAAATATTAGTGATAATTGTATGGTACAGTAATTGCAAATAGCGGTGATTAATTCTTACAATAATAGCTGTCCTAAGAACAATTGATTTTCCTTCTAGTCGAGCCCAAGTTTCCCATGAGAAAGCTTTAAAATGGTTATTATTATTAGTTTAAGCTTTGGGGAGAGGAGGGAAGATGAAAAGGATGATTACAGTGATTACTTTGGATTTGTCAGCACTGACTCTTCATTAGTGTGCAGAACAGGGGCGTCCCCGGTACCGCAGGTTAGAAGTACCGCCCTGTGGCGCAATATCAACCTGACTCCAAAAGGAGGGAGAACCGGAACTCCCTGAATGTGCCTGTCACAGTCCCAGCCGAGAATTTCCCTGCAATGCCGATGACATAGCACAGGAAATGAAAAGGCAAATCCTTACCTCTTACCTCAAGAGAAGTGATAACTCTCTTGCAAGTCTTATCCAACACTGTGATTTATTTTTGATACCTTCCTGATATATCTAGCTAAGTATTACCATCTCCACTGAATGTATGCTAATGGAAATATGAGGCAGTAAATTGCTTCTTTCAGACCATTAAAGAAGTCAGTGATGATCCACGGCTCCTACTTTTAATGATCAAATTAAGAAGCTATACCCACATTTCAGGGCTAGTTTCCCTCACTGCCCGCTCTTCACCCTTCTTCTTCTTAGTGAAGCCCACATGTAAATGAACACCCGATAAATTTATCATCATGTGTTCACTATTTCACTAAATCCAATCATTCTATTAGTATGATAATTTAGAAATTTCTCTTAGTGATAAACATCACAGTTTTATTTTGGTTACTCTCTAACCGTGGGAAAAATAATTCCTAAATTTATCAACTAGGGTCCAGTTTTCTTATCTCTTGCCCAAATGAATCATTTGATTTTTGAGTGCTATATACTTGCATGCATAAATTGAATAGTAGCAATAAGGGTTTTAATGTTCACAATACATTTGACACTTACTGGCCCTATATCCACTTTCACCTACTTGTCCTTCCAAATAGTCATGTACTCAGAAACTGATTAGCAATTTCCTATTTTTCTCAGATTTTACTAGACTCTAAACCTCATGAAAGCAAGTACTCACCCCTATATCCTTGGCACATTCTTATGTCCTTAATACCTAGGGCAGTGTCTAATACAGCCCTGGCACATTGTAGGTGATCAAGAAATATATGCTGAATTGACAGATGGATGGATTGTGCACCTATTACATCCATTTATTTCATAAATACTGACTTTTTTGGTTGGGCACCATATTAATCCTTTCTGACCACATTCCTCCAGGAGACAGGGGTTTTGACTGAATCAGTTAGCTATTGCTACATAACAAATTACTCTGAAACTTAGCACTTTTTAATAATAGGTATTTATTATCTCACACGGTTTCTGAGGGTTAGGAATCTAGAAGGTCCAGGCTCATGGTTTCTTACTAAGTTTCAGTTAACCCATTGACCAAAACTATAGTCACCTCAAGGTGCAATTGGACCAGGGGAGTCTAATTCCAAGCTCACTCATGTGGCTGTTGGTAGATCTCAGTTCCTTGCTTGTGGTTGACCAGATACTCCCGCTCCTTGCCATGTGGACCTCTTGCTATGGTTGTTTACAACATAGCTCACAACATGTCTTCCCCAAAGCAAGTAATCTGAAAGAGAGAGAGAGAGACAAGATGAGTAATTCCATACAAAATGGAAAGAGCAAAATTTTATTAGCTAATCTTAGGATGACAAACTATCATTTATTGGTCACAAAAACCAATCCTGGTATGATCCCACACAAGAATGTAAATATCAGGAAGCAGGCATCATCAGGAGTCAACTTGGAGACTGGTTAGTAGAATCCAACATTTTACCTATAGCCTTCCATTCTAAGCATATTATATTATTAACTAATGAGTTAGTTTAGATGAGGAAGATGATTCTTTAAGTGAAAAAGACCAGAGCCATCTAGGATTTGAGAACCTCTGTAGTGGGAATTATGTTAATTTCATCTCACAAGATTTCAACACTAATCCTAAATGTGAAAACATTGAGGGTAAATTTGGGGGTGGGAGGCCAGGGTGGAAAAAGAAGAAAACCAACTGAGGGGGTTGGCAAATGTGTTTGCATAGACAACAATGGGTACTTCTTAATTTCCTAAATATTAACCTCTTTGAGCAGGGAAATCCCATATTTCCACCAAAAGTTGAAAGGCCCACCTTAGTAGTGTGAAACAGGTAGTGGGGATGGTTGATGGGTTAGTAGAATGACTGTATAATTTATTGTCCAAATGAAGACACTATTTAGAGCAAAAAGGAGTGCTATTAATAACTATGCCAAGGCAACAAGCATAAATTGAGATGGTCCAGGACAATCTTGGACACATGTTCACCCTGTAAATTAGAACCATATATTTTGGGCCATTTTTACTGTGAGGAGCCTGGAATAGTGATTCTGGCAAACAGTCCCTTGAAACTTACCTTTTGTGTTTTCCACATGAATATCTCGCCCAGAAAAGAAAAAAAAAATAATAGAGACAGAAGCAGGCAGCACAGTGCACTATTTCTTGACAAAGGACAACCTCTTGGGGAAGGATTGATTTGTAAGGATGTTGTCTATGAATTCATGTCCCTCTCAAGGAAATTACCAGTCATTAGGGATTTGAGCAAATCTTTTACTGCAGTTTTCCTCATATCAGTTGCAAATAGAGAGTCTGTTTAATTTTGCAAAATTTCTTTTCATATGCATCTAATTAAAGTATCTGTTGAGTCCATCATGTTGTGTTCAAGTTAATTGAATAGAAAAAAATTTTAATGGTCCTCTATTAGATTTTCCTGGTTAATGTCACAGGCATCTATTGATTTTTTTTTAATTAGAGATTTTTGTTAATGGATTTGCACAAATTAAAATCTGTCTAATAACTAGTGTTCCTCTGGCAGTTCTCAGGACACTTGCTGGGATTTTGGCAAGCCCCCCCGATGAAATTTTGGGGAGTCTGCCTTTTCAATGACAGATTCTAAAGAATACTAAAATAAGATTAGAATTCCTGCTGATAGACTTCGTTACTCCATGGTTTTTTTCCTCCTCTTAAAAATAAGATTTTTAGAGAGATTCTAAGGGAGACAAGTGTATAGATAGTAACACTCATTTGTACCTAAACAAAGACTATCAAGCCTAATGCACTAGATCCCAGTGGAATTGCTGGAACTCTAGGTAGAAAGTTGTGCACCTGATTTTTGGGCTTGCCTCTAATGAGAGCAGAATCACTGAAGGGCCAGCTTGGATTTTTATTTAGCAAGGCTATAAATATAAGAAACAATTGTATCCAGGGTGATTAAATTATAATGCACTCCTCCATTACCTCTTCTTTTGAATCCTCAAAACACAAATAAAAGAAGCCACAACAGTTGTCAGGAGGCTTTGGTTAATCTTAGATATTTACTCATGGTTTTGTTTTGTTTTGTTTTCTAGAAGTAACGTTTAGCCCTAGACTTGACACACCACAGTCCTGTTCTTGGTAGTTTAAGAGGATTTAAGGTCAGAAAGGGGTTGTACGATATCTTACTGTACCTTGTTTCTTTCTAGCAAATCACTTAAAATTCATTCTAGACTTGAGTCTGCTGTAAGACAAAGAGAAGCCTGAGCGAAGCTCAAGGATAAAATAAAGTGACTTCAAGGTCAGCATCTGGACTGGGAGAAAGACAAAGATGAGGTAACAGCAAAGGAAAAAGAAAGCCTTCACCTTCAGACTGGTGAGCTTTGGAGTTGCTTAGAGCATACCCATCCTCTTTTAAAAATGGAAGAAGAAACTGGAGGGTATTATGCTGAGCAAAATAAGTCAATCAGAGAAAGACATGTATCATATGATCTCACTGATATGAAGAATTCTTAATCTCAGGAAACAAACTGAGGGTTGCTGGAGTGGTGGGGGTGGGAGGCATGGGGTAGCTGGGTGATAAACATTGGGGAGGGTATGTGCTATGGTGAGCGCTGTGAATTGTGTAAGACTGTTGAATCACAGACCTGTACCTCTGAAAAAATAATACATTATATGTTAAAAAAAAAAAAAAGAAGAGAGCAGGAAGGGAAAAATGAAGGGGGTGGAAATCAGAGGGGGAGATGAACCATGAGAGACTGGACTCTGAGAAACAAACTGAGGGTTCTAGATGGGAGGAGGGTGGGGGGATGGGTTAACCGGGTGATGGGTATTAAAGAGGGCACGTACTGCATGGAGCACTGGGTGTTATATGCAAACAATGAATCATGGAACACTACATCAAAAACTAATGATGCAATGTATGGTGATTAACATAACATAATAAAATAAAATAAAATAAAATATAAAATAAAAAAGAAAGATCCGCTAATAAACCTCATCTTCACAGAATCAGATTACGGGAGAACTATCACTGGTTGCTCTTAACCAACGGTCCAGTTGACCTAGCAGGTGTCACATACTCAAGTCTATGCAGACTCAAACTAATCTCACTGCTGTTAATTCATTTCCTTTTATTCCTGTGAATAAAATCAGGAAGTCACCAAAGACAATAACAAAGCCCACTTGGCTTCACGTGTTGCCTAAAGATCCTTCCATTTATACTTTTAAGGTTCTGCAGCCCCATCTATTCACCCAAATCATGCCCACGCCAGGCCTCCATGAAAGCTCCCTGCACACTACTGCTAAAATTCATCTCGTCTTTCCTGTATCTGAATACTGCAGTGTATACAATATATAGGATAAACTTGAGTGCTTAATCATATGCTGTTTTTCATTATCTTTTAGCGGTTCATATAAATCATAGGGAGGTAATATTTTGAAAATATATTTATGCAGTTTTATCTTATACTTCCTGATATTGACTTCCCCACCAACTCCCTCTCCTTCTAACATACCCCGCTTTCCTTCTTTCTTTCCAAAAACATATATTAGGAGTTTTTCAAGAGAAATTGATGTAACAGTCAACAATTTTTATCCTGCCTCCTATGTGTCAGTCACTATTCTAAGCACTTTCATGTGAAAGCTCATATAATGTGAACAACAACCCCTCGTTTTACTGGTGAAGAAACTGAGGCCCAGAGACACTACAGAATTTATCAAAGGTCACAAATCTAGTAAGTGATGGAGCAGAAATCCAAATTCAGCATTGTTGCTTCCGAGTGTGTGCTCTTAACCATCCCACCAAACAAAGAGAAAGAGTTTAAGTTAAACTTCTGGTACCCAAATTGGATTTTGCAGCAAGCTGAAGGCCTGACATTCAGTTTTTGTTAACAGATGAGTGCCTAGGTGGCAGACCATGAACCAAGTCTAGATTAAAGGTGGCCTAAAACAGTCTGGTTCATGAAAAGAGGCAGCGCTGGGCTAAGACTTCAAGGCAGAGGCACCTGCTCATGCTGCGGGCCGGATAAAACCATTCACCCCTACCTGGGACCAGACCAGAAGACAGAACCACCGGGCCACTCCACACGGGCATCCAGGGATGGACGATCTAGAGCAGATCAGAGAACTCCTCTTCTTCTCCCAAACTTCCATAAAAATGCAGTAAGCTCCCTCTCACATCCAAATACCATTTTGCAGTAGTGAGGTGGGAGTAGGGGGCTAGGGTTTGTCACAGAACTCGGATGAATTAGAAAAAAATATTAAGGTTGTTTTCATTGTACATCTAAATTGTTCTCTGAACAAATTTGAAACCTCACTATTTGGTTACATGATTTGATATTTTCTCCTCTCCAAGCTAAGCCCCTTAAGATTAAGGAGTGGTGTATTCTTCTTCTGTACTTCCTGCTGGCTCAGCTCACAAGTGGGGGAAGTAGGTGCCCAGGATTATTTGTTGACACACTGCCCCAAGTCCTAGTGAAGGGAATGAATCTCTCTAGTACCTTTTCCCAGCCATTTAAAAGAAAGAAAATCACACACTTATGTGGTTCTGTTTGGAACAATTTTCTTTCCTCGCATCTAACAGTCTTGGTAAGTGTTGGTTTGGGAATCAAATTTGGCCTTGCTACAGCGTCCTCTGACTATGTTATAACCCAGGGAGCAGCTCCAAAACCAGACAGGCCAATTAGTGGTGCATCTAATTTTTGTAATTTCCAAAACACTCCACCACAATGAGGCTATTACAGGAAAATTAACCTCTAGCTGTTGAAATCACGCAGTGTGGAGTTTAGCCACGGCACGAAACAAGGCTGACTTACATAGAAAGGAAGCATGGAGCTTTTCTTTTCAAACGACTATGGGAAAAGTCAGCCAAAATATGGAAACCTTGTTATTCTACTGACTTTTACATTTTTTGGCAACCAGACAGCTGAGGGCAGACTTCAGTGAGAGAGGCAATAGAGTGGAATCAGTTTGGAAGGATAGGTTTTCACCCAATGGCCTTGGGTGAATGAGCATGAAGAACACAAACTAGAGAGTCAGAGAAAGGAAGAAAGCAAACCGCTTCCAAGACAATGTCTGGCACAAAGAGGACAAGAGTTGAATGCTTTAATGAATTAATGAAGATTTGAAGTGGATATGTGTCAGGTAACATAATTAGGTATATTCTCAAAAGAGTGGAGGGTGGAGAGATTTTTTTCAAAAAATCAAATCTGAAATAAATTCTGTTAGTGAACTATGCCAGGACCTGTTATTGTTGTGTTTTAATAAGGAAAAAAGTAGTTTTTGAGAAATCTAGGTTTGCAAATTTGTGACTTCCTTTTTTTTTTTTTTTTTAAACACAGACCATTTTTGGTGACCTGACCTGATGTCTTCTCAGGAAGTAAAACCTAAAGAGGAGCTTCACACACTTCACACATCAGACCAATGCCGTAAAATCCCCTAACAACTCCTTCCTTGAGACATGTACGCAGCAAGCTTTTACCTCCCTTGCTATATCCTGAAATGAATCTGAGTTAGAGTTCTGAGAAGCTGCCTTGTCTACAAATGTAATCTGAAGTTCTGGGTATTTCTTCAACAAGCAAACCCAGTTAGAAATCACCTTTAGTTTAAAAGAATTTAGCAGGGAGCTCTACTCATCTACCAGGTTGGTGAAATGAAACCTCCAGCTACTTAGTATTAAAGGCACCGATAGGATGTTAAATTTCTTATTGGACCCGTCTGATCCTCTCTCCAGGTTGTAAGCTTATTGCTGCTTACACGGCCTGGCCAATGAGGCCCGGGAGCTAATCACTGTTTCTCTGGCAATATCCAATACCTAACTAGAATTTTTATAAAAGCAAGAATGAAAAGATGTCTGGGAGGATGAACACCTACCTCCCCAGCCCACAGCACAACTGTGTCAGTGCAGAGAATTCAGAGTTCCTCCCTTGGACTTGTCAGATAGGCATGGGAAGGAACAATGTTTCTTTCTTTCTTCCTTCCTTTCTTCCTTCCTTTCTTCCTTCCTGTCTTCCTTCCTGTCTTCCTTCCTGTCTTTCTTCCTTCCTTTCTTCCTTTCTTTTTCTTTCTTTTTCTTTCTTTTTCTTTCTTTCTTTTTCTTTCTTTCTTTCTTTCTTTCTTTCTTTCTTTCTTTCTTTCTTTCTTTCTTACTTCTTTCTTTCTTTTTCTTTCTTTCTTCTTTTTAAGATTTTATTTATTTACAGGGAGAGAGAGCACAAACAGGGGGAGCAGGAGAGGGAGAAGCAGGCTCCCCACTGAGCAGGGAGCCCAATGTGGGGCTTGATCCCTGGACCCTGGGATCATGATCTGAACCAAAGGCAGACGCTTAACCAACTGAGTCACACAGATGCCCCAGGAACAATGTTTCTTATACTTCACTTCACATAAATCGCCTGAGGATTGTATGAGAAATGCAGATTCTGACTCAGGAGTTCTAGATGGGGCCAAGATTAAGCATTTCTAACTAGCTTAAAGGTAATGCTGGTGCTGCTGGCTTAGGGGCCACATTTTGAATGCAAGGCATGAGATAACATGGCATTTATTTGGAATCAAAAATAAAACTTGTAGAGTTCAGTCTCTGCTGTTTTTTGTTGTTGTTTTGTTTTGTTTTGTTTTTGGTCCTCATTACTATCTGTGTAAGTACATAAATACCAGTTTAAGAACTCTCAAGCTGCAAACAGTTGTGGTTATGTGGGGATGGAAGTAAAAACAGAACCATTTTTAGCGGGGGGAGATCAAATAAACATTATCCTTCACATGGGACCAAATGAGGCAGAATTCTGTGCTCCTGTTCAGGGCTACATCGACTGAAGGTTTGAAGTTCAGGGAAGTAGCTTAACCTTTACAAAAGCAAAGGGAAAACGCTGCCGAGATGGGTATTAATCAGAAGGCGACAGGGGAGTAATCCTAAATGGCTTCCCTTATAGCAATAATAATCAGCAATTTTCACTTTGCCCCTATGTAAAGGCTCTCAAGCCACTTTGCATATTTAATGCCAGGAATTCTCACATTACTAAATAATAAAATGGAAGACAGATACTTCAGTGTGATGGAGACACAGGTACACCCTACATCTATGTTGTGAAATATGAACATGAATGTGCAAAAGGAGCAGCTCACCCGACAGAGTCAACAGCCAAGCTATGAATGAACAACAAAGGTCTGCATTTTACAGAGTCACGTTTACAAATGCTTTCGTGGGGCACCTGGGTGGCTCAGTCAGTTAAGTGCCCGCCTTCAGCTCAGGTCATGATCCCAGAGTCCTGGGATCAAGCCCCGTGTTGGGCTCCCTGCTCAGTGGGGAGCCTGCTTCTCCCTCTGTCCCTCCACCCCACCCCCATCCCCGCTCATCCTCTCTCTTTCAAATAAATAAATAAAATCTTAAAAAAAGAGACGCTTTTGTGAAGCCATTATAGCATAAAAAATTCTCATGAAAATAACAAACCCAACAACGTGTAAACTGGGGAGTAGATTGTCCTTTCCAAAGAAAGGACAGAACCAGGGAAAGCCCCAGAAGCATATATGCTGTGAGTTATAGAGTGTTATTTATACTCCCTGCCGATAATATTTTTAAAAGGCAAAAACATCTGAAGAAAAAACAGATTGAACTCAGGATTACACAGAAATATTATATATTGAGATTAGATGATCCAGCTGTATGTCTGCAAATTAACTTTAAATAAGAGACAATAAAACACCTGAAGCATGGTTAGGGCATGCATGAATCTTCGAAATCTACAGCTTGCATTAAAGACCATGTTTGAATCTAATGGAAATTAAATTAGTGTGATGGGGGGCAAACTTGTGAATATTTCAGAGTTTATTGAAAAAAAGAGAAATATGGAATCCTGATGATATAGAAGGAAGAGAATGAGTAATGATGTAACGTATATATATAATTGGTGTTTCTGAGAAAGAAGACAAATCAAACAGAAGCAATAATTTAAAATATGATAGAATCTTTCCTACATTGAATAAAGTCATGATTCTGTGGATTAAAATCATTCCTGAGTACATGTGACAGTGTAAGTAAAGACTAACTTCCACATTTCCACATTTAACCTGGTGAAATTTTTAACTTTGAAGCATAGAGATGATTATAAGTTCTAGTTATTTTTGTTGCAGAAAAAAAAAAGCTCCTTCAAAACTGAAAATAATATTGTCATGCTCACAGATTATGTGGGTCGAGTATGTGGAAAGCACTCAGTGAGGACTAGTTGAAGACAAAATGCACCTGAAATGTAGATGTGATTTTGTTCAGGCTTTTGCAGTAGGGAATGATGTTCATTAATGAGGACCATCACAGAAAAAAGAAAGGGGCAGGGTGGTCCTTTGTGGTTGGGTGTTTCCTGGCATACAAGGGTGGGAGGATTTCTCAGACTTCCCCACTTTCTGGGAACACAGGGCTCCAATAATGTTCAACAGTGTTAAAGGCTTATCTCTGTCCCACAGCATGGAGGAACTTAGCTGGGAATTTCTGATGGTTGGAGATGACCTGAAGGCTTCTTTATTCACACATCTGTTGTATTGGCCAGCATGTCCTGAGGGCTAAGATGGCAAACTGAAGTGTGGCCTCTCTGTGGAGCTTGGCTTTCTCACAGCATGGTGACCTCAGGGTGATTGGACTTGTTCTATAGTGGCTCAGGGCGACAGGAGTGCATTTGCCAAGCAAACCAGACAGAACGGCATTCCCTTCTGTGGCCCAGTCTTGGCCATCATACAGCAACACTCCCACCTTATTCTAGTGGTCCAGTCACAGGTCGCAGCCACAAGACCCCAGCTGAGAGGAAATAGATGCCCCATTCCAACTGCAAGAGTGTCGACGAATTTGTGGCCTTGTAAAAACATAGCCACAACCAACACTCTGACTATAAATGTTATATATTCTGCCACATGACTTATCCAATTGCAGCAGCCATGCAAGGTCTAGGATCTGATTATCCATATTGGGTCCAGGTGCATAGGACATTCTTCTGATGTGGGTCTTCCAGAATGGTTCCTTCCTTCTGGTGATCTGGGAGCACAGCAGACTAGTCACCTCTGTCATGCCCAACCAACAAACAATAGTGGAACAGGCATAAGATAATAGATAATAAGATGAGAGCAAGAAGGCATATTCCTGCTTAAAAACAGGGAAATGGGGTGCCTGGGTGGCTCAGTCGGTTAAGCATCTGCCTTCAGTTCAGGTCATGATCTCAGGGTCCTGGGATCAAGCCCCTCATTGGGCTCCTTCCTCAGCGGGGAGCCTGCTTCTCCCTCTTCCCCGCCCCCACTTTTGCTTGCTCTCTTTCTGTCTCACAAAAATAAATAAATAAAATCTTTAAAAAAACCCAGGGAAATGGAAGCCACACAGCAGTCACTGTGATTAGGGCTGTGTTCTATCCCTTGGGGGTTGTTTGTATCAGGGTTCTCTAGAGAGACAGAAAGAAGAGTATATATTTGTGTGTAGAGAATAACGTGTGTGTATACATGTATATAAATGAGTACATAAATAAATGTAAATTTTTAGGGAAAGATATATATATATATATACACACACACACACATGTATCTCTATCTCTATCTGTCCAGAGAGAAAGATTCATTTTAAGGAATTGGTTCATGCAATCGTAGGGGCTATCGAGTCTGAAATCTGCAGGCAGCCTGCAGACCCGGGGAAGAGCTGATACTGTGGCTGGAGCCCGGACGCAGTCTGGAGGCAGAACGCCTTCTTTTTTGGAGGACTTCTGTCTTTTCTCCTAAGACCTTCAACTGATTGGATGAGGCCCATCCACATTATGGAGGGTCATCGACTTTACTCAAAGTCTGCTGATGTACCTGTTAATCACATCTACAAAATACCTTCACAGCAACATTTAAGTGGAAGTTTGACCCAAAACTAGACACCATGGCCCAGCCAAGTTGTTGACACATAAAATTAAAGCTCACATTTTTCTTCCCTGTTCTTGGCTCTACCCTCTAAGTCATTGCTCTTTTCCCAAGGAAAATTGTGTTTGCAAATGAATAGGGAGCTCAGGCCTGGAGCCCAAAGCCTCTGTATGTTGTAATGTTTGTACTGTCTCTGTGTCTTTGGGGTAAATAAAACATTTGCCTCTCCTTCTTCCTCCTCCTCATTGTATAAAAGCTAACTCTGAAAGATAACGCCCTGTGCTGTCCTAAGTATGATGCGTGAAGGAACTCACTTAATCCTCCCAGTAGCCCCGTCAGAGAGGCATTAACTTCTTCTCTTCCATTCAGGGCAGCAACTGAAGCAACTGGAGAGGGGTTTGCACAAAATCACACAGCCTTACTCAGCAGGGCTGGGACTCTAACCAAGTACTTTGTCCACACACTTACAGCTACTGCACAGTGTACGTCACATATGAGTAAAAGCTTTTACTGGCCTGACTCACCTTCTCTCAACCAGCAGTGCCAGCATGCTAATATTTTCAACTAATTGACTAAAATGTAGTGAACATAGTAGAGGCAGTCGTCTTGGTTATGAAAAACAGACATCTGTCAACTTTAGTTAGAGCTTTTGGAAATGGCCAGGAAGAGCAAGGCTGATGAACTAATAGATCATCTTTATCGTGTAAAGCTAGGGGGAGGGATGGTGCAGGGAATTCAGCCGCAAATAGCCTACTGACTAATTCTGTTGAGCCTGCTTGAGGAGCAGAGGAGAAGCTTCCCATTTTATGACTTCTCTCTGTTCTTTGAGGAGAGAAGAAAAGGTATGCTGGTAGAATATAGCAGTGGTCACATGTTCTTTAATTACTGTGCTTCTCACATCCAAATAATTGGCTGTTCTCCAGAATTTTCAATGAGTTGCCAAAGAAAAAAAGTCATATCGCAAGAGCTGGAAGAAGAAAGGAGCAGGACACGGTTGAAACAGGGCTTCTATTTTGGGATCTTGCTTTTTTTCGCCTCCTCTCCTCCCTTTGATTCTTCTGTTGTGTTTTTCCTATTCTCTTGAACTTTTGGGGGGCGGGGAAGGAAAAAAAGAAAAGAAACTTCGTATATACATTTTCCTCCCTTTCTTTTCCAATAAGTCAAGAAGTCAAGAAGAGGAGAAAAGTCACATGTAAGGAGTTTGAAGGAAGCAACCACTTTGCAGTGGAAAGGCGCAGAGGTCTCCAGGAGCTGTCCCAGATTCTAGAGGGCATTCTCTTTGCCCCCCACCCCGCTGCCCTGCCTGAAATTGGAGCAGATGCCTCTGCCGGCAAGCCATCTGTTTGGCCACGTGCAAGGGCATCCTACGGTTTTCGTGTGAGATCTCTTTGCCTGCTTCAACAGTGTGGCAGATTGGGGATATGAAAATCTAGTGTTCGATAGGGATCTGCCTTCACTTATTGAACTCCTCCTTTTCCCGGAGTCTGTTTTTAAATAGAGTGAACACACTGTATGTGATTGCCTCGAACCCAAAATTCAGCCTCTGGAACAGGGGATGGTAGAAGCTGGAGAGCAAGAATGATGTGTTCGATCAGAGATGCCAGAAAGAGAGCATCACCTTTAACCAGTCACTCATTGGGGTCCGGGGCCAACAAAGCAATAATCCCTCCCAGAAGGTCCCTGGGAATATCCCTAATATCTTCCTCGTTCCTCAGCATTGCCCTTTTCTAGTCCCCTTAATTGAACTAGATATTGAACCAGAGACATTCACTCTGGACCTCTGCTGAAGCCCCTCAATTCAAAACATTTGGAATGAGTTGTCCAGGAACACTTGGCAAAGAGCAATTAAATGCCACCCTGCACGCTCATGCTTAATTATCTTGTTAGGGACACACTGTAGGTCATTGCATCTAAATGCAAATTTTTATATTTGAGATTTTTATTGTATTTGAGAAGTCAAACGATTGCTACTTTATATGGAAAGGGATTGCGGCTGATTAACTGTGGGACCCCAGGTGAGCAACAATGAGACAAATATTTCCTTGATTCCTTTAGAATAGACTCTTCCTCACCCCCATTATGTTTCCTTTCCTGAAATTTTATTTCTCCTCTTGGGCTGCTGGGTTCATTTTGCTGATGAGGAAGATGAGGATAAATAGCACTTTGAAGAGCAGATTACAATAAAGCACTAACATGGAGGTATGGGACAACTTGCCCAAAGACTGATGTTTGTTGCATCTGGGGGCTAACCATTCTATCAGTGATTTTCCAACTTTGGACAATATTTTTCAGCATTACACCTACACCCACTACATATATATAAAATCTCATGAACCTACACTTGATCTTATTATTATACTTTATTTTCTATTTTATTCTGCTCCATTCTATTTTTTTTTTTAAATCTTTAAATGCTGATTGCAACCCAGTTAAAAGATTTTACAACCCAATAAGGAATCTTGATCCTCAGTTTAAAAAAAAAGAAAGGGGGATAAATTGCATTAGATGTTGCTCCTGCTCGTAGTATTTCTAAGCTTTATTAAATCCCCAAATGAATCATGGAAAAGTGTTCCTAAACAATACCACCAGCCCAAAGTGCTAATTATAAAGGGCCAGCCTAGAATCAGATAAAGCAGCAGGACTGAGAGCAGCGACACGAGTGTGCAGTAGAATTTGCTGAAGATGGCGTGCTTGGCAGCAGAAAGTGTTCCCCAGCGTGTTGGCATTATGTTTAAAATGATGCCAGCTTCCAAGGGCATTTTAGGTTCACAAATGGAAATGCTGGTTGTGCTTAAATGGTTCTTGGGCACTGCTCCCTCTCTCCATCACCCCTGCTCAGACTGTTAGACCACCGGGGGTCTTATGAGGTAAGATGACCTCATGTCCGATGCCGGCCGTGCCTATCATTTCTCTCACTACCTTCCTGACTGAGTTTGTTGTCATTACCTTTCACGGCATTCTTTTATGGTTAACAGGTCTATTTTACAGATTCTGACTTGTCATTCAATTTGCATCCTTTGTCGTGAGTAGCCCTCAGTTAATCTAGAGCCCAAAACATTAACGCTAAACATTCCAACTTAACTAAGATGGAGTAGAAGGGAAATTATAAACTCCTGGAGAGAAGAGAGGGATGGGAGGGGGCAGAGGAAGAAAGAGTACAGAAAATATCGACTGAATGTCTTCTCTTTGAGACACAATGCAAAAGGCATAATGTTTTATTTAATAATAACAATCCCATTAAGATGATGGTAATTAATCCTATTTATTTGAAAATGATCTTCAGAAAGGTTGAGCTAAATTTTCCAATGTCACATAGCTAGTAAGTGATATGGATTAAAAATATAGGTCTGAGCCTTATTCATGAAAGCCAAGACATGGAAACAACCTAAGTGTCCAGGAAGGCATGAATGGATCAAGAAGATGGGATCTATAGCTACATAGAAGTAGCATAGTGACGATGAAATATTTTGCAGCCCTGAAAATGAAGGAAATCTTGGCATTTAGGAAAACTTGAATGGACCTTGAGGGTATTATGTTAAGTGAAATAAGTCAGATGGAGAAAGACATGTACTGTATGATATCACTTATGTGTGGAATAGGAAAAGGACAAATTCAGAGAAACAGAGGGTAGAATGCTGGTTATTTGGGGTAGGGGCTGTGCAGAAAATGGAGAGATGTTGGTCAAAGGGTACAGACTCCCAACTATAAGATTACCAAGTTTGGGGATCTAATGCTCAGTATGGTGATTATAACTAATAATACTGCATCATACACTTAAATGTTGCTAAGAGAGGAGTTCTTAAATGTTCTCAGCACAAAAGAAATGGGAACTCTGTGTAAGATGGTGATGATAGCTAATACTATGCTGGTGATCATGTTGCAATTTGTAAATGTATCAAATTAACATGTTATGCACCTTAAACTTACACAATGTTAGTATCAGTTATACTCAATAAAGCTGGAAGACTAAATAGAAATAAAATCTCCCCCCTCACCCCAAATACAGGTCTGCCTGGGTCTTCAGAGAACATTCTTGCTAACATGCATAGGGACTATATCAATTGGAACTTTGACAAAGAAAATACACTCCTGATATTGTATCTCCACACTCAAAATTTCCCTACAAATCTGTAAACTCCAAGAAGACATTTGAGATAGAATAAAAGCTGAGCTTGCGATCATGAGATTAACTTTCTAGATCACTTGATGGGTCAAGCAAGATATTCTCCTTTGGGACTTGAGTGAGGAAGATAAAAGAAGCAGAGAGGAGGGAAGGAAAGTCAGGGATGGTGGGGGAGAAAGAGAGATTTAATTAGATACACCACTCCAGGAGGAAAAAAAATGTGGGATATATCAGTTCTCTCAGATAACAGAAGTTATCATGGAAAAGGTTTGATTCAAAACCAATTGTCAGCGTCCCCTTTCTTCCCTGTAATCACGATCCACTGTGCAGATTTGGACTTTGTTCCTGATTGCTTTAGACATGACCTCTTTTTAGAGCCCTAACCTTTGAAAACTTTCCATCAAATCAAGTTGATGTTTTTATGATTGTTACTTAATGTTTTTGTGTAAGGAAGTTACCTATTTATAATTGAAAACAAGGAGAGATAGTTTTATTGTGGTTTGGTAGATACTCCCTAGAAGAGGGGCCCTCTGCCAGGTGCTAATTAGATTCCTGTTATATTTTGGCTTCACGCTTCCCACACTAGGGTGAGGAAGAGCTGGGGGAGGGTGTGGAGGGATGGAAGATAATTGAACAAGATAAAAAGTGAATGCTCGTTAAATTCCAGAATACAGGAGGACTCATTTCATATGATAGGGCTGTAAATATGACTTTTAATGAAATTATGACACGGTTGCCAATAAAAGTCATTTATTCTGCAGTATTACAGTTAATTATACACAGCTGGAGCCATTTAGGGCCTGTCCCATGTTAGCTTTGCCTCCGCTGCCTATTAACCCCTTCAGCACAGATCAACCAGGAACCAGGCGGTTTTAAACCTAAAAAAAAAAAAAATGTAAAAATAAATATCCCGCGAGACTCGGGCTAGTTATCATCCCACCCCTCAGCAGACCCTTGGGTGGGAGAGCACATCGGAGGAGGAGTGCAGATAGAGAAGGGAGAGAGAGAAAGGAAGAAGTATGCTTTTTTCGTTTGTTTCCTTTTTGCAAAGGCAATAAACAGTTTCCTTGATTTGTGGGAAAATGTATAGACATAACTTTTTTATTACTGGTTTTAGGAGCATTTTAAATGCAGTCCAAATGATAGCAGTGTAACAAAAATACTAGAATAAAACCATCATGAAAAAGTGAAACTGACATACTGTCCTTAACAGCCTAACTAACCCTGTTGACAAAGAGCCTGTCATGGCCGGAAGAGATTTCCATTTCTGAAAATCTTGCATTCTGAGACGGGTCAATAGTCATAGGAACCCACCGGATAATAGCAATCACAAATAACCAAGATATCCCACTTGGTCATATTGGAACTGGAATGGCACATCCTAACAGCCCTGTTTCCCGGATGTGCCGTGAACAGAAAGATCCCATTTTTAATTTATTAAAACAATCTCAACAATAGATGTAGCTTCCTATCTTTAGTCTGGGAGCCCAGTTGTTGTGAAAACAAGGGCACTGCCTTGTGTCTTTATTATGTGGTGGAAGTTGGGGGACCTTACTCAGTGACAAAAATTGTTACAGGATTGTGGTTTCGATCGGTGTTAACAGTTTTCTATCCATGAGGACTTAGCTACTGGAGTCGTCAACATGCAGTGCTCAGCAAATGTATTTCACAGGTATCTTTGTTGGTCCCACTCCTCTTGGCTTCCACAATGAGTTGCCATGTACAGTAAACGGCAGATGCTTGCTGAGGCTGTTTCTGGATTATTTCTGGTCCATAACCGTGTGGTTGTCTGGTTTATTACTGGTTCATGACTGATGTGAATTATTTCCGTCACTAGTTAATGACCATCTGGATTCTCTGCACCAGTGTTAAGTGCTAATAGATTGATTCTGTGTTGTATGTCTGTAGGATTTCATGAGATTTCCGTTGACACAAGCCTTCCCCTGTTTCTCGCAAAAGGTTCAAGGAGCAACTCTTTTATGAGTTCAGCCTTAACTTTGTGGTTGAGAAAATTGCCCCATGTCAAACTGTATACCATTGATCTTTTTTCCTGGGGAGAGGCGGAGTAGAGTAGCAGAGAAAGAATCCTCAAGTTGCTTGTCTATGTCTTCCCTAGAGGGGTTGCTTACATACAGTCCCCATCGTATTTGCTTTTGCGTGGTGCTGCCAGTTTTCTGTGTGTCTATAGTAGAAAAGCCTCTTTACAGAGGGAAGAGAATGATAATGAATGGTTTGTTTATAACTTTAGCCCCTTTCCACCTGTAGTCACATTACTTTAGGGGACATGCTTGTACATTCGTTGATCACAAGGATCTGTCTTATTTCCACACTGTATGACTATCCAGGACAAACGCTTGCATCTACCTTTAAAGGGTAGAAAGCATATGCAAATAATTTTTAAAAAACTGGAAGAGTATGGCATGGCTTGGACAGCAGAGTAGCTGGCACGGCTTATATATTAATTGTGTGGATGAACCTGAAGGAGGGAAGGAATGCAGATGCACGTGGAATTGACATGGCCTCTCTGGTACCTGCAGAGCTCTCATTAATGCACATCTGTCTGCCTGAGACGTTGAAGGTCGTCTCTATAATCTGGCCTTTTCTTGCTTCTTCCTCCGAACATATCATGAGTCATACCTTCTGAGGATAAACTCCAAAATCCCTACCTCGGTAACTTGGTCTCCAAACAAATATTCCTAGCTGGGGCTCAAACCCAGGCAAAAGGGCCTTTTCCGATAGAGAAGGAACACACCAAAAATTTCCCAACTTGTCCAAGGCTTTGATAAGATCCTTTGGATATATAATTTGAAATATGTTTAAGCATAGCTCTGATATTGGCTTTGTCTAACTCTGGAGGAGATGAACAAGTTAGAATATTTTAAATTTAAAGGAGAGAAGGAAGAAATTGAACTTTTAATGCTCTAAATGCACTGGCCTTTTAAGAAAAATCTTTCTCTACCAGCTCAGAAAAAGTCAAGCTGTGCTGGCAATGGCAGATTAGTAGATAAGAAACAAAGAAATGCAAATGAATATCAACTGGCAACAAATAGTCATAAAAATGCACTAATAAAATCTTCTGATACCCTTTTGACACATGGTAAATAAATGACGAATTATTATAAGGTACTAGTTTATCTAATATGTATATTAATCAAGGTCAATCCCTCAATAAATTAGATGGGTTTGATAATTTTGTCTAAACGTTAGTAATGTGTCTTCTCAAATTTTATCACAACGAGGTACAAAATAATTTAATATTTATATAAGATTGGGTTACAAATATTAAATTTATATTTTATGAAAAGCCATTTTATTTTGTACTTTCTAAGTTTCAAAGGGTGCTTCAGGGTCAGAAAAACCATCCTTATTTCCACACACTATTTAAGGTTATGAGAATGGACACATATATATTTAACTAAGTGAATTATAAGAATGACTGTCTTTTTAAAGATTCGTTTTTGTGAACTTTGAACAATGCTACAAATCATCTGAGATAGTTTCCTCTACTTGCACTGAGCAAAAACTTAAATGTCATCTCTCCGATGAAATGTCCTTATCTATTTGCAGTTGACCCTTGAACGATGCAAGTTTGAACTGCATAGGTCCACTCATACACAGATTTTTTCAATAAATCCAGTACAGTACCATAAATGTGTTTTTTCTTCCTTATGATGTTCCTGATAGCATGTTCTTTTCTCTAGCTTACTTAATTGTAAGAATACAGTATATAATACATGTAACATACAAAAACATATGTGTTAATCAACCATTTAGGTTATTGGTAAGGCTTCTGGTCAACAGCAGACTATTAGTAGTTAGATTTGGGGAAGTCAAAATTGATATGCAGATTTTCAACTGTGCAGGGGATTGGTACTCTTTGTTCAAGGGCTAACCATAAAATTTTTCTCTTTGTAAAGCTTCAATTAGGATGGCAAGTTCAATGTGGAGAAGCCATTCTCTGACTAGGTTAACATATATGTATGGTTTTATACATTTATATACATATACATTTATATATGGTTTTATATATTTAACATATATACATGGTTAACATATATATATAGTTTTTTCATATCTCTCTCTATATAGAAGCTAAAGTTAAATATTTTAAATTTAAGAAGGTTTATTTCTAGTTTTGATATGCCCTTATCAGTTGGTGACAATTAGACACTGCTGTTGGATTGGAAAGACCTAGAGATCTGTCAATGCCATTGCTATCTGTGATGTGCTCTTCCCATCAGGATAAGCCCTGGGTAAGCCACTGTGAAACGGTCATGTGTTATCCTCCAGTAGGGGATGCTACTCTCTTCTTCATTTTGAGATTGTTGGTTCCTGCAATAAAGTAACGGAAGCTGTTTGGTCTGGGTATCAATAAGATGGTGCCTGGCTTTTCTGTCGTAGGTGCCTACGGGGTTCTACTACCAATTTCACATCAGAAATGGAATCTTGTGTGGGCGCCTGGGTGGCTCAGTCGGTGAAGCGTTGGCCTTTGGCTCGGGTCATGAGATTGAGCCCCATGTCGGGCTCCCAGCTCAGTAAGGAGCCTGCTTCTCCCTCTTCCACTCTCCCTGCTTGTGCTTGCACTCTCTCTTTCTCTCGCAAATAAATAAAATCTTAAAAAAAAAAAGAAATGGAATCATGTGGAAGAAACATCAAAACACTCATAGCTTCTGCAAATCTGTGTACTTGGTACTCTTGCCACTGCTGCTGGAGTGTCGGGGGATCCTCCTGATGCTGCAGGATTATTTGTGGGTACACGCTTTCTGCATGGTGCTGCCATTTCTCTTTTCAGGAGCTGCGGAGTCACTGAGCTTTCAGTTCCCAGGTGCAGGTGACACAGGATGAGAGGCTGCTTTAAGGAACAAAAAAGACATTTACTGAATCCTTTTGGCAAGATTCCCCAATTTTAGTATCATTTTTACCTATTTTTCCTTCAGCCCTTCCAATCTGATCAAAGAAGCTGCTGCTTGGGACAGCACCACCACATTTGGGGGTGGGGGGTAAACAGAAGATACAACGAAGAAGAGGAACAGTATGGAAGGAGAAAAACAAAAACAAAAACTCTGCCTGGAAGAAATATAAATCTGGTCTCAGCAATGCACTTCATTACAACCAGATGTATCGACTTGGGTGTCCTGTGAGAGCATGTCCCTCGCTAACTGACGGGGTGGCCATAGAAACAAGACATTGAGACTTACTGATGTGGGTGCCAGCAATCCTCTCAATAGTTGCCCCTCTGCAGTGACAGAGAACAGTGGTGACTTCGCCAGTAATCCAAGGACTTTCCAGGTCGTTCTGTGATAGAGTCCTGGCCTTCTCCCTGTGTCAGAAGAAATGGACATATACCTGGCTTTTCAACTTAGGAAAGGGATCATTTTTCGCAGAGCTGCACAGGGTGGAAAGCACAGACCTTACTATGTTACTCAACACACAGGAAGGAAAGGGGGCCTTCCTGCCTTCGACCCTGGGGAAGGGAATTCTGTGTGGGCATGTGTAACAAAAGCAGTCAGGGCTCTGACCAAAACCCCTCAGAGCCCCTTGCCATTTTTGTGCACACAGATTCTCAATGTGCTTTCTTTCACTCCCAAAAGATAGCAGGCATCTGCGTCTTTCTGTTGGAGAGGTGCCCAAGGCTGTCAAAACCCACATGTACTTCTGTGGAGCCAAAGAGCCTGGGAATACATGTTCCCTGGAAGGCTGCCCTTTGTCAATGACCCTATAACCTCTCCAGCTCCCATGTGCCTGATCAGGATAATTCTGAAGTGTGACCTATGTCCCCAGAACTTGCCGGCAAATGTGAGCCATGCTCAGTGTGAGACTGTGGTTGATATTTCTTGCTTGATTTGCTTCCTTCTCCTCCTGGTTCCCCATCTCCATTCCCCTATCCCTTTTTCCTAGGAACATTTCTTAACAAATCCCTCTCCTGCTACGTCTTGCCTCTGGTCTACTTGTGGATAACCCATCCTAGGGCAACATGGCTCTCTCCCAGCTTTGCTTCTGTCTCCTCAGTGTGATAGCACCTCATTTCAAAGCCTCGTCTTCTAGTTCCACAGTCTAGTGACCACCTCCCCCTACACCAGGAAGAGGCTCCCTGTCATCTCTGACATCTTCAAAATCAGGCACCAGAGACTTCAATTGGGTGCTCACAGAAGGTCTCCTCTGTCCATATCATGCCAGTTTCAGTTGATGCAGCATGGGTTCTGGACCCAGGGAAATAGGGTCTTCCAAGTCCTAGTCAGTCTCCCCACCAGCTAGAGTTGCAGTTCCGGAAAAGTAAACACACCTCAGGGAAGCAAGCCTTTCTTCCTCTTCCTTTTCTTCCTTTCCTCCCCCCTCACTCCCCCTCTTCCTTCTTCTTCGTCTTCTTTTTTGTTAACCAACTGAGCATGGTCTAGTTTTATATGGGCAAAAGGTTCTTTTCTTAAACACATGTCTAACTTTGCTCCTGGGGAGAAATCACCAAAAAAATGATATATTTTAGACTTAAGTAATCCTAGAATAATTACCATAGCTTGGCTTGGCTTACATGAATCACCACTTGAACTGTGAATGTCTCTATCTTAACGGTGGTGCCAACTGCCTGTTACATTCTCTCTAATGTGCACAGCTATCTATAATAGAAGACTGGGGTATGTATGGAATCAACTCAACTTACCTTATGGATAAGAAGGAAATATGGACCACACAATCCATTTATGAGATGACTTGGAGTGATGTGAGTTTCTTCATGGTTAAAAAAAAAAAAGTCTGTGATACCATATCACAAACATGAAGAACCTTACTATATGAATTGCTTAATAGTATACTGAAAGTATTATGAAGACACATATTAGATGGTACAGCATCCTAAGAGTTTAAAATTTTATTTTTAATCCTGAAATATCAGTATTCCAAGCAAGAGAGTAAGGTGGCCCTCAGTCTGAATACTGATTCTCATGGCATAAAAGCATAGATGTGGGTTAGCCAGTGTGAGAAATTGGGTTGAAGCTGTATTGACCCTAAGATTTAATCTAAAATGAATAGTTTTCTTGTTTAATCCTGTCTTTGATGGCAAGTTATTTTATTATCAAAAGCCCCCTCCCTATTTTCAATGTCATCCACAAATAATTCTTACTTAGACAATCAGATTAAAATTTTACTGTATTTTCCAAATTAGAATGTACCATCTGCCCTTAAAACCAGTAAGACAGGAATTGGTAGTGCTAGTATTTATTTCTCCTTAATCTTTACTACCACACCTGCAATTCTGGGAAGAGACTATTGATGGGCCTAACTCGTAAAAATTAATTTCTCAGCCTCCACCGAAGCTAGACATGGCCTAGGACACAGTTCTGGCTCAAGGGATGTAAGTAGAAGTCATTAGATGTGACTTCTAAGAAAGTTTGGAAGGGGAAGATCCCAACTGGCAAGGTGTCTTTTTGACCTTCCCCCTTCCTTTATTGTTGTCTGGAACACAGACGCAGGTTTAGAGAAACCACTGTGTAGCCATAAGAGGACCATGTGGTCAATAGGATTTCAGGGACCTCAGACCTAGTCATTATGATTTGTTGATCTAATACTTGCTAGCATACTCCTACCTGATTTCATGGGAAAAATAAAATTCCCAGTTTGTTTCAGCCCCTTTTCATTATTGTTTTGTGTTTGACTTTTGTTATTCACAACTGAACATAAATCTCTTGTTGATAACAGCCAGTAGATCTTTGTCCAAGTTTTGATCTGAGAACCAGAGTCTAAAATTTGTAGAGCTCTGATCTATCTCTATCTGGGTTTTAGATACACCATTGACTTCTCTGTGTCTTATTTTATGTTATAAAAAAGAGTGGACATGGACATCATCTCTGCTAAATTGAAAACAATACTATGTTACCTCTATCGTGGGACAGCAAAGCCTTGAAGCTTCTTTGGGAACCCCCTCCTTGCACCCATTAACAAACTGATTTCTATGTTTCTCTATTCTAGAGAATAGAAGTGTATTTATTCGCCATTATTTCTTTGTGTTAAAACAGCTTTGTTTGAACTGGGTTATGATGGGAAGGAAGGAAAGAGCCCAGTTAGGAACATAGAGGTGACGTAGGGGTCAGCAGAGGCGAGAATGCTTTAATCTAAGAAGTTTCATCCCACTACACATTGTTCTTCCATCCAAGATTTTCCTACATTTCTAATTTTTCCCCAAATGCCTGATGCCAAGGCATCCATTTATCAAGCCTATCCAATTTACCTTTCCTGTTTATTTTTGCATATGTCTGTGGACTTCACTGTTCACAATGATACCTTACGTCTGGCAGTTGGGTGACGCACCCCCAAGGATCAGACAAGGACACATCTTTCCAACCGTTGTTGATAATGAGGCCAATGGAAAGGCTAATTGTTTAAAGTTCTGTGAGTGTTCATCATGAAGCCGAGTTTGGGTAAGTTAGTCTGTGGATGCAGTGCTCTGCAGGAGAGCCCCATTCCTCAATGTGGGGAGTTTGCTATGCCGTCTGCTCTGAGGGGCTTGGATTAGTCTATCTGTTTCTGGTTTTCAAAAACCTGAGGTGAAGAAAATAAATAACAGGAAAAACAAAAATGAAAAATGCCTCTGGTTCCTGAATTACAGTAAGTCTACAATTCAGGAACCCTGCCAGGTACGCCACACACAAAGAGAAGCATCCAGATTTTGCTTTTGAGCATTTTAAAATATTTAGACATATAGCCATATTATTATTAAAATACATTTACATTATTACATTAAAAAGTGGCATTTCCAATTATTTTGGCAAGGCAACAAAGGTAGCACTTAATTTATGAAGCTATATTCTCCTTTTTAAAGGCTATTCACAAGTTTTCAACTGAGGCCTCTTTGAGCCTCTGTTTTTCATAAGCAGAAAGATATGGACAAGGAATCAGAGCTATTTGCCTAGAATGAGGTAATTACAGCCTCCAAATGTTTAGAGTTAACTGTAGAAGAGGGTTTATGCTTAGTGACCTTGGCTCCAGCGGGTGAAATTAAGACCAATAGGTAGAAATTATGGGGAAGATTTCAGAATGGAGAGAACATTCTCATCAATGGTCTGTTAAGTTTTATGTGAACTACCTTGGACAATGGAGATCCATACGTGTCAGAGATTAAACCAGAAACAGAGCATCAGGAATCTGGGTTGCTGCACAGAGGATGGCTCAGTTGGGAAAAGGGGACCCCCATGGTTTCTGTTTTGTTCACTCCCTCTACATCCAACTCATTACAATTTGGTTTTTATGCTCAGACCTCTCTGAAACTAGTATCAGCCTATGGTTATGGATTATCAGGGGAGATGCTATTTTTTTTGATAGTTATTTTCCACCAAGAGCCTAGGCTAAGGCAGGTTTTTTTTTTTCTTCTCCTTTTCCTGGTGGGAAGATTTTGTTTTTAAGCCTACCCTTTCACTGGAGTCCTTAACCTTACTCACATCTGTCAAGTCTCCTTTTTCCATGTAAGATAACATAGTTACACATTCCTCAGATTAGAATATGGACATTTGAGGAGTGGGTGGGAACAACACTGTCTACCACAGATTCCTGGTAATACCGCTATGGGTGGTTATGTTTTTCTAGAACGATATGGGATTTCAATACATTTTACAGTCCATAAGCCAATCAACCACAAAGTAGCTGTAATTCTTAGAACATTTTTACAGAAAGGGATCTTAGAGCACAGTGAGTTAATTTTCACTTTTTCTACAGTTCTTAGGATGTATGTATACACACACACACACACACATATATATATGTTATATATATATGTTTCTGGATCAATTTTCCTTTTATTGAAGCCATAAAACTACTACCTGGGTCAGTTTAAGACTCCATATTGAATATCCTACTTATAACTGCCTTGTCCAGGCAAATTTATGTGTCTGAATTTATTTCTCTTGCTATCTAGTTTACAGGCCCTCTAGTCTTAACTTTAAAAGAAGCTCTTTATTTTCTCTGTTATTTTAAAATTCTGATCTGCTCCCTGGGTGCCTGGGTGGCTCAGTTGGTTAAGCGACTGCCTTCGGCTCAGGTCATGATCCTGGAGTCCCGGGATCGAGTCCCGCATCGGGCTCCCTGCTCGGCAGGGAGTCTGCTTCTCCCTCTGACCCTCCCTCCCTCATGTGCTCTCTCTCTCTCATTCTCTCTCTCTCTCTCAAATAAATAAATAAAATCTTTAAAAAAAAATTCTGATCTGCTCCAGAAGGAAGCAATGTTTTGACTAAAATTTATCTTCTGGTGATTTCTAAACTTGAGAAGATGTAGAATGTTATAGAAAGGACACCAGGCTGGGCATTACAGAGATGAGGTTTCAATTCCTCTCCTGTCACCAACTAGTTAGGGGACCTTGGGTTGGACATTTCACCTTATTGATTTCACCCTCTTGCTGGATGAAAAGAAAGAGTTGGAATAGACCACCTCCAAGTCACTTGTACTCTAGAAGGGGGACTCTGAGAATTCCAGAGCCACTATTTTTTGCTTCGGAGAAACAATCCTTTATTCTGGAGCACCTAAGAGGATCTATCCTCAGTCAGAGCTGAAATCCTCTCTGCTGCAATACACTGTTCTGTTGTGGCAAACATGTCCTTGCCATCCTTCTAAAATATAATTGGAAAAAGCCAAGGTTTTAAGTCTTTCATGACCAGTCTCTACCTACTTCCCCAGTTCATCTCCTCTGTCTCCCCAAACACACCTACTCTCCAGTCTCACTGAAATACTCAGAGGATTACGAGGTGCAGCGTCTCAGGCATTCTGGAGGACAATGGCAATGCCATCTGTGGGAAACCAATCTCGAATGGCTTCTTGAGCAGCCATAGTCAAGGAGGAAAGGCAGAGCAGAAAAAAATGGGTTCTCTGAAATTCTGGATGTGAGGGACTTTGTGGAAGTCAGAGGTTTCCCATTGCATGAGAACTAGATCAAGTTGAAATTTGAGTTTTTAATCATAGTAATATTCCTTTGGAATCCTGGGGAAATCTCAGATCACTTTAATAATAGAATGTGTACAAATGCAGGACGTAGCTCAAACTTGTATAAATTATACTGTATTACACCTCAAGCAATTTTGAATTTATCTTTGCCCTATTTCACCCTCCCCCAACTCTCTACCATGGACAGCTCAGATTCTTCCTTCCCAGAGAAGGAAGCAAAGGTACTTAGGCATAACAAGGGTTTAGAAATATACATAGGATAAGCCTTATTCATAGGATAGAATCACAAAACAAATTCAATTAGCCTTTTGATATCCATTTGAATTTAGTTAGGAGGGCAGCCCCCATGAAAATATGTGTAATGACATGACTTGCTTGTTGCACAGAAAATACAAAGTCTGTATGTGGAATTTAAGAAACTAAACAGATAAACATAGGGGAAGGGAAGGAAAAATAAAATAAGATGAAAATAGAGAGGGAGGTAAGCCAGAAGAGACTCTTAGCTGTAGGAAACAAACTGAGGGTTGCTGGAGGGGAGGTGGGTGAGGGAATGTGGTAACTGGGTGATGGACATTGGTGAGGGCACTTGATGAAATGAGCACTGGGTGTTATATGCAACTGATGAATCACTAAATTCTACCCCTGAAACTAATAATACACTATATGTTAACTAAACTGAGTTAAAATAAAAAAAAAAAATTTTTTTAAATACAAAGTCTGACACCCACATTCTCAAATCACAAAGTCACTCAGTCTAAAAGCTACGATTTTGGTTGTTTTGGAAACTAGGCCGTTTATTCCCATAGAATAATCAACCCATCCAAAGACAGGTCTTCTCCCCTCCTCCCCCACCTAGGGCCTATTTCAGGCAGAGAGTATGTAGCCAGGAAAAGGAGGTAAGTGTAGAGTCTCCCCTCTCTCTTTCCCTGCTGTTTTCCACTAGCACTGAGATGGAGGACAGGTGGAGAACCAGGACTGGATGTTTTTGACCTTAGGCAGGCACCACTGACAGCAAAGACTCGTATCAAGCTCTCTGAGACGTCTGGGCTGAATGAAGGCCTTCTCTGCTGATGGCAGTAAAGGGGAAGGACCTTCCTAACCCTAGAGATGGTGGAGGGGGATAAGTGGGCAACAATAAACCATCAGCTATCTCTACATACCCTCTTCCCCATGCCTCTCTTCTGCTGACCCTTTCTACACCACCACGCTGGTAAGGAATTTCAAACATTGAACTCTTCTCTGCCAGCTACAATCTTTCAGTTCTACGGGGGGGTGGGGGATTGGGGCGGTTTCTCTCCCAATTCGCTTTGATACCTCATATGCTTACCTAAGAGTCTCAAATGAAACATCTGCTTTAATAGTCTGTGGCTGAAAATCAGAAAGTTCGCAGAGAAGGAAGCAAAGGTACTTGCAGGTGCCAATCTACGGAAATACCAGGTCACTCAAGGATTGAAGTCCAGGCATCCTTTGAAGACTCTTTCTCAACCAAAAAGAATGCTCACCTCTGCTGTCTCCCAGTCCTCTCTTTGCTCCTTGTTTTCTGCTTATGCATCTAAATTGAATTTTAACTGAAGTGTTTTTGCTGCTCCACCCAACTGTATCTTTTTAATCCAAGAAAAAGTTTGGTCTGAGAACAACTGGACAAAAAGTCCCAAAGCACTCGTTACTGGGCAGGGCAGAGGACCCCTGAATGTTAAAGGCACAGGGCTTGACTATTCTGAACAACCTCGGGGATTTGCTGTTTCCTGGGAGCTTACTAACGTGGAGACTTTTATAGTGGCAATAAAAAGCCTGAAACTACCTCATAAGCCTCTCCATAAGACAGCAAGTCCCCTAGCACTTCTCCTAATTAACTTCTAACCTGCTGGCCATGGGGATTTTTTTCTCCTTTAACTGCTAATGAAGTCTAGAATCTCAAAGCCTCCCTTGATTTTTACTAGAGCCTTCTAGTCATTAATTATGAGCCCTGTGTTTTTCTTGCTCACTTGGACTTTATAAGGTGCACTATGGTGGGAACTTACCAACTTTTTTTTCCTATTTAGAGTCAACTCAATTTCTTTCCACATTCTTTGGCTTGCCTCTGCAGGATCAATAGACACTTAGAAACAACAACAACAACAATAAGAAATGAAAGTAGGTAAAGGGATTTGGAGGTGTGGGGCAAACCAAGGGAGAAATGTGAGGATGTAATCATACCTAATTTCCCAGAAAAATACTAGCCTTTCCCTTCTTCACTGAGTGAGAAATTGTTGGTCTGAGTCTGAAGAGAAAGCTCAATGAAATGAAAGCATCAGAATAACAATGTATTCACATTAGCAGAGGATAAAGAACCGATTTGAAATAAACATTTACTCCCATGTCCATTTATTTGACCAGCATGAATTAACCACCTTTATATGCCAGGCACTTTTCTAGATACTGGGGATGAAGAAATGAGCAAACCCTTCTGGAAGATCTGCTGTCAGCGGGGATCTCAAGCTCTCTTCCTGAAAGACCACATAGTGCTTCAGAGCTCACTTGCCCAGTGCTTAATCCAGCAGCATGGGTAAGGACACTATCTTCTTTGGCAAATACGAAGGAAAATACCTCACCACCACTGTATGTGTTCCATGGACATCCCTCTGCTTTAAAAGCATGTGGCTGCCATACTTCCCTACTGAAGAAGGTATTACAATAAGGGGACATAATGATAAACAACAAGATAAATTTGTTTCTAGTCTATAAATTTATCTTAATTTAAAAAATAAACTCCTGCGACAAAAATAAATTCAAATGACCACTTAGGAGTTTAGCATATAATTTGGAGATTCTTTCATCCGAGTTATGGGTCAGAAATGTCCAAGAAACTTTTCAAAAATAGAGAAGTCGAGGCAGGCCCTCCCTGGGAAGGTTCTGGAGCTGTAAGCCTGAGGTGAGGCTTACCTAATGAAGGGTTGCATTTTTAAGTTCTACAAATAATCCTGATGGGCTATCAAAGGCAAGAACCACTGAAAAATATTTATTTATGACCAAAAAAACAAGGTACTCTCTTATGAGATAATATTTTACTATCAGGAGGAAGTAGAAAAATGGTTGTTTAGGTTTTTGGTCCTCAATGAAGATCTTTCAGTGAATCCTGCACAGAAAAAATATTCATTGTTAGTTACAAGGTTTAGTTTTCTTCTCTGTGTCACTGTGTTGCAAAGGGAAGTGCTTCCCAATGTTGCCTGATTCTGAGAACCAGAGAAGCATAAGCCAACCAAGCTTGAGTGCCTTTCAAATGACTCCTGCATTTCCCTTGACATTCTGAGACAGTAAAACAGAGCTACCCTCAGAACAGAGACTCAAAGAACAGCTCCATCATTTTTCCAATCTCTCTGACATCTCCCTGGTTGGCACATTTTACTCCTAATGTCCTTCGACATATCCAGAAGAAACTTGAGTAAAGCACACATACTACCCAGCATTTCCAGCTAGAATGATTGACCGATTTCCCTTTTTTTTCCCTCCCCAATTTACTTTTGATTGCTGTGGTTATTTTATATTTTTAGAATTTGGCTTTGTTCTGGGAATCAGAGAGCTTTACATTCTTAGATTGCTTATCTGAGATCAACCCCTCCATCTCGTCCTTCAATGAGGCCAGATGTTTTTTACTTTAATTCTCTTGGTATCTTTGGGTGAGATAAGCAAGCAGTCCAGGGACATGACATTTCCCTTTATGTATAAGACAGGGAAATGATTCATTAAAGTGTAATATTTTTTTACAAGGAGAAAAGAAATCTCTTCCCAACCAGATCACCACAAGGTATTTTTAGCCACAGTACATTAATTTAAGAATTCAGCTGGTTTGTTCTCACCTTCCTTTGAATGGTCTGGGGTGGATTTGTGGCTTTTTAAATTCAAAGCATAGTTTCCAAAAATTTAAAAGTATGACTCTCATATAAGTATAATATGGACCTGTTTCAAGGAGTTTATTCAACTCATTAATAAACAAGGAAACCAGTAAAAAGGTAAAGGCCAATTCAAAAAGCATTTTGAGGCTTTGCATTTTTATAGGCATTTTGAAACACTGATAGAACGAGAATGGTAGGTTGAATGCAAACCTGCGTGGTGTCCCACAGGCAACTGTACGCGAGGCTTATCTTTTCTACCTGAAACTATTTGCATTTCTATTGGACCAAAATCTGTAGTTTACACATATTTTACTAAGTCTTTATTCAGTAATAAACAGTGAGTCCCACCAAGTGCATTTCCCTAGAATAAATAATCCTTTGATGTATCTGTTAAACAGTGCCTCAGTTTAACATTGACAGAACATGCTGCATACATTTTCCCCCCGATGCCCAGGCTTTAAAGAATTTTCCTTATAATCAAGTGGTAGTAACAATTGGACAAACATGGACTCGTGATGGTGACGAGTCCATGTGTCCTCCTTCCCAATGCCAATGCCATCCCTGTGTGCGTGCATACATGGGCACACATGCACGCATGAAACATGGCAAGTCTGTCATTGCATATGCAAGGTCACAGATTTTTAAAATCCTTTGAAAAAATGAATTTGCTTCTCGGAAAGTTTAAACATGCTTGTCCTTAGAGCCAGCCTTATTCATTTCCTTCCTCTACTATCCTCTCTGGCTCAGCCACCCATGTATATTTCCCGAAGAAGTAGCCACATGGTGATCAGATCAGCATTGCTCTTTGGGGCCATTCATGGAATGCACTTTACACAGGTGCTTAGAAATCTAGAAAATAAGGAATGGCTCTTCCCAGATGTATATCAAAGAGTGGGTTTCCTTTGAGAACTTTGCAGCTTGTTTGTTTTCAATATAAATTTAGATTTGTAAGTTCCTTTTTATTGCAGTTACATTCCCTGACAGGGTTTCTGGACCATAAAAGAGTAACCTAACTTTCGTATCTTCTATCCTTTTATGGAAAGGAGTATTACAATTAACTCTTTCAGGGGCTCCTGGGTGGCTCAGTCAGTTAAGCGTCTCACTCTTGATTTTGGCTCAGGTCATGATCTCAGGGTCGTGGAATTGAGTTCTGCATCAGTCTCTGCGCTCAGAGGGCTGTCTGCTTGTCTCCCTCTCCCTCTGCCCCGGCCCCCGCTCACACATTCTCACTCTCTTTCTCTCTAAAATAAATAAACAAATCTTATTAAAAATTAACTCTTCCATTTGCATTTTTTTCCTTGTTTTCATCTTGAAAATTTCCTGATAGTCAGAGAGGTCCTTAAAGTCTCTCCTCTGATGCTGAGGACCACCGCGATCTCAGGATCAAGTAGACTAAGTGCAGGTGTTACTCAGTTTTGGAAACATTTTGAAGAGAGCTCATGGGCTTAGAGTCTTATTTTCTACTGCACAGTGTTCAGAATAAAGGGCCGAACCTTTTGGAACTGAGTCAGACCTGATCCTCACTACTGCCAGTCCGTGGTGGCATTGTAATTGTCTCCAATTTACTAACGAAGGCTAATTATCCAAATAATTCAACCTGACTATCTGCTCTTGACCACGGCAAATCCCCCTGCTGTTCCTCAAAGCTCTGTTTGTTCCCCATTTCTTCTCTTGTTTTAAACCCCTCACTGTTCTGAGTGCCTTTTATTTAAAAAGAAATTGGATACCTACTGCGTAAATTTCTGCAGGGAGTCCTTTAATGTAGACTGTTGCAATTTCCTCCAGGAATATGCTAATAACTACAATGGGGAGGGACCTGGACTTTGTTATCTATAGTGGAGGAATTATATGAGAAAAAGGGGCAAAAAAAATCTCAACTCTTTACACCACTGAAAAGAAAACAAAAAAGAACAAAATAATAAAGGAGAAAGGAAAACAAAGTTATTAAAGTGCAGGCTGGAAACAGACAGATGCTTAGAAGTAGCGACTGTGGCCACTGGTCTTTGTGCAGGCTCTCAGGAAAAGCCATGCATGAAGAGAGAATGGTGAACTTTGGTCCCATGGGGAAGCAGGCTGAGTTCTGGCCTCCGTAGTCATGGCAACCGAACATTCCCTCTTGCTCCTGGGGAGTAGCAATGGGACCTATTCAGTCCTCTGTCGCCTCTGCTAGCGATATAGGTGTCTGAATGGCAACTTCACACTCCCGAATTGCTGGTTAAAATTGGTTGAAGGAAGCTTTAGTTTTTTGTCTCTTGTTTTAGTTTTAAAGACAAGTTTTTGAACTCAGTTTCTAGTTGTGCCTCAGCAGAAAGTTTCTGGAAAATAAATATGGTTATCCTAGAACCCAACTTGTACTGAAGTGATGTTGCGTTCACACAGAGTTTGATCAAGAGTACAGCCCTATCCTAGGGTTATTTGTGAAGTAGGTTATTTAAGGTGACCTGGGGTCTTCTACTTTTATCACCAAGCAGCTTTCGGTGGTCACAGATCGAGTTGGTCTGACCCTGCACATGCAGAACTCCTAAGCTTGTTTCAACCAAGAGGAAGGGGAAAAAGGGATTCCCTGTTTAGAATTCCCATAGGAGTAATGATGCCAAAGAATTATTTCCGCATCCTGATGTAAAAATGGAAGCATTGGAAATGAGAAGGAATTTGCCTTTGATGGAACCAAAATCAAGTTCCGGCAGGATGCAACCAAGATCCTTAAATTCCTTGCTTGTTTTTATAGGTGAGGCTTCTGAAACTCTGGTTATGGTGATGGCTTTAAGGGTTTCTGTTTGGACAAAGGTGTTAAGAAAGTCAGAAAACTAGAAAAGATCATGAATTCATTATAATGAAAATAATAATAAAACCAATACCCAGCAGTGCTTTCTGGAGTTTTACAGAAGGGGAAGTTCTCAAAAGCAACTGAATAATGATAATAATGATAATATTATTAATAATAATAACTAAGTTTATCAAACTACGTATATACGTACCAAGCCCTTTATTTTAATTGTGTCTTTTATTTATTTCTACTTGACTGATGAAGAAAAATAGAGACTCCTCTGAAGTCACACGGTTTGTAGTTTAAACTTAGGCCACTTGACACTGGTGTTTGAATTCCTTACCACTCCACTGCCTTCTACTGTGCTTCCTCTACACGATCCTTTAAAGTCTACTTGCAAGATAGAATATACAAGATACTCTATGCAAGATCGAATAATTAAATGTTTACAAGTTATTTAAAAATCTACTAACTGGGGGCGCCTGGGTGTCTCAGTCAGTTGAGCATCCAACCCTTGGTTTTGGCTCAGGTCATGATCTAAGGGTCGTGAGATCAAGCCCCACACCTAGTTCTGTGTTCAGCAGAATCTGCTTAAGACTCTCTTTCCCTTTCTTTTTTTTTTTTTTTTAAAGATTTATTTATTTATTTATTAGAGAGAGAGAGCATGAGAGGGGGGAAGGGCAAAGGGAGAAGCAGACTCCCCACCGAGCAAGGAGCCCGATGTGGGACTCGATCCCGGGACTCCAGGATCATGACCTGAGCTGAAGGCAGTCGCTTAACCAACTGAGCCACCCAGGCGCCCTCTCTTTCCCTTTCTCTCTCTCAAATAAATAAATAATCTACTAACTCTAAGAAAAATCACTAACCACCCCCCCTCAGTTGCGGTCCTACTATGTGTCAGATACTCTACCGGTCACTGTGCACATATTATCTCCATTCCTCAGCACAGACTTATCAATGAAAGAAATACTATCCCCATCCTATATATGAAGAAATGAAGCCCAGAGATTGTTTAGTTATTTGCCCCGCATTACATTTCAGCCCCAGACTGAGCTGGAGAGAGAGCCCAAGTGTGCATGATTGTAGACCATCAGTCTTTTCAAGCTGTGTTTGAGGTGTAGCTTTTAGTTTTACCAAAAATGACGAGGGGTCAAATCTCTCTTTCTAGTCCTTGACCTTACTTTCTAAATTTGTTAATGAAACAGAAGTATTAGAAGTACTGTCTCCAGAAAAGGTGAAATAAAATATACAAATTACCCGAGGGGAGGAGAGAAGTCTCTCTTTCTAACCTAGGTTACCGTGACTCATGATTTACTTGATTTTCATTCTTTACTACTTGAATGAGTAAGAAATGAATGAATGGGTGAACAAATGAGACAACCTAACATCTACTGAACTTCTACTGGGCAGTAGGACCTGCCAAGGGTGATTTCATATTCTGATTTTATGTTCTTTCCACCAAAGTTCTGCATTTAAGTGGCTATTTTTATTACTGTTGTAGTTAAGGATGAGTGATTGGGGCTTAGAAGGGTTAAGTGAATTGCTCTGAGTTTCAGCTAGTGAATGAGACAGTAGGAAATAGAGCCCAGGGATCTTTCACCTCACTGTTGGGAGTTGCTCCATCCACATTCAAATTTCTCTTTAAAAACTCTTTAGAAGTGTTTATATACAAAAGAACAGTTTAGAAGTATCTGTGAGGAATACAGAATAACCATATAAGTAACACCCAAATACCCATGTCCCTGGTTCATAAATAAGATATTACCTTAAATTTTAAATTTCCTTGAGTGCTTCCACATCCCATCCCCATTCTATTTCAGAGGGTTTCTTGAGAGTTTCAGATTTGTTTATATTCCTAAAGAACACATTATTTAGGTGTGTGTGCTTTTGAACTTTAAATTAATTGAATCAAACTATATGTGTTTTTGTCTTACTTGATCCCTTTACTTGACATTTTTCCAGAGATTCATCCCTGGCATTGAATAAAGATGTATCTAATTTCTTTCTGCTGTTGTAGAATATTCCATTTTAAAACCTAACATTATTTGTTTTTTTCCATTCCACTTCTGATGAATATTTGTGTGTGTGTGTGTTTTCTGTTATTTCAGAGTGCTGACGAGAACATGTGATACGCATCTCCCAGAGTGTAACTGAGAGTGTCAGTCATAAGGTTTCCACATTTTTGGTTTTTAGCTAATACCATGTTGTTATCCCAAGATGATGGAGAAATTTCTAACATTGTACAATTGTGCAGCTTTCCCTACGTCCTCACCAATATTTGATATTGTGATACTTTAGATTTTTACTGGGTGGTTTGAAATGCTCTCTCACTTTGGAGTTTCAATTTTGATTTCCCTTATTACTGATAAGGGTGAGCACATTTTTATGGAGTTTTGTTGGCAATTCCTCTTTTTTTTTTTATTTATTTTTTATTCTTATGTTAATCCCCATACATTACATCATTAGTTTTAGATGAAGTGTTCCATGATTCATTGTTTGTGCACAACACCCAGGGCTCCATGCAGAATGTGCCCTCCTCAATATCCACCACCAGGCTAACCCATCCTCCCACCCCCCTCCCCTCTAGAACCCTGTTTGTTTTTCAGAGTCCATCGTCTCTCGTGGTTCGTCTACCCCTCCGATTTCACCTGCTTCATTCTTCCCCTCCCGCAAACTTCTTCTTCTTCTTCTTCTTTTTTTTTTTTCTTAACATATATTGCATTATTTGTTTCAGAGGTACAGATCTGAGATTCAACAGTCTTGCACAATTCACAGCGCTTACCAGAGCACATACCCTCCCCAGTGTCTATCACCCAGTTACCCCATCCCTCCCACCCCACCCCCCACTCCAACAACACTCAAGTTTGTTTCCTGCGATTAAGAATTCCTCATATCAGTGAGATCATATGATACATGTCTTTCTCTGTTTGACTTATTTCGCTCAGCATAATACCCTCCAGTTCCATCCACGTCGTTGCAACTGGCAAGATCTCATTCCTTTTGATGGCTGCATAATATTCCATTGTATATATATACCACCTCTTCTTTATCCATTCATCTGTCGAAGGACATCTTGGCTCTTTCCACAGTTTGGCTATTGTGGACATTGCTGCTATAAACATCGGGGTGCATGTACCCCTTTGGATCCCTACTTTTGTATCTTTGGGGTAAATACCCAGTAGTGCAATTGCTGGATCATATGGTAGCTCTATTTTCAACTTTTTGAGGAACCTCCATACAGTTTTCCAGAGTGGCTGCACCAGCTTGCATTCCCACCAACAGTGTAGGAGGGTTCCCCTTTCTCCGCATCCCCACCAACATCTGTCGTTTCCTGACTTGTTAATTTTAGCCATTCTGACTGGTGTGAGGTGGTATCTCATTGAGGATTTGATTTGGATTTCCCTGATGCTGAGTGATATTGAGCACTTTTTCATGTGTCTGTTGGCCATTTGGATGTCTTCTTTGGAAAAATGTCTGTTCATGTCTTCTGCCCATTTCTTGATTGGATTCTTTGTTCTTTGGGTGTTGAGTTTGATGGTTCTTTATAGATTTTGGCTACTAGCCCTTTATCTGATATGTCATTTGCAAATATCTTCTCCCATTCTGTTGGTTGTTTTTTGGTTTTGTTGACTGTTTCCTTTGCTTTGCAAAAGCTTTTTATCTTGATGAAGTCCCAAGAGTTCATTTTTGCCCTTGCTTCCCTTGCCTTTGGCGATGTTTCTAGGAAGAAGTTGCTTCGGCTGAGGTCAAAGAGGTTGCTGCCTGTGTTCTCCTTTAGGATTTTGATGGACTCCTGTCTCACATTGAGGTCTTTCAACCATTTGGAGTCTATTTTTGTGTGTGGTGTAAGGAAATGGTCCAGTTTCATTCTTCTGCATGTGGCTATCCAATTTTCCCAACACCATTTGTTGAAGAGACTGTCTTTGTTCCATTGGATATTCTTTCCTGCTTTGTCGAAAATGAGTTGACCATAGAGTTGAGGGTCCATTTCTGGGCTCTCTATTCTGTTCCATTGATCTATGTGTCTGTTTTTGTGCCAATACCATGCTGTCTTGATGATGACAGCTTTGTAATAGAGCTGGAAGTCCGGAATTGTGATGCCACCGGCTTTGCTTTTCTTTTTCAACATTCCTCTGGCTATGCGGGGTCTTTTCTGGTTCCATACAAATTTTAGGATTATTTGTTCCATTTCTTTGAAAAAAGTGGATGGTATTTTGATGGGGATTGCATTGAATGTGTAGATTGCTCTAGGTAGCACTGACATCTTCACAATATTTGTTCTTCCAATCCATGAGCATGGAACGTTTTTCCATTTCTTTGTGTCTTCCTCAATTTCTTTCATGAGTATTTTAGAGTTTTCTGAGTACAGATCCTTTGTCTCTTTGGTTAGATTTATTCCTAGGTATCTTATGGTTTTGGGTACAATTGTAAATGGGATCGACTCCTTAATTTCTCTTTCTTCTGTCTTGTTGTTGGTGTATAGGAATGCCACTGACTTCTGTGCATTGATTTTATATCCTGCCACTTGACTGAATTCCTGTATGAGTTCTAGCAGTCTTGGGGTGGAGTCTTTTGGTTTTCCACATAAAGTATCATATCATCTGCAAAGAGTGAGAGTTTGACTTCTTCTTTACCAATTTGGATGCCTTTGATTTCTTTTTGTTGTCTGATTGCTGTGGCTAGGACTTCCAATACTAAGTTGAATAGCAGTGGTGATAGTGGACATCCCTGCCGCGTTCCTAACCTTAGGGGGAAAGCTCTCAGTTTTTCCCCATTGAAAATAATATTTGTGTAGGTTTTTCATAGATGGCTTTTATGATATTGAGGTATGTACCCTCTATCCCTATACTCTGAAGAGTTTTGATCAAGAAAGGATGCTGTACTTTGTCAAAAGCTTTTTCTGCATCTATTGAGAGGATCATATGATTCTTGTTCTTTCTTTTGTTAATGTATTGTATCACATTGATTGATTTGTGGATGTTGAACCAACCTTGCAGCCCAGGGATAAATCCCACTTGGTCATGGTGAATAATCCTTTTAATGTACTGTTGGATCCTACTGGCTAGTATTTTGGTGAGAATTTTTGCATCCATGTTCATCAGGGATATTGGTCTGTAATTCTCCTTTTTGATGGGGTCTTTGTCTGGTTTGGGGATCAAGGTAATGCTGGCCTCATAAAATGAGTTTGGAAGTTTTCCTTCCGTTTCTATTTTTTGGAATAGTTTCAGAAAAATAGGTATTAATTCTTTTGAAATGTTTGGTAGAATTCCCCTGGGAAGCCATCTGGCCCTGGGCTTTTGTTTTTTGGGAGATTTTTGATGACTGCTTCAATTTCCTTAGTGGTTACAGGTCTGTTCAGGTTTTCTATTTCATCCTGGTTCAGTTTTGGTAGTTGATACATCTCTAGGAATGCATCCATCTCTTCCAGGTTATCTAATTTGCTGCCATAGAGTTGCTCATAATATGTTCTTATAATTGTTTGTATTTCTTTGGTGTTCGTTGTAATCTCTCCTCTTTCATTCATGATTTTGTTGATTTGGGTCATTTCTCTTCTCTTTTTGATAAGTCTGGCCAGGGGTTTATCAATCTTGTTAATTCTTTCAAAGAACCAGCTCCTAGTTTCGTTGATCTGTTCTACTGTTCTTTTAGTTTCTATTTCATTGATTTCTGCTCTGATCTTTATGATTTCTCTTCTCCTGCTGGGTTTAGGCTTTATTTGCTGTTCTTTCTCCAGCTCCTTTAGGTGGAGGATTAGGTTGTGTACTTGAGACCTTTCTTGTTTCTTGAGAAAGGCTTGTATTGCTATATACTTTCCTCTTAGGACTGCCTTTGCTGCATCCCAAAGATTTTGAACAGTTGTGTTTTCATTTTTATTGGTTTCCATGTATTTTTTCAATTCTTCTTTAATTTCCTGCTTGACCCATTCATTCTTCAGTAGGATGCTCTTTAGCCTCCATGTATTTGAGTTCTTTCCGACTTTCCTCTTGTGATTGAGTTCTAGTTTCAAAGCATTGTGGTCTGAAAATAGGCAGGGAATGATCCCAAACTTTTGGTACCGGTTGAGACCTGATTTATGACCTAGGATGTGATCTATTCTGGAGAATGTTCCATGGGCACTAGAGAAGAATGTGTGTTCCGTTGCTTTGGGGTGGAATGTTCTGAATATGTCTGTGAAGTCCATTTGGTCCAGTGTGTCATTTAAAGTCTTTATTTCCTTGTTGATCTTTTGCTTAGACGATCTGTCCATTTCAGTGAGGGGGATGTTAAAGTCCCCCACTATTATTGTATTGTTGTCGATGTGTTTCTTTGCTTTTGTTATTAATTGCCTTATATAATTGGCTGCTCCCATGTTAGGGGCATAGATATTTACAATTGTTAGATCTTCTTGTTGGATAGATCCTTTAAGTAGGATATAGTGTCCTTCCTCATCTCTTATTACAGTCTTTCGTTTAAAATCTAATTTGTCTGATATAAGGATTGCCACCCCAGCTTTCTTTTGGTGTCCATTAGCATGGTAAATGCTTTTCCACCCCCTCACTTTCAATCTGGGGGTGTCTTTGGGTCTAAAATGAGTCTCTTGCAGACAGCATATCGATGGGTCTTTTTTTTTAATCCAGTCTGCTGGCCTGTGTCTTTTGATTGGGGCATTGAGCCCATTTACATTCAGGGTAACTATTGAAAGATAGGAATTTAGTGCCATTGTATTGCCTGTAAGGTGACTGTTACTGTATATTGTCTGTGTTCCTTTCTGGTCTATGTTGCTTTTAGGGTGTCTCTTTGCTTAGAGGACCCCTTTCAAGATTTCCTGTAGGGCTGGTTTTGTGTTTGCAAATTCCTTTAGTTTTTGTTTGTCTTGGAAGCTTTTTATCTCTCCTTCAATTTTCAATGACAGCCTAGCTGGATAGAGTATTGTTGTCTGCATATTTTTCTCATTTAGTGCTCTGAATATATCCTGCCAGTCCTTTCTGGCCTGCCAGGTCTCTGTGGATAGGTCTGTTGCCAATCTAATGTTTCTACCCTTGTAGGTTACATATCTCTTCTCCCGAGCTGCTTTCAGGATTTTCTCTTTGTCTATGAGACTCGTAAGTTTTACTATTAGATGTCAGAGAGTTGACCTATTTTTATTGATATTGAGAGGGGTTCTCTGTGCTTCCTGGATTTTCATGCCTGTTTCTTTCCCCAAATTAGGGAAGTTCTCTGCTATAATTTGCTCCATTATACCTTCTGGCCCTCTCTCTCTTTCTTCTTCTTCTGGGATCCCAATTATTCTAATGTTGTTTCGTCTTATGGTATCGCTTATCTCTCGAATTCTGCCCTCGTGATCCAGTAGTTGTTTATCTCTCTTTTTCTCAGCTTCTTTATTTTCCATCATTTCATCTTCTATATTACTGATTCTTCTGCCTCATTTATGCTAGCACTTAGCGCCCCCATTTTTTATTGCACTTCATTAATAGCCTTTTTGATTTCTACTTGGTTGGATTTTAGCTCTTTTACTTCTCCAGAAAGGGTTTCTCTAATAACTTCCATATTTTTTTCAAGCCCAGCTAGTATCTTTAAAGTGATGATTCTGAACTCTAGATCTGACATCGTACTAATGTCCATATTGAGTAGGTCCCTGGTAGTCGGTACTACCTCTTGTTCTTTTTGTTGAGGTGATTTTTTCCGTCTTGTCATTTTGTGCAGAGAATAGATTAATGAGAGAACAAAATGCTAGCAGAGTAACCACGTCCCCAGAAAATATACTCTAAACAAATCAGAAAAGACCTGAAGCAGTGGGATAAGAAAGGGAAAGAGAGAAAAACAAAAAAGAAAAAAAAGAAAAAGATAAAGATAAAAACAAAAACAAACAAAATAAAAGAACAACAACAAAAGAAAAACCAGAATGTGATCAAATATGATCAGGCTGGTATATAGATCAGTGCCACACACTAGATTTGGGGTGTATTTTGGTCTTTTAGAAGAAAGTGCCTCCCAAAATTTTAAAGAAAGAAAAAGTTATATATGTACAAAAATAAGGGTTGATATGATGAAGGGATGGAATATTACTGTAAAAATGGAAATTATAAAAAATTTTATAAAAGGAATTGATAAGAAGATGTTTGAAAAAAGAAAGAAGATGATTTAAAAAAAGAAAAAAGAAAAAGAAAAATAAAAGGGAGAGGATGTGATCAGGCAGGGGAATAGAAAACACCATATACTAGAGATTTAGGGTATATTTTAATCTGTTAGAAGAAACTATCTCAAAATTTTAAAGAGAGAACAACTTATATATATAAGCCAAAAATATGGGTAACTACTATGAAGGATAGAATATGACTCTAAAAATGAAAAATAAAAATGTTTTTTTTAAAAAAAAGGGATTGATAAGATGTTGGTTGAAAAAGGGAAAAAGAAAAATTCAAAAAGAAATAAAAAGACAAAAAGACAGTTAAAAAAAATTAACTTTAAAAGACTAAAGAATCATGGTAAAAAAAGCCGTGAATTCTATGTGCAGTTGTCCCCTAGCACTGGAGTTCTGCCGTTCTCATTGATCGGTAAACTTGGTCTTGGCTGGCTGTTCTCGCTGATCTTCTGGGGAGGGGCCTGTTGCCGTGGTTTCCAAATGTCTCTGCCGGAGGCGGAATTGCCCCGCCCTTGCCCCCTCCCGGCTAAGTAATCTGCTCGGGTTTGCTCTCCAGGGCTTTTGTTCCCTGCGAGCTTTCCGTCCAGCTTTGGAGGCGGAGAGTGAAAATGGCGGCCTCCCAATCTCTGCCCCAGAGGAGCCGAGAACTCGGGGCCCCGCTCCTCAGTGAGCCCCCAGAGAAAAGACGTCAGTCACTCCCGTCTCCCCGGTCCCCGGCCGCACTCCGTACTCACCTGGCCTGCGACCGCGCGCCTCTATCTCTGGCACCAGACCCCGGGTGGAGTCTCCAAACCCAGCAGATCCCTGCGGTGCACTCCCGTGCGGCTCCTCCCGGGGGAGGAAGGGGAGTCTCCCCGGATCTGCCGCTTGTTGGGTCCCTGCTGGAGGAGCAGGGGCCCGACTGGGCCGCGGATCACGGTTTATGGCCACCCCGAGCTGAGAGCCCGCGTCTGGGCTCCGCCTCTGCAGCCGGCTTCCCTGCTCCGATACCTGGCAGCTCTGCCACACTCAGGCACCCCCCGGTCTTTCTGTGACCCCGAGGGTCCTGAGACCACACTGTCCCGGAGGGTTCCACCCCCCGCTTAGCCACCAGAGTGACGTCCCTCGGCGGAGCAGACTTTTAAAAGTTCCGATTTTGTGCTCCGCGGCTCTATCACTTGCCAGAAGCGGCCGACGGAGGCCCCTCCCCCGCCGTCTATCCTCCCGAATATCGCCTCGGATTCACTTCTCCGCACGTCCTACCTTCCAGAAAGTGGTCGCTTTTCTGATGAGAGAGTTGTTGCTATCCTTTTCTTCGATCTCCTGTTGAGTTTGTAGGTGTTCCGAATGGTTTGATCCCTATCCAGCTGAATTCCTGAGAGGAGACGAAATCCAGGTCTCCTACTCCTCCGCCATCTTGCTCCGCCCCCCGGCAATTCCTCTTCTATCAAGTACCTATTCTTTTTTTTTTTTTAATTTTTGCCCACTTTTTCTATTGGGTAATTTGCCTTGTTCTTATCAATTTCTAGGCCCTTTTATACATTCTGGATATTAAGTACTGTCATTTAATCTATTGCAAATAACTTCTTCCAGCCTACATAGTGAATTCACTTATTTATGTGGATTTTTGATGAACATAAGTTCTTAATTTTAATATTTGCATAATTGTCAGTCTTTGCCTTTATGCTTTGTTCACAAAGGCAATCTTCCTTAATCCAAAGTAATGAGAAGATTTTGCCCAAAGTTTTACAGTTTTGTCTTTTACATTTTTGTATTTAACCCAGCTAGAGATGGTTTTTGCTTACGGTAATATGTAGGAGGCCAATTAATTCATATTTTTCTGTGTGGATAACCAGCTGTTTCAGACCAATTTTTTCTCCATCATTTTGTTTTTCTCATGGCTCTGCAATGTAAATTCTGTATTCTCCATATCTGTGTGGATGTGCTTCTGGGCTCTCCAGTCTGCTTTTCCAGGCCATTCATTTCTGTGATAGTATGAAACTGTCTTAATTTTTTTTTACAGTTTATAGTAATATTTGATATCTGGTAGGCAAATTCAATTACTTTGCTCTTCTTGAGCAATGTCTTACTATTCTTATACTTTTGATCTTCTCCATAACTTTTAAAATCAGCTTGTCAAATCCCCCCCAAATCTGATGGTATTTTTGGCTAGAATTGAATCGCATCACTAGAGCAGTTTGGTGAGAATATATATCCTGAGGATATTGCCTTTTTCTTTTTAATTTGCAGACCATGCCTGCAGTATGGTTTTCTATTCATTTAAGTCCCTGAAATCATTTTCTTCAATATAATTTTCTCCACACAAATTTTATACATGCGTTGCTTGATTAATTCCTTGGTACTTCACTTTCTTTTTATTTGAAGCCAATATAAAAGCTATCTTTTAATAATCACCTTTTATAAGTTTTTTTGAGCATCAAATTGCAACTGATTTTTTTTTACATTTTTAAATAAGCTTTATGTTTTGGAAGACTTTTAGATTTATAAAAAATTGGAAAAATAATACAGAGAGTTCCTGTAAATCTTGCACTCAATTATTAATTTCTTACATTAGTATAATGCATTTCTTGTAATTAATGAACCAATATTGAAACATCATCATGTACATTCTTAATTCAAACTTCCATAGTTTTAGCCTCATATCCTTTGTCCGTTCCAGGATCTCACCAGGACACTACCTTACTTTTAATAACCATGGCTCAGGCTCCTATTGGCTCTGACAGTTTTGAAATTTCCTTAATTTGATGACCTTGACAATTTTGAAGAGTACTGGTCACATGTTTTGTAGAATCCTCTCTTGGTGTTTGTCTGATGTTTTTCTCATGATTATGGGTTTTGGGGAGGAAAATAATAGAAGTGAAGTGCCATTTTTATTTCATTTTATCAAGAGTGCATAGAATGGAAGTTGACTTTGATCACCTGGCTGAGGTAGTTTTTGTCAGATTTCACCACTGTAAAGGTATTCTTTTATAACCTCTTACCATATTGTACTCTTTAGAAGGAACTCACTATGCCCAGCCCAAACTGAAGGAGTGGTGAGTCACATTCCACCTTCTTGAGGATCGAATATCTGCATAAATTATTTGGAATTCTGCACAAGAGACTAACTCTTCTCCCTCGTTTATTTATTTACTAAATAATTTATTTACATCAGCATGAAGTCATGGATATTTAACTTATGTTCTGTTATAACCTGATACTACTTTATTTAGACTGTTGTTAAAATTGTTCCAGTTTGGTTCCCAGTTGCTCCATTGGGAGCTCTTTCAGTTGGCTACTGTGTCCCTTTGACATAAACCACCATTGTGACCTTTTTTTTTTTTTCCTCCTGAGCATTGCTTTTATAATGGATTTTAAAAATATATATTGATTTTACATCCAGCTACCTTGCTAAAATCTTTTAACAATTGAAATAATTTGCTTTTTTCCACAACCATGTTATCTGCAAAAAATGACAGCTTTTCATCCTTTCAAATTATTATAATTCTTATACCTTTTACTATTTCTTTGCTTTATTGCACTGAACTAAGACCTTTACTATGATTCTGAGCTGAAATCATAATAGTGGACAGAGTTGAATTGTTTTGGATAGTACAGGGAATAAGTTCAACATGTCACCATTGAGTAGCATGTTTGCTGTGATTTTTTTTTCAAAATATCTTATCGCAAGTTAAAGAAGTTTTCTTCCAGCCCCAGCTTGCTGCCTTAGTTGGTTTGCCCCAGAAACAGATTCTGAAACAATGATTTGAATGCAATAGCTTATTTGGAAGATGATCTCTGGACACCCCATAAAGGGAGTGCTCACTGAGTTAGACAAAGAAGGAAAGCAATAAAAGGTGCTTTAGAAAGCCAGCTACTACTGGGAGTCAGTACAAAACCCATTCCTTAGAGTTACCCACAGTGGGAAAGGAGGGAGCTGGGAGCTCTTGTTGAAGGCTGACAGGGAAGGAGTAGGGGGTGATTTCTCAGGCACCCTGGCCTGCATTATAGGTCACGAAGCAAGAATAAAGTCTTAGGGAGATGGTGCCAAGTAGAAGTCTGCCCTGGGTGTGCTGAAGTGAGGCCAAGGGCACATGGGCACCAATAGCATCTGATACACTTGCAAGGATGCTTGTAGATCATTGTCCTGGTACTGCTACAAACAGAGGTTGGCCTTGTCCAATATATTGTATCTATTGATGGTCCTTTGATTTTTCTGCTCTAATCTGTTATTATTACCACTCCTAAAATAGTTCTTACCTGATATTATATTATTAAGAATTGGCTTTAGAATGTTAAATGATCTTGTGTTCTTGGGATAAATCCAATCTGTCAATGTTTTCTTTAGAATTTTTGCATCTCTGTTCATGCGATGAGATTTGCCTATACATTTTCCTTTTTAATATTGCTTTTATCAGGTTTTGGTTTCAAGACTATGGCATATCTCATACTGTGAGTCGAGACTTGATGTATTATTCTTAGCTCATGCACTTTCCAGCACATTGGTGTTTGTCTTATATCCTAAGTATAAGATAGAGGCAGGTGGGATTGTGAGTTAACATGGTGTAGAGATATTGGCAACAGAAAACTGGGTAAAACTGGTGTCAACATAAGTGTGTCAGTCCCAACAGCATGGATATTTAGGAATAATAGGACAGATACAAATGCTAATTAAAAAAAAAAAAAAGATCATTGTCGGAACTTAGTTTTTCTTCTTTCACATTTGCTTTTACTTTAGAGTACTCTCCCAAAAAATATACCTATATTATACCAATCGTCATTTTTCTAATTGTTGGGAGACAACTGTATTTCTCTACTTCCTCTGCTCCCCAACCAATACCCTCACTTGCCCTCTGTAATTACTACAGTATTTGTAAAGTTGTCTGGTGTTGAGCTGTGTTAGGCCACTGGACATATACCAGAAACCCTTAGAAGATGGTCAGGTCATCCTGAGGATTTATACCACATTCCCTGCTCAGGGGCTCTCCAACCAGCAATTTCATTAAGAATGCCTGATATGGCGCTCAGCATCAGGGAAATCCAAATCAAAACCTCAATGAGATACCACCTCACACCAGTCAGAATGGCTAAAATTAACAAGTCAGGAAATGACAGATGTTGGCGGGGATGTGGAGAAAGGGGAACCCTCCTACACTGTTGGTGGGAATGCAAGCTGGTGCAGCCACTCTGGAAAACTGTATGGAGGTTCCTCAAAAAGTCGAAAATAGAGCTACCATATGATCCAGCAATTGCACTACTGGGTATTTACCCCAAAGATACAAATGTAGGGATCCGAAGGGGTACGTGCACCCCGATGTTTATAGCAGCAATGTCCACAATAGCCAAACTGTGGAAAGAGCCAA